>NC_091483.1:61229099-61541864 GCF_947461875.1 Haliaeetus albicilla
TTCACAAGATCTCATCCTGCTTCAGAGATAACTTAGCTATAGGAATGTTTTGCTGAAAGACATCCATGTTGTGGAGATGAAGTAAGAAAATTATGCAGAAAGCCTTGGCATATGCAGAGCAACCACGGTAGAATTTCCCTGCTGCCCTTCCTGTCTGCATATTGTGTATACCTGTGTTTATGTAACATCTGACAATGTTCACATGCAAAAATATACATCTATTTGACTACATGTGGTACATTAAATAGCCATGTAATAGCTCAATCAGTGTAACCACCTGTATTTTAAAAAAGAATAAAAATTTTGCCATGTTGTGCTAAGGCAAGACACAAACCTTAGCAGTACATAAACAACTTGATCTTGATTTATGTCATTTAAACTGAGATCTATATGTACTAAGAGCCAGAGAAAGCTGTGATAAAAGCTTGTGCAGCACTTTTCCTTCCACTTGATGTTCTATAAGAAGGGACTTATGATGAGGGCTTTTTAACATAAAGAAAAACAAGATATACTGCTTATTTGGGTGTTTGGGTAGAATCAGGTAAAGGTTACATGAGAAATAAGTTAATGGACTGAAGTTTATAGCTGTGTGTATAACTGTCAAATCTCTGTAAATTACCTTTCTCTTCTGCTGGCTGGAATGCAAAAATCCAATAAACTGTTAATAAAAATGGAAAGGTCATATGTAAATACCACAGATCTTGAAAATGAACCAGAAAAATATGATAGTTTGCACACAAATATCATTTCATATTCTGTTTCATGGTGTCTAAAATGGGATGGAACTTATGATATGTGTTTTTATCAAAGGATGGTGAGAAAAGTTCTATTAAAAAAAGATTTGCTTTAAATCTGAAAACAAGTGTTTGATCACTATTTGGCTATTTGTTTCTCCAGCTTAGAAAGAATTCTTTTACCTTATTAAGAAGATTCAGAAATAAAGACTGATTTAATTATTCCAGTAATTCACCAAGAGTGTTTATACTGGAATATACATTCTGTCTTTTCAGGCCACCTGAGCACATGCTTGTTTATGTATTTTTATTTACACTGAAATATATTGGTAGCATACTTTCTAAAAGAAAAGATGAAGGATTTTGCAAGAAGCCTGATTTCATGCTCAGACGACTGGAATTTGTACAGGTGCCAGCTTTAATGAAGTCATTATTGCCTTTATTTTGTTCCTGAAAACAATATTATACTTTTATCTTTAAAAAGTGGGATCCTCCAGATACCTGAGTGATATGCATTTCTTTAATTTGAATTACATATCTACATATACATGTATTGTAAACATAGTGTTCTATAGGTCTGTGGTGGTTGATGGGGGCCCATAACACTCTGGAGTTTTCCTTCTTGTTTCCTTCTCTCCTTCCATTAAAGATACAGTATAAATGTTCTGGATGCTTTCATAGTACTGCTTGCCTATTTAAGAAATGACTTTTTTTTTTTTTTCTGGGCTGTTAAGGAGTACTACTAAGGGATATCAGCCTTAGTATTTGTAACTAGAAGAGATTCTCGTTAAGAAGGCAATTTTCTGTTAGAATGAGCTTCAGGCAGTGGATTAGTTTAGAAATGACCTGTAAGATGGGTGCTTTGTAATCAACACATGAATAAAAAGTCCCGCTGCTTACCTTCAAAACAACATCTTGATATCAAAGATGCTCTAAAATTAGTATGATTACCCACTTATTTTTCTAAACAGAAAGATAAATGGTGGCTTTAATCAAGAATAAACACCAAAAAAAATTGGGAAGGACACAGGATATGTAGCCATAGGATTACATAGTCACAATAACAAGCACCTTCTTGGTAGCTTGTTTTTAAAGGATTTTTTTTAATTATATTTTTTTAATGAAGCTTACTTTCATGTGCCATTGAATTGAGTGGTAAAGGCAAAGGCCATTAGAGCATTTGGACACCTAGGATACTGCATTCTTCTGTAAAATTAATGTTAAAAAGTCTTCCTATTTTCAAGAAAAGTTTTGCTTTTTCCTCAAATACTGTAAAATTTAGATCAAGAAAGAGATGTGCCACCAAACCAAAAGCCTTGATCAGACTCACACAGTATATTTTGTTTGGGAAATTTACTGGCATATCCTATTGTATGTCTGAATGGAAAAGGGAGTAGAACAGAATACAACTTCACTACTTATTTCTAATCATTCTTTTAGAAGACCAGATGAAATGTTAGCCTATAATCAAAAGCTTCTGGATGAAAGTGGTCCCTGAATTTTGTGAGGCTGCACATACCACCCCTTTATAGACCTTAATTTACATATGCCCCATGCTTTGAGTTCTACCAGCAATGCAATATTATTCTAACTATATATGAAGAAGCATAAAGCCACTGTAGAGATGCCTTTGCAGGCTGCCAGTAAGCTGGTGCGTCCACATAGTAATGCTCAGTATTATGCAGAAATGTAAGGTAGGATTCGTCTCGGAGTGTATTAATATCCCGATGCAATTTTACTGCTCATGTTACAAGAATAGGGAGTCCTGGTTTTTACCACATCCAGGGGAATTACTATTATTCCCCCAGTTTTTATGTTAAGAAAGTCTGATGATGTTGAATCCATTTGAAGAGCTGTGAGAGACTTAGAAATCATAAAACGGATGAAGGAAAAGACTCGAAGTGTCGAAGATAGTGTCACTCCCTGTATAGGTGTAACAAACTAATTCATTGGTTATGCAAATACACAAAATTAGAAGTAGTAGAAAACCATTCTTTCCCATTAGCATATTAAACAATGGTGTCCATATGGACAAAAAAATTATATAAAAATAGATTTCTTTTGAAAAGTTGATGAATTATTTTGTGTATGTTTAAATACAGATTTGCAAATTTGGATGTGTAAAAATCACTGGAGAGCAGCCTAAGGTAATCAGTGTTCCTATTTTAATCTACTGGAGCTGCAGTTTTGCAATAAAAATGCCACACAAAAAGCGTTACCTCAAAAATCTGGTACTTCTATGCAGTTGGAGGCACCTGTATTTTATTCAGTAAAGTAGATATGTACGCTGGAAAACCTGAATAGAATTAAATTAGCATGAACTCAAATTTTCTCAAAAAAGTGCATCTAGTTTATGATAAAGAGTTTTAAGGATATGTGTTATACACTGTCACAAGGATTTGTAGACTCACTGAGTAATGTGTGACTGTCACCAGCTCCATAATTAAAGAAAAGTTATTCCAGCTCTTTTCTGCAGAAGGCTTTTGAGAGTCTTGAGTTTAGTGACTTTTACAAACACAGGAAGTGAATTGATCAAATAATCTTCAGAACCACTGTGCTGTCATTTTTTTCATTCTGTGTGCAATTCTTTTCTCTGTGTGCTAAATCATGTGGAAGGGAAGGAGTCACATTCTGTAATCTCAATAACAATAATTGGATTAAACACCTCTTTTTTTTTGTTTGCTCGTTTGTTTTTGTTTTTGTTTTTTGTAACTCTCAGCATTTTTAAAATGTTATGCTTTGAAGAACCATGGGACTATTAAGTGTAAACTTGCAAGTGTTTTCAATTTCCATTTCTGTGCTGCAGACTTTCAAGGACTATACAAAAAAGTATTTACAAAACATCTAGACAACTCAGTGTTCATGGTGCATAATTAATAACTGCATGGAAGCTGGTGAATTAGAATACTCAGGCTGGAAGTAATTGTGACATATGAAAATACTTCCTGGAGTCAGAAGCTCCAATCTTGTATTTATTTTCAAGGTTTAGATGATGCTATCAGTAATATGCATAGAAGCACAATTTCTATTTTTCTATTGTAAGCTGATCATCTTCACAAACCATACCAAAACTCACTGCAATCAGTAGAGACTCCTACTCTCTTTAGCTAGTACTGGACAAATGGAATGTCTTTATTGCATATGCTATAGATTTTTGTCCACCTACTGATGCTATGTCAAGTCCTGAGTGTTACAGATTGACCACTGTTTTGCTGGGTTCAGAAAGAATTGATACTGTTAAAAATAAGCTAAGGAAAAGATACCTTGGGAATTTATGGGAATATTTTTTTAATACTGAAAGTATCTCATGGGTGTTATTTAGATTTAAAACTTTCTAGATCTAACAATACTTGACTTTAACCACTTTCTTTTCCTGTGACACTTTTCATGTTTTCCATTTCTCTGAGCTCATTCTCTAGGCAACCTGGTTAAAGAACTCTGAAAAGAAAAGCAAAATTAAAAAAAAAAAAAGAAGGACCGTGACAGTCAGGCTGTTGTTTTGGTTTTGTTCTTTTTTCCTACTCAGAGCTCTCACACATCAGTTTTAAATAACATTAAAACCACCAACTCCATTATTTTCTACTAATTTGAAAGGCAGTTAGTTGGTGGGCACTGAACAAATGTAAAGCTCTCCATATTCCTAAGTCAGATCTGCTTGTGTACCATACTATCCATAAACTAAAGTGGCTCAGTGGACACCCTTTACTGGATGATTTGCGGAGTCAGAATACCAGACACCACACTGAAAGAGCTTCCAGTGTTTCCTGAGAGGATATTTTTATGAGACATACATGCATGGAAAGACAAGGGAGCTGATGCATAGCTTCTGGACAATATCCCATCATTTTGCCATGAACATTGTTTGCACAAACTTTAAGATTGTGGCCTGGTTTGTTTTTTCCTTAGCTTTTCTTTTATCTTAGGAGAGATTTAGTTTCATTCCATCTGTGTTTCTCATGCAGAACTATAATGCTGAAATAAGTAATAGTGCCTTCTCAGGTGTGGTGTTGCAGCTACTGAAGCTGACACAGAAATGGAAACCAGAATAGTATTACAAAATGTTAAGGATATAGTTGTTATGATGAGTAGAAAAAATGACATAACCATCACTTTCTCTTGTAAGACTTCATAAACCAAAGCAGCTGGGCTGCTATTCATGTTTTGCTTGAATGTCCTTAATTTTTGTTCCCTCTAATGGAGCAATATTCCCAGACTTCAAGTCCTACAGCAAATTTCACTGAACCGTGTGAACTCTGCAGTTCTCTGAGGTCTTGGGACTGCAGAATTCTGCTCACTGGGTCTGGAAGCTGATGTTGCTAATAGCTGATTTTAAGTTGCAAAACTTGTGGTATGGCATAGGTGTTAAAGTGTAAATTGGATTTCTTTGTTAAAATAAAAATAGAAATCTGATATCGAAGGAAGCATGCTAACAGCTTGGAGAAAATAATTTCTGTTACTAAACAGGGAGACTGTTTTAGGATAGAGTTGATATTGTTGAAGGAGATTGATATATTTCTGTTGCTGCATTTGAAGGCCTCATGTATTCTACAAAAGATTTTAGTGTTTGAAAAGAATTCTAACTGGTTATAAGAATGTACATCTAAGAACTTTTTTTAGTATTTAAAAGCAAATTGTTGTCATTTAGTTATAGTATTAATTTACAAATTCCTGTAGGTATAGATCACCTGAAATGAAACTCACTAAAATAATTCGGGTAGGTTTAAGTTTGGTTTTATTTATCTTTGTTTTATTTTCAAGATCAGCTAACAATGGAGATAAAATGAGTTTAACATCTTTCCCGCATATAAACGTTTATAAATTTTTTTTCTCTGAAGTTAGGAACATGAGTTTACAATAATTTAGTATTCATTACACTAGCCCACTGAGCATGGGGGTTACTCAGAAAGTCTGAATATAATTTCAAAGACAACACTCGGTAGTAGTCAGCAAAGAAAACTGAATGGCACAAATTAGTAGAAAAGGGACAGGGAACTGACTCGGAAATATCAGCGTGCCACTGTTTTGCAGTGTTTTGCCAGTGTCTTTGAATATTATGTGAGGTTCTGGTCTGTCTGATCTCAAAAAGGGTATACTACCACTTGAAAACTTTTGAAAGGAGCATCAAGAATGATCAAAACCATGACATACTTTCCATAGAAAGGACGACTCAGGGTGCCAACTACATTGGCACTGTAGCTTGAACTGGAAGTGTGCTTTGGAAGCAAATCTTCAGATTGTTTCCATTTGCCATTTGCTTCTTCAATTGCTGAGCAGTCTGGGAGATCACAAGCTGGATTTCCTTCAGATAAAGTTAACTGGAAGATTTCCACTAATCTTTGAGTTCTCAGTCCATGCAAACAGTCCAGCATTAGTCCAAAGTAAAACATCACTAAACACACTTAGTGAGGATGTCAGGCTCTAGGAATCAACTGTTTTGTTTTTCACATCTGTTCCCAGTGTACTACCTGCTAATGTCATTGTATCATTAAGTAGGCAAGGACTCTTCAGTTTGGGAAAAAAAACTGAGTGGGGAGGGGGAAAATGTTACAGAATTTTATTAAAGAGAAGAGATAATAATTTAAAAAATTGGCTTGAAAAACTTTTGTGGTTTTTGCTTCCCATGATAGTTATTGATTCCATTGCTGCTATCAGTACCAGTTAAAAAGTAAAAATTACTTCAGTGCTTTTTCCAGCACCTTTTTTGTATATAAAAATATGTCATATGCACAAAAAACAGAAGGGAAAGACAGTAATCAAGAGAGAGAATTTTAGCATGACCATGATTTATTTTTTTTCTTTTCCTTTTGTATAATTTGTGTTTATGCGGCTGAGTTTCATTCACCAGAGCTATAAAGAATCTGGTATCTCTTAAGGTGTAAGCCCATTTAGTCCAGCAAAGGCATTCATCTGACCAACGCAATGTTTGTGGGATTGAGCTTCATTATAGATTCTGTAAACTTCTGTACAAATTGTGTATGACCTACATTCCTCACTGCCTCCCCTTGCTAGAATCTGAGGTTATAAAAACTACCAAAGCAACAGTACAATACTACATTACTACCTGATGGTTAGCAAGCTTCAGGTTATTTACAGTGTACATACAATACCACTGCTTTTTTTTTTTCTTTTCTATTTCTCTTGTTCCCTTTAATATATTCCTTTAAAAGCATGCTCACTTAAACTAATAACTATGATTTGAGGCCTCAGTATGGTCTAAAGCCTTTATGATTCATAATAACTTTTCTTCTGGCAAGCTTTCATAAAAGTTTAGTGCAGCACTTGTGCTCTGCAACAAATCTGCACATAATACAAGGAAATTTCACTCTGTCCCTAGCAAACTTGTTATTGTGCTGCTCAGAGATGCTTGTGGTGACAGTGACCACTGTGTGGCAGGTGTTCCATGATGTTGGATAATAAAATCCCTATGGGAAGCTGCATATTCTCTTAATGCCGATACCTTCCTGCCAGCTTCAGCTTTTGAATGATAAATGATGCAATTAAAGCTTTTGATAAGTGCATAAAATAACCCACTTGATTCCTGTTAACCCTAAATAGGTCTGTGACATTAAGGAATAAATGTGACTGTTAGTAATAATACTTTTTTTTTTCAAACCTAATGTTCTTCGTAGCTTCCGAGCAATAAAAGGAAAGAAACCAAG
This sequence comes from Haliaeetus albicilla, assembly GCF_947461875.1. Classification (NCBI taxonomy): domain Eukaryota; kingdom Metazoa; phylum Chordata; class Aves; order Accipitriformes; family Accipitridae; genus Haliaeetus; species Haliaeetus albicilla. Next base: position 61,236,493 of record NC_091483.1, read on the forward strand.
GAAAATTTTTAAAAGCAAGCTACAGTTTCCAAGGATGCCTCAAGTACTGGCCAAAAGTAGTAAGATAATGAAAATTCCACATGTAATTTTCTGTAATTTCTCTCTTAAATTACTGGCTTAATGTTGGGTTTATGTTTGACTGAAAAGAAATTTTATTTACCCATTTAGTTGGGGACTGAGAGTATCCCAACAGTTGTTTTTATATCATGATTGGCTTTAAGGAGATGTCAATTTGCCGGTTGCTCTCCTTCTTATTTTGAAGTTATTATCCAATTTATATATAAAATTGGAAACTGTGACTGTGAGTGACTAAAACAACGTGGTAAAAGTGATATTAAGGGCATCATTTCTTGAACTGGATGGAAAAAAATGGTCTATTTAGCAGATAACCTAAAACTGAATTAGCTCTACTCCCTACAGTTTATTTCCAGTGCTTTTCATCCATGGGTTATATGATTTGAAGCTATACTTTTTAATGTTACATTTTTTATGTCAATTGCAGATTTGTCTGAAATAAATTTAGCAAGAGTTTAAGCCAAGAACATTTGAAGATTATTGAGGTTATGGGAAAAGAGAAGAAAGTGGTCACCCCCACTCCTGGGGAGCAGGAAGGCAAGTGTAAAGGGGGAAAACTAACATGACTGATTCCTTTCTTGGCTAAGTGATCAAGTACTGACCATATTGAACTCTGAAGGCCTTTGACTTGGATCTCTGGTGAGACATGGGTGAGGAATGTTTTCTACATTTGCAGCATTAACTTGTGCCATGCCTCATTTCTGGAATACCAGCTGTAGATATGTCACCTGGCAGCTTTTATGAATGTAGTCTTTATAATAGATGTTGCCTCGTGTTTCAGTATCTTTCTATGTCAAAGCTCCTATCACTGTGAAGAATATAAGGGTAGAGTTTTAATACTATTTTTTATTAAAAAAAACCCAAACAAAATCTCGTCATGCCAAACAATTCCACTGATAGAGTCAGATAAGAAAGAAGGGATCAAAGCACTCAGCCAGCCACAAATCTTGTCAGAAAAAAGATAAGCACTTTTACGATTATGTGGTTGCCATGTCAATTAACCCAGAATGCCATTAGTATTTTGCGATTTCATGGACCCAGTTTCCATTACCAACAGTGGCACTGTTTCTACTGGCAAATTGGGGGGGTGCAGGGGATCACATTAATTCTCCAGAGGGAGGCTACTTTAAGAAACCTTTGTCTTTTTAGAAATTCTCAGTATGTTACAAATAATTATTTCTGTTCTCAAAGGTAAAATAGCTTTATTCTGCATGTGTGTATCTGTGTATGCATGTATGTATGTGAGCATACTTCTACATACACTTTCTAGAAAGTCACTGTTTATAGTCAGATTTTTGCTGTTTCTCTTCTTGTTTTCCCATGTAATAAAGCAAAACAAGAGAATATGCTAAGTTTTTTATAGCAAATCTCAGATTTGACTTTAAAGTTCCATGCAGAAATCCAGCTAAAGGTAGATGCCTCTGCTGCACTGTTTCTTCAAACCGACTGTGATTTTGCATTTCTTTTTGCTTTTATAGTTAGCTGTTAAAAAGTTATGGAGTTTGGTCCAGGTACAAAATCACCTCTCTTCCTAAATCCTGGAAGCTATTCCTTTTTTATCCCTTAAAAGCTACAAGGTAGAAATAGAAGCCTAGGATCAAGTAATTTTTATGTGTGTAAGTGTCTGTTTGGTGAATATTCCATAAACAGAAAATCAGTGACATTAGTTTGGCAAGAAACTGATTTGACACTATATTCAAGTAGTAGCAAGTTTTATTATGGTATAGCATAGTAAATTATAATATTAGGAGAACATATATTTTAATGTCCTCATTCATCATTTGATATGTCTTATCTGGAAAAATTCTGATGAAAGAGAAATAAGCTTACAAAAAGAGTAAAAGTTAAGCATAATTTAACATTAGTTCATCCTTTTGGGGATAGACAGTATTATAGGTATAATTATAAAATTAAACTGTAATTATAACTTGTTTTGTTATTAATTCTGTATGTTTATATTCCTGATTCTTATAAAGTATGATGGTACTCAGTTGAGATGTTGTTTGTAGGAGGCATTCTTATGATATGGCAGGTGAAAGGTGTTTATTAAAAAAAGCAATAAATCTTTACTTAATAACTGATGATTCTGGCCCTTGCTTTCTTGTGGTACAGAGGTCACCTCTTTCATTGACTCTGATTGTATTTGATTCAGCTGGAAATCAAATGCACAAGAACATATGAAACAGCTATGTAAGAAATACTAAGGAGTAAATGGGATTGTCTTTTCCTTTCTTTATTTCCAAAAGAATTGGAAAAATAACCTCATCTCAGGTAAAAGGACTGCTATTCAGTTTATGCTTGTAATTCAAGTATGAAGTTAAGCCCAAGTACTCTTGCTGAGTCAAGATCTAAAACACTATGTTCCACTTCCCTGTTGCTTTTTAAAATGTCACTCACCCTTAAAATACTTCAGTTTATCATACATGAAATATGTACAGTACATACTCATTTGCTAAGAGGTCTTCCAGGAGACAGTTACCAATTCTCGTGACACTTTTTGATCTCTTCCATAGGAAGGTGCAATGTAAAAGACAGTGGCCTGTACTGTTTCTTCTGTTCATAATGAAAACCATAATTTTTAAGGTGCTGTCAAGCACGTCTAAGTGCGAATGTTCCATTATTTATTCTCAGTTTGTGACAGATAGGATTATGTTAATTTAGAAGTGTTTTTTTCCAAAGAAGAAGAGGGAAAAAACCCAACTATAGAGAATACCTTTTTTTCAGGGAGGCAGGTCTGTAGGTGGAGACATTAGACCATATTTCAATTAAAAGCATTTGTACATATAAGATACAGCATTTTTATGAACATAACTAAGGATTCATCTTTTGGAAGAGCATTTTCGTGGCAAAGGCAAGAGGAGCAAGATACATAGACTGTTACAAAACTAATTTGTTGTTACCACGATATTAGAGGATTTTATGGATATAATTGCTGAATAGATGCATTGCATGCAACTTATCTTGTCCTAATTGCAGAGTCACAGACTGTATGTAGTATGTTAGTGGATAACAGTATCCTACAACACATTTTTCTCCAACTATTACCCCTCTTATCCATCTCTTTAGGACTTAATGGTTTGAGGTCTGAGTTGCTGGTCATTACTACACTTTGTTTTGTTAGTTTTTTAATAATGGCAGCTGTTTTCCTTCTCCCCTTTAACTAAATGCCACCGATATCATCTTATCATATGCTGGATTCTAACTGAGGACCCCTGGAAAGTTAGAAAAGATGGGCAATGTGTAAAAGAAGATAGGGCAGGTTTTGGTTAAAAGGATCTAGAGCCTTAAGGGGAATGGGGAGAAATATCCTTAGAAAAAGCATGCTCGAAAATCAGGCTTGACCTGGAGGTTGAATTGTTTTGTACTAAAAGTCATTCATAAAGTCAGGTTCTTCAAAGAACTTTTGATACCATAGCTGTTTTACATGTCAATCCACTACCATATGCTTTGTCCTGTATAAATTAAATATTCTTGAAATAAATTTGAATCCCATTTTAAAATATAAATTGGATAGAGCTATTAAGCTGTTAAGAAGAACATCAAGTTTTATGTTTTGTAAAGATGTGGTTAATCTTTGAACCATGGGTGTACCTATGTATCCATGAGACATCATAACATAGGAACAGATACATTGTATTGAAGATCCAATTAATCCAATATTTTATCTACAACAGTGGCCATAAGTCAATTTACAAGGTATAATATAAAGATCTCATGCAATGATACTTCCCTGAAACGTCCTGGGGATATCAAGGCACTGAGTTTTGGAACTTAATTTTGCTAAAAAGCAATAGAAACTATGTGCTTTAGCAGGGCAATTCTCATGTTAGTCATATACTCTAAATTTTACCAGGTGATTTTTATTTCATGTTAGTGACTACAGAACAAACCTGATAATCAATCCCAGGGTCAGAGAACTAGGGTAACATAACAGTTTTCTGAATCATAGAAAAATATTATGAAATTACAGACTTAATTTTGGCTAATTTCTCTCAGATAGGACTCCTTTTGCCACAAAATGCAGATCTGATAGCATTAGTTCTGATCTTCACAGTCCATTTAAAAAACAAAGTTGAATTCTCGTTGTTCCTCATTTTTCCTGTTTTATATTTGAATGTGTCCTATGTTAGGAAGTTTCTCATAACATGTTTTGTTGATATGTATAATTAGGGTACTTCTTTTGCTTCATATTCTGTGGAAAAGAACATAGTAAAATATTTAATCTTCACTAATACCACGAAGAAACTGGGAGATAGAATCCTGGTTTTGTAAATGGTATTCTGGTAGAAGACGTGTTCTTAACCAACAAGGAAGAAAAAATAATACATAAAACTTAAGAGACATATTATTCTCCAAGAACAAAAGTACTCCTTAACCACAGATCAAGGGAAATGAAAACCTGGAAGTAGTAGGTAAGTAACAGCTTTGTGTGTGTGCATTCAATGCAAACAAATACCAGGTGAAAAACCAGTTTATAGGTATATTAGAATGAGTAAGTACTGAAAAAAAGTCTCTGGTACAAGAGGAAAGTTTGTTCCAGGCATGTGAAAAAAAGACAAGATGCATGAGTGGATATTTAATTAGGCAGCAGCTTCATTAAGGTAATCCTTATGGGAATCCCTTGCAATAATTTAGTATTTAGTGCAGTTCATGATTCCTCTTGGTAATTCTTACAGGACAGAAAGCTCCATATCACTTAATGGACAATACTCAGCTTCTGTGTGGGGCCCTGTTAATTTCCATTTTTCTGAAGTTTTTGATTTGGTTTGGTTTTGCTAGATCAGACAGCAAGGAGTTACAGATTCATTTCCACGCTGCTTTTGTGGGTGTTTCACCTTAAGTCAAGTTTCCACTACAGTTTTTCAGAGAACTAGATGACTAGATGCCCCATGGAATAACACCACTTACTAGATAGCCGGCTCAGGGAGAGAGTCCAAAATTTGTCTCCTACTTAGGTCTGAAAATGCTAATACTTACTTACTTAACAATGACCCTAAACAGGTATGTTATAATTTGGAAAATTTAGCCCTCATCTGTTATTAATATTATTATGAAGTTAAATATTTCATTTTTCATACAATCTTTCGGGTTTCTAATGATTCTTGTATTTCCTGGGCATATATTTACTGATAACATAACATACACAGGCTTTCCATTTCCTAGTCAGTATTATCTACTGAAGAATTTAGGAGGAGTTTAGCCAAGTGGAAAATGTCACTTCATTTGCTCTAAACATCTGGTTCCCTTTATAAAGAGCTTGAAAGATCAAATTCTTAAAGATCCCAAACTGTCCCTAGTGGTTGGTTGCTTCCCAGCTACCAAACAATTTCAAAATACATTTTTGTACCATGCAACATCTGTCCAATGATGTTCTAACCAGAACTGGAATTAAATATTTACCCTTACTTCCCACTTCTTTTCCTCTGTATTTTTTTCCATCTGCTCATATGCAGAACTGCTGTAACAACTGAGGTGTAGGAACATTCTGAGGGGAATCGGATGTCTACCTAAAGGTCAATTATTTAATTGTATGTGGATCAATTGAAAACGGCACTCGGAAGCTTTCTTTTCTACATTGAACAGATTTTGTACAATTCTATGGAAACAAGCTCAGCTTTCTTTAGGGGGGGAAATGTTCAGCTTAATCAGTTCAGCACTCAAAATATCAACTCTTTTTTTGTGATACCTTTTGGATACACTTTAATAAGACAGACTTCTTTGGGATGAGAAGAAATTTAGAATTAGACTATCAAACCACCAGAGTCTATTGAAGTTCTGTGTAATGAGTAGAATTCTCTAAGTCCTGGTGAGTTAACACTGAGTAGATCAAAGCCTAAAAAAATTCTTCAGAAGGTGGAATTTATTAAAAACAAAGTCCCTGATTGAATGTATTGCTTATGAAATGTTCTAGTTTGACAGCCCTAGAGACCAGAGTCATCTCTATTCATCCAAATAAAAGGTACTGTGTAAGTAACAGCAAGATAGCTGTCCTGTATTTCTACAGTAGTGTGAGAGAAAGGATGGATGAATGCCTGGGAGGAGTCAGGAACATAAAATGTGCCTAAAGTTGGATAAGTCAAGTAGATGTGTGTAGGGCAATGCTTGTAATATAGAAACCATATGCAGAGCAAGGTCTGAAAAAAAATAAGGACTGCAAAAAGAGACTTACAATGAATTCAGATTACAAGCAAGTTGAATTCAGTTGTCTGACATTGTTCAGGTAATTCTACTAAGAGTTCAGAGGCCAGGTTTAGACACTACACTTCTGGCTTAAATGGTGCGTGTGGCTCTCATACCAATTCTGAGTCCAAGTGCAGTGGAGGAAAAGGCAAACTTGAATTCATGATCTAAGAAGTGCTTCTAGGTTCCTCTGTATCTACTGGTATGCTTATGCTAACAGCTGAATAGTTTTCATCGGAGCAGTAAGGCAGACCACACAATTTCAAATTCATCAGATTATACAGGCTTCAAAAATGTAAGATGAAGGGTTAAGGGGAGAAAAACCTTTATTTGTCATGTAGCAAATGTATTATTTTTCACTGACAAAACTCACCAAAGAAGAAGTAGTAATGCTGGGTCTTCTAATAACAGCCTTCAGCATCTTCTTTTATTTCTTGCTCTTCTTTCTATTATCAGCATGTTTATGGTAGTGCCCTTTATAGGCTGAGAGCTTTCCAAATAACAGTGAGAGGGGGTTACATTTCCAGGAGATACACAAACTAAAGTGTTCTTTGTAGTAAAATGATTGAGAGAAATAAGGAAAGAATTTCGATAGCTTTGTTCTCTGTAGACAGCATGGCACAAAAAACCTCTCAATGTGGATAAAGCGAAAGTAGTAGTAATGCATATGGTAATGTCTGCAGCAAAGTATGCTAATGTCATCTGGTTTTGCATGCCATCCAAGCAGAGAACTAGAAGAAAAAAACCAAACCATTGGAACATATTGTATCGGTACCTTCAATGCTTTTCACCTCATCCTTTACAATTAATTTCCTTCCCTTTCCTTCCATTTTAGTGATATATAATGAAAATGGAATAGCATAATCTTCTGGCAGGATGGAAATCCTTTCCTAGCAAGTCTTGTGCATTATGGTTCACTTTGACCACAGAAACAGATGTATAAACATCACTGTAGTTCCTACCATTATGGTAATAGATGGAGGTAATACAGCCTGCTGCAGTACTAGGGGAACTGTAGCAGACTACATTTTACTATCCCTTCATAACTGTTGTATTTAATTACTTGGATGACATTCCTCCTGCAATGAGAAGGAGATTTTGTACCATATCAGTGAAGTTACATGAGCAAAACATTTGGCCCGGCACTGAAGAGCACTTCCCTAACTACTTAAGCACAGGCACTTTGAAAGAAGGAAAATGAAAGTCATTATTTAAAAAACGACTTCACATTATTGTAGGACAGAAAGTGATTAATGAATGGAATGAATAATATGGAAGCTGTAACTGCCTACTGTTTTCATATCTTACTGAGAAACATCAGAAGATGCAGCAACAAAATTATTCTAAGTCCATTTCCTTCCAGTTCCCAGTGTCCCACCCAGGCTTAGTAGCTGACAGAGTGCTACTTGCCAAAAGCTAATGTTAGCCGGTATTGTATTGGCCCAAAAGAGCAATCATCATTTTAGCTAATAAGGTTATAATGACTCTTCCTGCTATTACAGTTCACAGTTGGCAGAAGACCTACAGCAGGTGGATTGAGACTTCTTTCTAACAAGCTATCATCGTGTACTCATGTTGTGTCAATAAGAACACTGCTGTCCCATATTCCCAACTTTACAGATTTTTCTTCACTTGGACGCCTTGCCTCCAAGTTAAGCATTTTTGCAGTTGATATTTGTGTAAGCAATTTAGAGCTGTCCTGGGAATATAGCCCAACTCTCAGACTTAAAGTACTGTTGGGACAGCTACGCAGAAAAATCTTCTATAAATCTTTCTGTAAAAAGATTTAGAAGAAAATAAAAACTAAAAAAAAAAAAAAAATCCTCTGCTTAAAGACAGGGTGTGGATGATAAAACGAAGGTGGTGGGCAAGCAATATTGGTATTATTGGCAGATTTCCAATGACTAAATTGGAGCTATTTTAATTTATGCCTGGTTAGGATTTGGACTAGTATCTCTGATAAGAAAACTCTTTGCAGTATGCATTGTTATTTTGCAGCAAGTGCCTCATTTAATTTTAGTTCAAAACGGAAATTATCTGGCTGGCATGTAGGCTGTAGTATCAAATTCAAGTCAACAGATCATGTCTGATGTTACTGATATTTATTCAAAAGCCTTGCAACACCAGTGTTCTTTCTTTACTGACACCCTGCTATTCTTTAAAGTCCAGAAGGAATTTTACTTTAACATCCAAAGAGCTTTTTTTAACATATTTCACACATTTTCCACTAGCTCTTTGTTCCGATGTTGAAGCGCCAAACACAAGATTGTTGTCATTTTGACAACCACATTACATTCTCAGATACACATGAATTCCTACTGCAGAGGTGAACAGGCAAGCAGTTATTCTGTGACAACAGTACTGATAAGAGGAGGTGAACAGAATGTCTTTATGTCTGTATTTGCCTGTGTACCATATATATGCTAGTGATTTGTGGCAGGTTATGAAAAGAGCCTGTTAGGCTGCCCTTTACCTTTTTTTTGTTTTTCCCCTATTGTTTGTTTTACCTTGTTTATGCAAATAGAAAGATCAGGAAAGGGCCTCCATTAGCTTAACAATCAAAACTTATAAAACTGTTGGTTTTTTTTCTGTAGTACCCATCCTTCTATTATTTTTTTCTGACTCTAGAGATATCACAATACAGTTATTTAAGTTTTGTTAATACTCTCTTTTCTGTTCAATAGTCCTTTCATAACTTAGGAAACAAAGAAACATTTAAGTATTTGTTTCAGTGTTGATTATATTTAAAAAAAAAAAAGTAAAGAGATTTTAACAAGCTGTTTCACACAGAAGATAAAGAGATTTTTAACAAGCTGTTTCACACAGAAAATTAAAATGGTTTATCTTGAAACATTAACTGAAATAATGCATTTGACTGGTCTGCAAAAAAATTTTTTATACTGAATCCTCCCTGCCTTTTAATTTTTTTACCGAAAAAAAGTTTTGAATTAGTTTCTCCCACTTATCTCTAGCTACTGTTGCTGATAATAAAATGAAGTTCATGATAATGATCGTTTTCTTATGTATCCTTATTTTATTTGTACCAAATTAGTTTTATTACTACAGCTAATGTGATGGTGATAATAACAGGGATCAAAACTGAGTGAAAATAATACTATAAATGGAAGGAGAGACAGGAGAAAAGAGGTTTCCTAACCCTAATTCCCACATCAAGATAGCCAATATTTTTGCAGTTTTTATATAAATGTCTTCTGTTATTGTACTATCACTCTGATTATTCAGACAAAAAATTAGGAGTTATCTTTCTATATGTAAATAATTTTTCCTTTCATACAAAGCAGCTGAACAAAGAAATATAAGACAATTAAGTAACCTTAAAGTTGGTGTAATTAACTGCCTCTTTGGAAAATGGCCTTGGGTTGTTTCCGTTTGGAACAGTTATAGAAACAGCAAGGTGAAGAGCTCATTCCTCACTCCTAAGGTTATATTTTCATTTCACTGTTACCCCATTGAGCATCTGGATAAAGGTGAAGCTTGAGGAGGTGACAAGGAAGGTGACTCTTACTGCAGAAATTGATGATAGAGCTCTCTTTAGTCAGATTAATGGCTTGAATCACTGGCTCAGAGTTGTCCTTCTGTATCCAGCAATGCCAGTAGTTTCTTGTGTCCTTTTATCTACATCTTTTGCTGCAAAATTAAACCAAACAATTTGAGATAACTGAACTTTTCAGGTTTCCAAATAAAGGAAAAAGATGCCAAACCAGCTGTAGCTTCAGCAAAATTGATTTAAAAATCAATTCCCAATAGGAAATACTTTTAAATAAATAAAAGTAGATGTCACCATTACAGTTGTGATTTTAAAGTTGTAATGCATGGACACAGTTCAGCAAAGTTTTTTCACCATATGTCTCCCCTTTTTGGCAACATGTGGTAAGACAGAAAAGAATCAAATTACTTGCTCTAAAATACATGCTAGTAATAATTCAGTGGTATGACAATAATGTTGTCAAATAGATTGTCAAATATTTTGTCAAAAAATTCAGTTATATGACAATACAAGATTATTCAGTCACTATGACAAAAAAGGAAGTAAATTGTAATGCCCTAACATAAGGCTTCCTCATAACCTAACTATGGGAAGTAGAAATTGGCTGTAATAATTTCCCAAAGCTTTTAGAGTTTAAACAAAAAAATATTTTGAAGTGAAATATTCTTAAAAGAGCAAGATGTTCACTGGCAGAAATATAGAGTTTGAAAGAACAGCAGTATGTGCTAGGATAAATGGGCGGATGCTTGAAAATATTAAGGCATTAATTGGACCATCTAATTCAAAAATATAATTTAATAGGTCCAAATCATGTGAGAGAATTTGTTTCATGACAGTTGTTCCTCATGGAAAATAAACCTACAAATGTGTGTTTCAGAAACGAGATTTATATAGCCAGAGCCAGTCCTTTAACTTAAAAATCCAGATTAATAACAGAAGTGGCATATTGGTACGTCACTCATTCTCTTCATTAATTGTCAAGTTTAACACAAAATGTAAATAATTTAATTCCTGTGTTAAATTAGAAAGGAGACTTACTGCAAAGACATTTTCAGTTTATTTCAAGGCAAAGTGCTGGTTTCTTAAAAGATATTAGAACTGAAAGAGGGGTGAAAAATGGAAACAAACAAAGAGAGGATCTCAACAAGGCACTTTCAAATATGTATCCCCGGTAGAATCTGGAGCCTTCATACATGATACAGGGAGACAAGCAGGACTTTTAAGAATGGGATTCACAAAAGCAATTCCCTCATTAACAAAAGCTGCCTAAAGTAGTAAGCAGGAAAGGGGGAAGAACAAGATGCTTGTGCTCACATGGAAGTCTCTATCTTTTTTTCTCTCTCTCTGAATTATTTTATTTGCTGTACAACATTTGTAACTACAGAATCACAGAATCACAAAATGGTTGAAGTTGGAAGGCACCTCTGGAGGTCATCTTGTCCAACCCCCTTGCTCAAGCAGGGCCACCTACAGGCAGTTGCCCAGGACCATGTCCAGACAGCTTTTGAATATCCCAAGGATGGAGACTTCACAGCCGCTATGGGCAAGCTGTGCCAGTGCTCAGGCACCCTCACAGTTAAAATGTGTCTCCTGTTGTTCAGACCAAACCTCCTGTGTTTCAGTTTGTGCCTGTTGTCTCTTGTCCTGTCACTGGGCACCACTGAAAAGAGCCTGGCTCCATCTTCTTTACACCCTCCCGCCAGGTATTTTTATACATCGCTGAGATCTCCCCTGAGCCTTCTCTAGGCTAAACAGTCCTGGCTCTCTCAGCGTCTCTTCATATGATAGGTGCTTCAGGCCCTTCATCGTCTTTGTGGCCCTGTGCTGGACTCTCTCCAGTACGTACATGTCTCTCCTGTACTGAGGAATCCAGAACTGGACACAGCACTCCAGGTGCCCAGTGCTGAGTAGGGCAGGATCACCTCCCTCAGCCTGCTGGCAACACTCCTCATGGAGCCCAGGATACCATTTGCCGCCTTTGCCACAGGGACACATTGCTGGCTCATGTTCAACTTGGTGTCTACCAGGGTCCCCAAGTCCTATTCTACCAAGGTGCTTTCCAGGTGCAGGACTTTGCACTTCCCTTCATTGAACTTCATAAAGTTCCTGTCAGTCCATTTCTCCAGGCTGTTGAGGTCCCTCTGGATGGCAGCATGACTCTCTGGTGTATCAGTCACTCATCCCAGTTTTGTGTCATCAGCCAACTTGCTGAGGGTGCATGCTGCCCCATCATCCAGATCATTCATGAAGACATTGAACAGGACTGACCCTGGGGGTACACTGCTGGTTACGCATGTCCAAGCAGACTTTGTGCCTCTGATAAGTAGCACTGATGGTTATGATCCATCAACCTCTGGGTTATGGGCCCAGAGACTTTCTCAGAAAACCGAAGTATTGAAGGTTTACTCCTCTGTAGTGCAGAGGTAAAATTTTGATTTAGTTTTCTATTTTTCCTACAATTTTTAAACCTGTTTACATTTTCATATGAATACTTACTTAGGCCACAGACTTCAATGGTCAGGCATCCTTAATGCCTGTGAAAAATTAATTTTGCAAGGATTAATTAAATTAAAAAAAAAAACAACAGTGGAAGCATATACACTAAGTCTTTCCACAAAAAACTGTGTCCCAGGCCCCAGTCAAAAGGGTGGGGTTTGGTTTTGTTCATTTGTTTTCTCAAAAAGTTTTTCAGCAAGTAGAGCTTTCATTGAGGACAATAGTCTAAGGTATAATTCCAGCTCTGCTGTTCTCTTGGGATAAAAGCAGAAGTTTTGGAAATTCTGAAAAGCCTTTAGAATGTCCCAAGAATTAATCCAGGTAGATCAAGACTATGGCAAATAGTTCGAGACTATCTGGCTAATTAGCCAGGTTTTTGTTTCATTCTTGATTCACATTGCTATGTTTATGAATATGTGGTATTTAGAAATCTGTATAGTGTTGTCACATATTTTAACATTGCTAAAGATTTTATCCAGTTGGGTCTTAAAAAACTTTCAAGGATGGAAATTGTGCAACCCCTCAGCTGCCAAAACTGTTCCTACAGTGACTCTCATCATGACAATTTTTTTTTTCTTGTATATCTAGTCAGAGCCTCATGTTTCTTTTTATACTCCTTTTCTCCTGCCATGATCCACTGTGAAAAGCCTGGTTCCATTTTCCTGATAACATCTTGTAAGGTACTGGAAAGTTCCCCATTAAGCCTTTAAAATAAATAAAATTTCAACTGTATCAAATGATGTTTAACTTTTGCTCCAGGCTTCTTTTCTCCCTAGGCAGAATCAGTAGCATGGATTCATTTCATAAGCTCATTAAAGAGACTGAGGTTAGTATTATTCACCTTGGTATTCAATGAAATTTATGATAATGAAAAAAAATACTTCACCCGGTTTCAATGGGTGTCCATGTCACAAGCAAGATAACTGAGTTAAAAACAGCATGAGTGCTTCAACGCCCGCTATCGAGAATCCTAAAATATAAACAGCTGAAATAAAGGTAACTGGCAGTGAACACGGATGAAAAAGTGATTTTTTAGCTTAGTAAAGAATCAGAAAATGGCATGTTCTATAAAGACAGCTATTACTTTGAAGTCAGTTTATGGAAGACTGGAATAGTACATAAATGTATATAAGATGAGAAATCAAATTAAAATATGTAAGTTGATAAACTATGCCAAAAATTATAGACTTTGACAGATTTGAGTTACTGTGAGAATGACTGACTGGAATAAGAATTACTGAATACATAAGTAGGCTTCTGTGTGTGTCAGTCTCAGATTTTCTGTTATTTTTATTTTATACCACTGCACAGAATGTCTTGAATGACCAAAATTATCTGAAGCAATCTTAAAGACCTATTTAGGAAACAGTTTACAAGCTGGAGTGAAGTCTATGTTGAGCAAACTTGAAAGGTTTTGGAGGTTTGATTTAGATAAGCATACAAAGCGTGAATATTTATTTGAGCCTATTTAACTTCTTATAGCTTGTTTTTGTTCTGGATCCAAATGACTCTTTCAAAGCTATATTGGATGTATGGTTGTAATAAAAAAGAAAATATTAACAGCTTTTAGAGTGTTTGAGCTTGAGCTGGCAGGGAATGGTTTTCTTTTGCCAGTAAAATCTTCTTCTGTATCTGTAAAATACTGACGTTATATCATGAAGATGAGAAAAAAAAATAGAAAGAAGAGGGATAACAAAGTCTATATACCATAAAGTATATATACCATAAAGTATTGAAAGAGTGAGGGCAGTTACCCAAGATATAAATAGTGTGGGCTTAAGTCCCTGTGTTATTTTTTATAGGCTAGGAAAATTGCTAATTGACCATGGAGTGAATCCATAATAAAATGTTGTATTCCTTAAAACCAATTTTGAACAGAAATACACATGAAAAGAAATATTGGAAAAGTTTTAAAAGGAATTCTTGCAGGTATTCACTGATAGGAACGAGTCCTGAAGATTCAAAAAAGACCAGTGTACAGAATTAACTGAAGATAAGGCTTATGCGAGCACTAGGCTATTTCTGTATGTTATGTTGAACTTCAGTTGTGGGTAAAGACTTGGAAACTATTTTCAGAAATCAAGTGAGAAAATACTTTGAAGGACTCAGCGTGATTAGGAACAGAAAAAATAGTTTTAGGAAAAAAGAAATTTATGTATTGCTGACTTTTTTTTTTTTTTTTTGAGAAAACCACTAAAGCTTCTGACTTGGAGAGAGAAAATTGAAACTGTACAGTTAGAAATCTTTTGGCAACATCTTCTGTGCAGGTGTAGAAGTTTTATACAAATAAATACCTGAAACAATAGGTTGATTCCTTGGGCTAATTAAGAAAGAAGCTTCCCACTGAGAATTTCAGGGGTCACTAGTAGGCAGGGGTGCTTGTCTGTATGGTGTAATAGGGAGCATTTGGGGCCAGCAATATGAGAGCTTCTCCAAATCTTTTCATCCATACAGTCACTATATTACAAGACTCTGAAACTAGCTCGATCTCAGCAGGACCAGAGAGGGATAAAGAGTAAACACAAGCTGTTGAGGTTAGAGAATGAGACTTTGCATCTCATTCCATCACTTGTAGAATGAGTAGGCAGAGATTTACTTGAATGTGTTATCAGAAAATTGTATTGAAACTTTTAAACTTTCTTATTTTCAGAATTGTCAGTAGTTCTTAGCACATGTTTGGTATTCAACAGTCACCTTTCAAGCTCAGGGTTGTCATGTTGTATTATTTCTATTTTCTGAGTAGATGAGCAAGTGAGCAATGTTTTTGTGGTGCTGCCCAGTCCTGCTGCTGCAACTCTTGGACCAAATGAACATAAATTAACTTTATGCCAAACAGGCTTTTGCTTTCTCACTTCCTTGCAAAGAGTAAAGGACCTATAAAGTGATCATATGAAATCTTATAGTGTTCAAACACAGTAGACCATGTTACAGAGCTCCACAAATTATTGAAATTGAACTTCAGTTGTCAAAATAAATTAACAAAATTTGAGAATATGGTTTGTGATGTGTTCTCCTCATTTTTCTAATTATGTCTGCTGCTTACAAGCTCATGCATAAAATCCAGAAATTGACAATGGTCTCCACCATAATTTGTAAATTATAGGAAACAAAAAAAAAATTAACAGAGCATCAAAACACCAAAACTAGCACAAAACTGTAAACCTGTAGAGGCAGAAGATGCAGATCACTTCTGCTGCATGCTAAAATAACAGTCCACAATAATGGAGAAATGAAACACACAGGCTACAGCCTTCCAACAGTGTCTTAATCTAATGTTAGAATAACAGAATCTTTAGTGAATGCAGCTGTATCTCTCGTTCATTCGTCATCTTAGTAAGTTCCATGCAATGCATATCTAAACTATGTATCATCTGTTTTTGTTCACAAAATGGAGCTTAAAAATGGTTATTGCCCCTCTAGATAGTGTTCACAACAGCTGACACATTTCCAGTTAAATCTTTTAACTTAAAATGTCCGTCTTACAGTGAAACATAATTGGAGAAATACCCATGTCAGTATGGAATTGTTTCTTTTCCAAACAAACAAAACAAAACAATCACAGATGATACCAAATGGTGAAGGTATTGAGGTAGAAAACCCACATCCTCATTTCTCTTCTGAATTATGAACAGCAGAGGCATAAATCAGTACGTGTTTTATCTGAAGTGAGAACTCTGACTGTAGGGCTATTGGCTATCCAAACCTCTATTTACTTCTAACACTACATAGTTTACAAATAGTACTGTATTTTTTTTTTTTCATTTTTTTTCCCATTAATTAAAAAAAATATTCAGCTTTCAGGAACAAGGATTTTTCTAATGAAACACAATTGTTTCCTTGCCAGTTCTAAGCATGCTAACATCATATCATTACAGTAATTATTAGTTTAAGAAAAAAGGCCTCCAGGAGGAACAAGTGGTTCAGGTTTAATATATTATTAAAACAATTTCTAAGTGTATTAGTGTATCAGTATTAGTCTGCAAAAAAATGACAGCAAAGCTTGCCTTTCTCCCACATTTCACAAGAGTGGTCTCATGAGAGAGAGACTGCTGCTGACATGCTTTAATCTAAGCGAAAGTAAAAATGGCTTTTGTGTATGTCTAACACAGAAACTTTCTGAGGTTGACATTTTTTCTTCTTCTGAAGTGTGTGGCTAAAAAGTTGAGAAGAATAGATCCGTGTTTAAAATATCCCAAAATTACAATGTACTTTTCAAATATCTAGCTTAGGATTCAAATTTAGAAATAGCGGTGTTGTCATGTGCTCTCTTCAAGCTGTCAGGGTCAGCTTTCTGTTTGCCAGGTCACTTACAGAATTCATAGGCATGAGTGGTTGGTGCAAATCAGGATGTACTTTGATAATGAAAGGAAAATTCAAGAAAAGCAAGAGTTTTGGATAAAGGCATAATTTTCTAGCCAGTTGTTTTTATTATGTATTTTTGATCAGCATGATTATTATTATTGGGATAATTAGAGGCAGAGATTAATCTGAGTATTATCTCTCTAAACAAAGAATTGACTATAAATCCTACCTTCGCAATTTTTTTCCCCTTAACTAATAACTAGTTATTGTTAATTTTAGTAAAATACATGTCCCTTTGATTTAAATTCAAGTTTCTTTCAAGCTTGAACAGAATCAAGAAGCAAAGTTGTCAGTAACAGAAAAACACTGCTGTGTTATTGGTATCACAAACATTTGCCTCTGCAAACCTCTTCTAGTCAAGTTACATGTCAAATAAAAGAAAGGATTGATAGCTATGCAGAAACTGTTGCAGAGGGTCTACGGATGGATCTTTGAAATTCAGCTACAATGAGTTTTGTTTTGTTTTGTTTTTCCTTTATACTTCTGGTTTTTGTTGGTTTTGTTCTTTATTTTAATCATGAGAGTCAATGGCAAGGTTGTTAAAGACACCAATAGATTTTCATTTATTTAAAATGCCATATAATATTGAGAAGGAGCCTGAGACATGGACAACAGCTGTTGGCAAGGCAATATTTATGGTAATGTTATAGCATATTTTATTCCAAAACCATTAAAGAAGGTAACATAGAGAAAGCATGATGGGAATAGCTAGACAAGTGTAACTATAAGCTATGAGAAATTAATCAGTCCTGATACATCAGTTCCCTAATGGAGATTGCAGGATCTAAAGGTGTTTCACTGTGTTGGCTTTTGTGTTTTAATTTAGGAAGATAAACAATTTGTAGAATTGGTATTTAAGAAAAAAAATGACTGAAGTTTCCATTTGATATTCATAAGGTACCATTAAAAAAGGTGTTGTATGAATGAATACTAAGTCAAATATTTTGCTGTCAGTGCTTAAATGATGTCTACGATGCAAATATTTTGTAAATATCAGAGCTTCATCTTATATACTAGTAGCCAAAAGGTCCTCTAAAAGCTCATTTCAAAAGTAATTTCTGTTTGGAAATTAGAAATTTGAATCAGGAAAAATTATCTTCCCAAAAATATAATCATAATTAACTCTAATTCTCAGTTTGAATATAGTGAATGTAATAAATACATTCAGTGAATATGGTTGCAAAGTCATCTTCTTATTTTTACCATTAGGGAAAAATTACCACATTGAACAATGTCCTTAAAATTACAGTACTGTCAGATTGATTTATTTGTATCAGCAAGAAACAGGTAGAAGCAAAAGTTTTAATTCTAAATGGAGAAGGTAAGAATTTTCCAAGATTATATGACTAGTTTGTACTAGTTCCCTGTTTCTTCGTTTTACAAAAGAGACTGAAAATTATCTTTTTTCTTTCCATTTCCAGACTACTTTATTAATTTCTTGCAAGCAAATTGTAATAATATACTGTGCTGTACACTACAAAGGTATTTAAATACACTCTGTTGGGAAGAACATGTGTTTTTAAAAGCTAAGAATATTCTGATGGTTAGAGCGTAGAACTCCCCTAGTGATATTTAACTCCCAATGCATTGAAACTAATAGATATTGTGCACCTATATATAAAGGCAGAATATGTTTAGTTATGTTTCTAGTTTCCCATCAGTTTTCATATTTAGGGGATTCATTTTTTTGCTTTCAATAACTTCTTTGCAACCAAGTTCAACATCTGCTCTTCCCTCTCTTTGTGTTTTGCACAGAATTAAAATGTTCGTGGGCACAACCCCTATCTTTACCTTTCGTACAAACCAGTCCTACCTTTACTTTAGTCCTGAATCTGCAAGGACTTTGGCCAGGATACAGAGTTCTTCTCCTCACATCTCTTCAGAAGTTTACTGAAGGTTTCAGGGTGTTCCTCAGTGACCCAAGTCCTGCACCAAAGCTCTAGTCCTACCTGAAGGTGATGAAGTTGCAGTGGCTTCTTGGGTTTTCCAGCAACAAAGGGAAGGCTCCATCTTCCCATCTTCCCATAGGATATTTCTGTCACAGGCAGTAGGAGGCAAATATTAAGTCCGTGACAAGTGCATCTACTGTACCAGGTTATTGCCCTGGAGAGGTTCTGCTTGGCGTGAATTCACCAGTGTCTGTAGCCAGCGCCTCGCAGTATGTCACCTAGGAGATTGCTGATAGCTCAAAGCAGTTTCTCTCCTGCAGGGACCAAGGCTGAAGTCACACACAGGGGTGCAATCCGGAGCACGCTGCTTGCAGTGTGCATGCACGATCCCCCAGTAACCAGCTCTTTATGCATGCTGAGAGCGTGCTTTGAACTGGCAGCTGGAACAAGCTTCCCTGCAAAGATAATGGTCCTGGGGACATAGTCTTTCATAGTAAATAAAAGCCAGCGCCTTCTGTCTTTGCTCTAGACCAGTCATTAATGTAGACACCCTCGATGAGTTTGGTTATATGGGCCAGACTCGCCGCACTTCAGTTACTGCCAGATGGTCACTTCTGTCGCTGTAATGCCAGAGCCACCAGAACGGTGCTTGTTCCCAGCACTGCACTGTGGTGCCAGAGCAATCTCCCATGTTAGACCTGTTGTTGTAGGCTGCCTGCAGATGGGCAGGTTGCACTCCAGTGATACTTTTAAGTGGTTTTTTGAAGCTAAGGATTAAGTGGGAAACCCTTGTCCTATTCCATTATACTTACACTGGATAAGAGGCACATAGAGGTTTGAAAACTCAGAAAGCCCAGTCACCTACTTCAGTGAATATTTTCCCATTACAGGAACTGTTGACAAATGAGGCAGGCAGGTTCACAAGCTGGGTGTCAGGTATGTGCCAGGAACAGAAAGATAATATCAGGACTGATGCCGAGGGTAAGAGGGCCCTCTTAAAGTGGAAACGGTACAAAAGTGCTGTTGAATTTCCAAATACAGCAACTGCCCACCAAAACAGACTATATGTAATATGCCCCTATCCATAATAGTTCATGATCAGAAAGCCTCAGAAATAACTGAAAGCCATCAGTGTAAGAATTCTGTGATGTATCACAAAATCTCATTCTTTAGTATTTTATTATTTGGAAAGTGAAGGCAGAGGCTTTATGAAAATTGTGTGTCCCTGGAAGCAGGGGGGACACGCGTGTTGCTTTTCCCTAATTTGACTCTTCTTGAAGCTTTTTACTACGTCTTATGAAAGTGACATATTAACTCCACATGTCATAAATCCTTTTATTCCTAAACGCCACATCCTGCACACCTCCGTAACTGAAAAGTTCAGTATACTGATAACTGCAAGTGTAAAGAGTGAGCACTCTCCTGGGAGACATGAAAGTTGTGCTCTATTAGATCCTGCTGATGAATCATTACCAAGTAGGGAAAAAATTTTAGTCACTCGATTAAATTGTCACACACACTGTGTTTTTAATTTAATAAACAACTATGTAAGGACATATAAAATATGTTAATTATTTTGGAAAAGAATGAAAACTACTCTTTCAGAAAATAGTTTTACAAGTTATATAACATCCATCATTTTTCTCCAGTTTTCTAGATTTCTAGGTGCTATACTTTAAATTATTGACAATGAACCCCTGCAAAGGATATGTTTACTTGTTTTTATAGTGTTGTTTACTATAATCTCTGTGTGGCAAAGGAAACATTGACATGAAAACAGCCGCTACATTTCCGGTTGTGATCAAATGTGTTGTTGATATTTAGAAGTAGGTGGGCACACTTTGCATTTAATGAATGATCTGTTGGGTAATTTTAATGACAAATACAGCTCTACGTGGTCTGCCATTTCCCAGGCAGAGCATTTATCCCTGTCAGCACTGCTGTGAATTTCTGCACATCAGCTGGACAGAACTGAACTCAATCTTTTTTCTGCCTTGGGAAACATCCAAGACGTTTCTGATTTTCTTCTGAAATGCAGCTGAGTAGGAGGTAGTGCACTTTAAAGTAACAAGGATTCATCAAGCATAATTGTTATCACTCTGACACTGTGATGCTTTCTTATTGTGTACACCTGGTCACATGTCCTTGGCTTATATTTTCTTTAGAGCATGCCACGGCCAGCCACGAAGAAAGTTTGTGTGTGCGCGTGTGAGAGACTAGACAATCCTGCTGTTCTAACAGTTTGGGATGGACACAGGCACCAGAACTCTATTGACATGAAGCTGTTCAGAAGCACCTCTTGCATTGCTTTCCATATTGATTTGGATTGTATTTCATTTTGCATAATAGACACACATTCATTGTTGTCTAGTATACTTTTGAATAAAATTTGTTGATATATCCTTGTTTATTTAAATTCTGTTTTGTAAAGAAAAAGATAAAATAATAGGTGAGTTATGCTTTGAAATATGTTCTCACAAATACACAAAACCACTTTTAATAACTTCTGCTGCTGTTTACATAAACGCATGTTCTGTGTATCTTCTATAGCAGGTCTGGGTATGAGCCTGGCCTATATAGATACTAGACGGCAGCTGAAGTCTTGTCTTTTCCATTGGGTTTTGTGTGAACAGCAGAATGCTGCGAGTGGTGTGACTTGCTGTCAGCGTTAGGAGTTCCATGCAGGGAAAGAGAAGAGATTTAGAGAAAGATCATACAATAAAATTTCTGATGAAATGGAATTGTTAACTCCAAGAAGGGATCCTTGCAATGTAATCATATCTTATGGATCAGTATCATTGCTTCTATGAACAGCAGAAAGAATCTAAGCTTGTAGGAGCTCTTTTTCCCTGAATTACAGGCATCTGAGGTTAGGAGCTAGAGAAACTGAGTTTCATTCAAGTTTTAATTCAACCTGAGTTCATTTTGTTCAAAATTCAGAGCAGATTGTGTCCACGGACTTTTCAGTTTGTACACTATAACACTGAAGAGGCAGCAAAAAGGTGGAGGGATGCCTATATCACTGCTTTGAGACAAAGGTTCTTGAACTACTGTCCTTAAACTGTGGGCTGTAGGTTTTGCTCCTCTTTTTGCCTTTAATCACAAATTCTAATATTTTCTTTCCTGTCCTATGGACAGTAGAAGGAAAGAACAAAAAAAAAAAAAAAAGGAAAAAAACAATGAATCACTTGGATCCTGCAGTCTTAGAGAGCAGCATCAATTCTTGGCTTATCACCTTTCTTTGGATGGGAATTAAAAAAAATACAAGTTGCTATGAGAAAATGGGATAAGAGAAATGAGGGTAGTGTGGCCAGTAGTAGTTTCTCTTCTCATTCTTGGCTGCAGATATTTAGTATTCTGCCCATACTTCCAGTCCTTTATCCTGCCTGCCTCCTGTTTTTTGTTTTCCTGGCATTCAGCCTTACTTTGGCTGAGCTGATAAGAGGCAGCTGGTGCAAAGACTCATTTGCATCTTTCTCCAGCTCTGCAGTGACTCAATGTGGTAGGTAACAACTATGGAGGCGGGAAAATCTTGGGATAAGCTAAGATCCTGGAAGAAAGGCAAAGAAGGAGAGAACAAGTAATGAGAGAGATGGAAAGCAAAGTCAGCATGTGCTAAAGAGATCAATGCTTCTGAAAATACAGGGTGGGGACAAGGACTTTGCTTGAAACTTTCAGAGGAAGAGACTTATTCTCTGCAAATATCTTCCAAAGAATGGGAGACTAGATGTGGTGAAGGAGAGGGGATTTATTTGGAAGAAGATTATTAGGCTTTTTTATTATTATTATTTTTTATCTTACTTAATCAGTATTCATGAAAGCAACAATAAGATGATGCTCTTATTTTTCAGTTTACATTTGTATTTAATATATAAATAGTAAATCTACTAAACATATGTATAATGAGGGAGGAAAAAGGAACATCTTGACATGTCTAGCAATTTGCCATATTTTCTAATCTGCAGTCTAGTATATTTGTTGTTTTCATTTCTTTTTTGTTGGCTTTTAAATGAAGAAAAATATTTTAATATGCCCATATTAGTGCTTTCTCTGTCTTTGGATCTATGGTTTGCCCCTTACTGTATACTGTATAAAGAAATGCATCCATGAATGTTATTTCAACTCTTAAATGTGTGGAATCTACTAAACAGCTGTATTTCCTACGTTTCTTAATGTCTTTTTCTTGGGTTGTTCATAGAAAGACTTGAATGCCAAGTGCCTGTACTGGAATATTTCTTTCTAAATATTCATCATGAGTTCACTTAACAAATCAATGCATGTGTTAGAAACATTTCTGATTCCCAGCTGATTGTTAGTGTCCGTAGTTTGACTAGTGATGCTTGTTTTGGGGATAAGTGTCAGAAAAGTATTTAAGCAGATGCTGAAATTGATCCTTTTAGCATGACTAAGAATAAGGTTTATACTTAGCATCTTAAAACAGTGTAAGAACATAAGAAATGCTCTTCTGGATCAGATCAAATGGTCCACCAAGTTCAGTGACAGTAAGAAATAATCTTTAGGGAAGGCACAAAAATCTGGCCAGTATCTGATACTCATTTTCCTCATGCTTCTCTACAGTCATAGGATTAATGATCCTGACTGTTCACCTCAGCATCTAGTTTGCAAGCCTATCATTTATGAATTTGCCTAATCCCTTTTTGAAGCAGCTGATACCATCTACCTCCACAATCTCCGGTAGAAAGAGATTCCAGAAAATTTCTGCCCACTGTGAAAAGAAATATATTCTTTCACCTGTTTTAAATTGATCTCCTGGTTGTCTCAATGGGTGTTCCATAATTCTAGGGTCAGAGAATTAAGTGACTAACAGTTCCATGTTCACCTTACCCACTCCATTAATGAATTTGAAACCATGATCTCACCTCGTTCTTCTTCTCTGCAAACTGAAGGGTACACTGTTGTTTTTATTTCTCCATTTAAGGAGGGGAGATGCCCTGCATCATGTCAGTTGCCCTCTTTGTGCTTATTCTATCTCCAGGATAGCCTTTCTGAGATAGAGAGAAGTATTGCATGTACAACTACAAAAACAAACGAACAAAAAAATCTTCCCAGAGAAAGGTACTAATGTTTCTCCCTCTCTCAGGAGAGAGGAAAAAGGGGGGGGGGGGGGGAGAAAGAACAAATGATATTTAATAGTCATTGTACTTAAAGCTGCAGTTTGACAGCACTGAATAGGATTTGATGAAGAGAACATAAAAGAACAGAAATCAAGCTTTTAATTTGCCCTAAAACCTGTACAAAGTATGATTATGTAGTTATTTCAATTGCACCTAAGAATTCTTTTCCATGGGTAGGCACATATGATTACTTGCACAAGAAGCAAAGCTGCAGACTTTGTGGTTGATCTGAATACTCTCTCGTTCTGTGTCTGTGATAACTGCTAGTTATTTTGCCACAGAATATTTTGGGATCAGACACTATCACACAGCAACAGAAAGTGTATCTTGCACTCCACTGCAGAGTAATGGTTCAGCAAGAGTGTAAATTGTCAGGATATCAAGAAAGGTTTTTAGAGCTAAGAAAGACTATTCTCCTCAGAGACAGAGATGAGTGTTTGTGAGGCTCCAATATCTTCAACTGATAAGAGTCAGAAAAGGCTCATACAGTACTCAAAGTAATAGTTGCTATAATAGAACTGTCATTAGAAAGTCATTGACATTGTAGCTCCTCCCCCGCCCCGCAGAAAAAGTGTCTCTGATAATTTTAATTAGACTGTAAATAATTTCTAGGATGAATAAAATATGGTCTGTTCACATAGCCACATGTGATTCTATTTGTGCAGTCAGTGTGAGTCTGAAGAAGCAAATTATTTCACTCATAATTATGTGTGTTTTAACTTTGTTAAAAAAGAGAAAGAAAAACTAACAAAATCCACAAAAAAAAACCTTTTCCAAAGTCTTTGACTTTCTGTGATCCAAGACTGGAAAAGGAAGGAAAAAAAGAGCTTTCTGAGGTATTTCAGTAGGATTTGCTTTTATTTTTTTCCTGTAAAAGTGTGACTTTTTTTAAGTATTTTGAAAAGTATCCTTCCTGTATGCGACACCTTCTCTGGACTTCAGTATTCATCAGAAAATCTTAAGGATTGGTCAGCTCGTTCTTCATGACTGAAATTTTCAGCAAGACTTCTGCATGATTGCAATTCTCTCATGATATATCAATATGCAATGAGTTCCTTGCAGCATACCTTTAGCCTGTATGCTAACAGGTGAGTGCTGAGACTCTTGTTAGGTGAAGATGATGTTTGGCCTTGTTATGTGCCAGGGACCATTGTGTCCAGTCTGCTGAATGCATTTTAGCTATTCTACTTCTGAGGCATAGGTACAGATTTTTTTGCCTTAGGTAATCTTGTCTGTTGTGCTTAGACAGTTTTTCTTGGCTTTTATATAAAGTTAATATGCTTACTGACACATATTTTGCTCAGCCTGAAACAGAATCTTGACACTTACTTACTCTTTTAATGTTTTTCTTTTCATATTCATCAGTATTAATGGGATAGGTTGTGATTTTCTCCAGTACTGAAGATTACATAGGGCCCTTTCTTCCCATTTTTTGCCTTAGTTTTTGCATAGGAGCCAATTCTGAATCACACAGGAGGCTGATAAGCAAGGTCTGAATTGCTGGTCCACATCACAAACGGCTAAGGTAAACGACTTTCAAGGCTATGCAAATATTTGTGATTTGCAGTTCCACTCTTGAAGTGGTCAGTTAGTTTTATGTGCTTGGTAGAAAGGGTATTCACTTCCAAAGTGAAGTGGACAGGGGAAATAAAGAACTGCTCCTGAGATATAATATCCTTCATGTAAAGATGTTCAAAACAATAAAAAAGGATATTTGTTCAAAACAATAAAAAAGGATTTTTTTTTTTTTGTAATTTGTAACATAGTAAAAGATGGGTACACCAGAGATGAAATGCACCCGATTGTTCAGTCAGTCGATTCTTAGTATAAAAGCTCTCTGAATATAAGTACTATTGAAAGACAGACAGGGCTCACACTGATATTTCATGTGCATTGACAACCTAGTGGCACAGTTACTACCATTATAATTTATTACAGATCTGGAGAAACATCATATCTTTGCAGCAGAGATAAGGAAAAAGAAGGTCTGAATGTCTCTGTGTTCCCGCTCCTTTTTTTTTTTTCATTTTCCTTTAAATACACGTTTTTCACAATTTTAACTTTTATTTGGTGACCTATAACCTCATCTGTTTTCAAGGGCACTTCAATTTAAGAGTAGCAGTAACAGCAACAGGAATAGCAGAAGTAGCAGCAGCAGGGATTCTGCCTGTGTAGCTATGAGAAGTATTTCAGTAATGAAAGGGATAATTGTGGCTCCCTGCTTCTGCTGTAATTGAAAATCTAGTATAGTGCCTTTTCCATTTAACTTTATTGCTTGAGTTCAAATCATTGTACAGGAGGGAAAGCAACACTAGAATAATGTCTCTAATGGTGCTTTCCTGTCCATTCACCAGTTTGAAACCTAGCATTAAAGTTAAAAGGAAAAGCAATTAGATATATTCAATTATTGAGGAGGGAAAGAACTATAATTATAAATTTCAGTAATGAAAAAGTACTGCTTACCAAATATTTACTTTCTAGTTCTTTCTACCAGGTTATCTCCTATGAGCTGGAAAACAAGTAACATGTTAACACAATGGTCCAGGTAATTTATGCTGAATTACAGTGGAAAACCTTTTCACTACAGTAATTGCAATAACATGTAAACAAAATGGCTAAAGCTGTTCCCTCCCCTGACAAAGCACAACCTTTAATCTGCAAAGCGTTGAAGTATTTTCACTTCCTACGGTCTTAACTGCCAATGAAGGTATGTAGTACATTGCATAATACTCCTCCTTGATAATAACTGTCCTTAAACAATATGGTTTTCAAACTTTCTTAACTTTCTTCTGGTGACCTGATAACTGAGTTTCTACAACAGCACACATATGAACAGAAACACAATGGGTTTAACCATTCTAAATGTATCTGAAATATATGCTTATTATTTACAGTCACTTGTATCACTGTGAAAAAAGAGCAGTTCTGAAAATAGGTACTGATTATGCATTTGAACAGTATGTTCACTGTCTTATAAGAAACTGTAGACCCACAACACTAGTCTTTTGCCCGCTCTGATGTGGCATCAGTTGGCTTCTGTTTTCAGAGGAAAACCCATGTGGATATTCTGCAGTGATGAATCCATCACGTCCACTTTTGTCCTTATCAGTACTTTGGTGTATTTCAGGTGAAATTAATGCAGCTACTGTGGACTTACCTCCTTTAAAACTAGAGGAAAAATTGGCTTTGTGTTTAATGCATGGCAATGGAGAGAGGTACTTGCTATTTTGCAGCAGCAGGCATAATAAGAAATGCAGGGAAAGAATCTTCAAGGGCATGAAATAAAAAGAAGCTATCAACAACCATACTCATCTTTTTCTGCCCTAATGAAAAGTGGCAAAGCGCTGTTTATTTTTTGTGTTTGTATTTTTTATTAACTGCTAGGTAAAGGAAACTTTTTAATAGGTGGATATTTCTGGTACGTGCAAGGAGGTGGAGACTTTCATGTAGACTTTCCATTCTAAATCAGTTAAAGGTTTTTTGAGGCATCTATACATGTCTAATTCATGTCCTGTGAAGAGTCAGTCATCCTATGGCAGGGTTAAAAAATGTCATGGAAACAGATGTGAAGACAAAAGAGCAGAGCAAATTAAGGTCTCAGTGTGACATGTGATGGAGAAGAACTCTGACTAAGCTAATTGTGGGGATTTTATTATTATGTAGTCGTTAGCTTAGTCAAAGCTAGAGGTGTAGATTTGTTTTGGGTATAAACAGAACAGGGAAATGGGCATTAATAACAAATAACTGTGTGAGTTCAAACTGATCTGGGTAATGTGAGTGTCCTGGTTTCAGCTGGGATAGAGTTAATTGTCTTCCTAGTAGCTGGTATGGTGCTATGTTTTGAGTTCAGTATGAGAAGAATGTTGATAACACTGATGTTTTCAGTTGTTGCTAAGTAGGGTTTAGGCTAAAGTCAAGGATTTTTCAGCTTCTCACGCCCAGCCAACGAGAAAGCTGGAGGGGCACAAGAAGTTGGCACAGGACACAACCAGGGCACCTGACCCAAACTGGCCAACGGTGTATTCCATACCATGTGACGTCCCATCTAGTTTAGGAACTGGGGAGTGGGGGTGGGGAATCACCGCTCGGGGACTGGCTGGGTGTCAATCGGCGGGTGGTGAGCAATTGCCCTGCGCATCATTTGTACATTCTGATCCTTTTATTACTACTGTTGTCATTTTATTAGTGTTATCATTACCATTATTAGTTTCTCCTTTTCTGTTCTATTAAACCATTCTTATCTCAACCCACAAGTTTTACTTCTTTTCCCTATTTTCTCCCCCATCCCACTGGATGGGGGGGAGTGAGTGAGCGGCTGCGTGGTGCTTAGTTGCTGGCTGGGGTTAAACCATGACAGTGAGTCCTTGCACAAAACATTTATTTGTACTGGTTCTTCTGAACACCTCTAAAATGAACACACACATCCCGTGTGCTACAGTACTGTTATTCTCCTGAATGGTTATCAGATTTAAAAATCAAAACAATTGGATTATGCATTGTAATACAGTGACAGAAGTAAGGAAAATATGAGGAAATGAGATATTTGAACATAAACACAATTTAAAAAAAATACTAAAAAGGAGATGTCCTTCCATATGTAGCTGCTAGAGAGACGAAAAGTTAACTAAGATAGTAAACTGCAAAGAGACACAAGTAATGCTATGGCAAAAGTTATACTCTCTTATTTTTTCTAAACTTGTGGTGGAAAAGACAAATATTTCCTCTTTGGATTGTTGATACACTACTGATATCTATTTCAAAAGCTCTTGTATTTAACAGACTTCTAAAAAGGACATGAAAAAAAAGTTAACCATTTTATTCCAAAATTTACAATTGAATAAATAGTTCTAAAGATCTGTGGTAAGTTTTTCAGAGATTATCAACTGATTTAAATTACTTGATAAATCAAAGAATATTAAGTCGACATAATGTATTTACCAGATTTTCAGTAACCCAGTGAGTCTGAGTGTTTGGTTATATTTAACATTTTAGTTATCTATTACTTATCCTGTAATGAAATGTTTCATATTCCTAAAGCTATTTTGCCTCTGTTCACAGCTTTGTGCAAGTGGTTCCAGTTAAATAATCCAGTTCTACTTGGATTATACTTTGGTGTGGGTCAGTTGCTGAAAGCTTTCATGGGTCACTACTTAACATCAAAGGTAATGGCACCTGTCTCAGAGCAACTACTTCCTAACATTACTCAGCAGAGCACACTGAATTTCAAATTATTGGACAAATATGCACAGTTGACCTCTATTCAAGACTTTTTGCTAATGGTGGTAAAAAAGTCTGTGAAGGTGAAAAATTTATGGTTGTAGTTGCATTTTATATGTGCTTATTTGGCCCTATTAAGACAAGGAAGCTGGTAAAGAATGGCATCAAAACTCTAACCTTTATTTCTGTCCTAGAGAACTAGTGCTCTGTTGCCACAGATCATAAAAATGGGGTGAGACTTTTGACACATTTTGTAATTTCTACCCTAAACAACTTAGAAACCTAGTTAATTGAAATTCACAAGCAATTTTACTAATGAAAGATTTTATGATAATTTTTTCAAGTTTGGGCAGGCCAAAGAAAATAATTTCCATTGCCATCAGAAGGTAATGTCCTGCCTCTATTGTGCTGCACAGCAGTGAATATTTTCTGCAGTATCCTTAAAGACAGATACAAGAGACAAAGTCTGAAGTTTATTAGCTTTATTTGTTGTTTTGGCTCTAGCACATTAATGACAAGTGAGAAAGACTTCTGTTTTCTGCCCACTGTATTTTGTTCAGGTAAGACCTAGAGACTCTAAGTGGTTTGTCGAATTGGATGACTCTCTGGCAACTATAAAATTGAAAATTGCCTAGGATTTCCTTGAAAAAAATTTCCATTTTCCTGGATATTCCCAGTTTCCATTAAATCTGAAAAAAATAGTAATTGATGACTGTATAATTGAAAATGGGGACCTGAAATATGGTTGTATTCCAGGTGGATGAAAATATTCTCAGTTCTAAAAAGTAAGCAGAGATAAGCAAATAGCAGAAACATTTCCTGAGTGTTCATTAGAATTTGAGCTGTTGGGAAGCTTTAGCTTTCCTTCCACAGTGGAATGCTAAATCTCTATTGATATGGGAAACAATTTGAAATTCAAATAATGAATGGAATTATAGAATTGTTATTAAATAAGAAAAGAATTTCATAGTGTAGATATTGATTGAAAAGTAAGTTTTGTATATGTACTGAACACAGCATTTGCATATCAGATCAGCTGAAGAATTTGATGTTAAGCTAGCTGTATGGTAGATGAGTATTTCCCCCCACCCACCCCCAACAGGCAAAACAGAAACTATTTTGCCACCATCATAAGTGTCATAGCTATTTTTAACTGCAAAGAATGTACATTCTAGGTTCTTGATAATATTCTGTGAATGTTGTGGGAAGAGTCTATCAAAACAAAAAATAGTGATGAAATTGTACTCAATACAGACCGAAATTTGAAGAAAATATGCTTAGTATCAAGGAGGAGAAAACACTGTTTTCTAGGACAAGCTGGAGAGAGTGGAATTGTATTTGGGATTATGATTGTGTGCATGCTCTGCGCATGGGGACACAGCAGGACTGAGCATATCCACACACTATACAAAGCCTGGGTTTATTCCAAGATGTGGGCTGAATTGCAGATTAGTTACTGTTTTAAATGAGTGATCCCCTCCTATTCTATTACTTCAACTTCTGGACATGCAGTTTCAGTCTTGGTGGGAGTAGCACAGTTAAAAAGGCACATAATAATAGGTATACTTCCTATATTCTGCAAGTTATAGAGGTCAAAAATGTTGTTTATGTTGGATGGATGCTTACAAAGTTGTGCTTTTCCTAATGAAACAGTTTTTACAGCTGAGATTGCTTCAGCTTCATGACATTCAGAATGTATCAGTACCTATCATATTCTTCACAGCAGAATATTTTATGATTGTGTACTGTAATTTATTCTGCAAACACATAGGTATAAAAAATTGTAAAATTTTATGAATGAGGAATCAGAAATTGAATTAAAGAATATTGTGCCCATAAAATACAACAACGTTATATCTAGGGGGAAAAATTTTAAACCTAGGATAAATCTAAATCTATATCTAGGGTAAATCTAAATCTATATCTAGGGTAAAAAAAATCAACTGAGAATTATAGCTTTTTGAATTATTTTATTTGTTCAAAAGAAAATAATTCTTATAAATAAAAATTAGTATTATTTCATCAGGCAACTCACATATACCATAAATCATGAATGAAATTAAAATTTTATTTCCACAGAAGTACATTGGCAGGGGCTTTTGCCTCTCCTGATGTAATCAAGATGAACCTTAGGGATACTCTACCTTCTTTCAGTTCATAAGGATTATGTCTTCAGGTCTGTGAGATGATACAGCATGTGCTGGAATTATTGTACAGTGTTTGTCGGTAAGGAATAGTAGTTGCAGGGATGGGTGATTCTGCCAGGTATTCTCTGAGGTGATTAATTGTTACTTCTTATTTCAGTAAGTGACTAATTTATGTTGTCAGAGATTTACTGCCTGCTGTTTGGCATGTGACAAAGTGATTCCAAACTGTACTCTCTGAGTTGCTTGAACTGCGTCAAGGCTGGAGTAATTACAGTGTTGTATAAGTGGAATTTCAATGGAAGCTGTAAAGATAAACCCAGAGAAGTGCAGAGGGCTCTCTTTTTCATCTGTGTGTGTGATGCTGCTGCCAAACCTGAGTGTATCTGCAAAGAAATCCTGATAAATTGAATATAGAGCTTTAACTGATTTTATTTTGTTTAAATCAGTAATTACTTTGGAAAATAGAATCATACATATCTTATCAACTTTTTTAAAGTACAGAATATCAGGAACAATTGTCTGTTAATTCAGCCAATTCTGTCGTAAAAATTGGAAGGAAAGCCTATGACCAACAGTTGCTACTCATACCTTTTGAAGTGGAGATTGGAACAGAATGTTATGTCAGATACTAAGAGAGAGATTTCCTAGTCCCATCCATATGCTCAGCTTTTCTCATAATGCTAATAAACAAATATTGTAAATGCTTCTACACACTAAATACTAAACATCAGCTTCTGTGCTTTAATTACATTAATGTCTTTTGGCCAATACACAGTAGATCAACTTGATCATATACCCACTTTTGTGTTGTACAACCTTGGGTTGTTCTTTGAATCAGTATGTGAGAAACATAGATAGTATGACATCATTTTCTGTCTATCTCAGTTTATTCAAGTCACATTTCCAAGTGTTTTTTTCTGTAGCCAGAAGGGACAGACTTTTTTATTTAATGGGTGGAAGAAGGAAAAAACATGCGTGGGAGAATGCACATCATCTAAACATTTTATTCACACTTTCACCTACAGCAGACAGCAATGTGAAGAGAACAAAACAGAAATTCAAATCTTGAGCTAAATACTGTAAGATTTGGGACAGAATCACCAGACACAGAAACACTGTGTTTTTCTATGGAAATTCCTTTTTGGAAAAAAAAAAAATCTTTTGGAAATGTGGTGTTTTTGTAAATCTTCTAAGTCAAACAAGAAACAGATATATCCAAAAAGTGAACTGACCTTCACCATGTACCGTTTGAAGTTATTGTGATGAACTAGTAATAGAGTCCCCCACAGAGAACCTAGTTTTGACCAGTAGAAGCATATATGAGTGATTTTTCCTCAAACTTAAATTCTACAATTGAACACCTATTACTATTGTCTGGAACCATCTATGAACATATCCAGTTTCTCTATTCCAAAGTGAAATAGATAATCTTCACACAAACAAGTTTGAAACTAATCCTAAAGTATGCTACTGAGGTAAGGTCTCTGACAATGAACTTTCAGTTTTAATGCCTCATGGGACTTCTTTATTAAACTTTGTAATAAATCAACCAACCTTGTACAAGGATCAGATTAGGGATTTGCATACTGGTAAAAGGTTAAGCAAATCTCTATGTTGTTAGGATTTTTAATTTACATCTTTAATGGGCTGTAGCATCACCAGAGTTGCTGGTTTGGCTTCCCTCTGTTGGACTACATAGGACTTGAGTTTACTTTTGGTGTACTTGCAGTCATCTCATATGTGAAGAAAATACTGAAGCATATGAATTTAGGCAGCAAAAATCATACAGATTTCCTGCTTACCACAAACAAATTTGCACACAG
Organism: Haliaeetus albicilla; assembly: GCF_947461875.1. Classification (NCBI taxonomy): domain Eukaryota; kingdom Metazoa; phylum Chordata; class Aves; order Accipitriformes; family Accipitridae; genus Haliaeetus; species Haliaeetus albicilla. The sequence goes on from NC_091483.1 coordinate 61,269,325, forward strand.
ATAGGACATTTTCATGCACGAATCTAATGCAAGCAGATTATCACTAATCAGAACAGAAAATAGAATTTCTGTTAATTACAATTTTGTAAATTTAAGAGACTTCATGTTGACATCCTAAATTCTAGGCTGACAGGATAATGTTTATCTTTGCAACCAGAAAGTGCTGAAAGTATTTTGTATCACTTTTTATAATTCAAACACTGGTTTGTAACTCACTATTAATAATGATTGTGTACAAAAGGGCTCCTTTGTTTACTTGCACTGTATGCATATAAGTAGAATCTTCTTTGAATACAGGGCTGGTGTTTTCCAATGAAAATCCTGGTGAAGATCAATGCAAATACTTAATGGGAAAATGTCTTTTAACATGATTCTTCTAAAATCACTATAGATCAGAGAGGATAATGTATCTATGAAGGTGTGACTATTCGCAGATGTAGACCTTTGGTGAAGAATAGCAAACCAGAATAACAAACTAATGTGAAGAACTGATTCAGCCTTACCAGACATTTTTAATTCCTTAATTTGAATTTAGAACTTGTTTTTCCTACAGACTAATTTTTCATTTACTGAATTTGCTTTGTGGTTTTTTATGGTCCTTTCAGGAAATTAACTTTAAAAGAAAAAAGAAGAAAAAAAGTAATAATGTTAGATAGAAATTAATATCATGAAAGGCTGAAGGAAAGCAAAGAGAAAACTAAAGGAGAATACCAAAACATCTTGTAAAGATGTATGATAGTGTCCAAGTGCTGATAAATTGGTGTCTACATGATTACCAGTACCCTCACAGTCTTCAGAGTTGTGGAAAGGGAACAGGATCTGGTTGACATTCAGTTGTTAAAGTCACTGTAACCCACCAATGGTATCAAGCTGTGACAAGAACAGATGTAGTCCTATAGTTAAACCACGACATGAACCTAAGTTCAGTAGAGATAGGAGAATATCAATATGAGTACAAACATTTTAGACTCTAACAAGAAACAACATATTTTCAGAAAGGATTCTATAATTTAGTCATTAATGGGGATAGGCTTTCATGCCCTGTAAGGTATTTTTCTGGCCTTTTTCCTATGTTTACTATTTCTAGCTTGCTTTCTAGTGCATAATAATGCATTGCAATAGCTGTAGCTGCACTGTATGCCTGAGTCAGAGCCCAAAGGAGGAATTTCAGCTGCTACTATATTCACAAGTAACATGTTATCTGACCTAATGCCACTCTTGAAGACCTTACCCCTAACATTAATATTTGTGTTTCACAAATAAAATGTGGGCCACATGGATTCAGTGAGGCAGTGACAAACATAGAAATTAAAAACTTTGCGGCTCTGGCCTTTAGTCTTTTTATTCAAATGTGTCTTCACAATTGAAGGGAAGGAAGTATCACACACACAAAAAAATTACATTTAGTAACAATTTAAATCTTTAATAATTGATTTCATATTGGGCATGTGCCTGGGAGCTTTTTTCTAAGAACCTCAAAATATTTGACAATTTTTAATTTTATTTCATAGGATCCCCTTGGGAGTGATCACTGGGTTTCTGAGAAAGTAAGCATTATGAAGATAAAAACTTCCATAATTTCACATTTAAGACTTACATATGCTTGGTTTGGTTCTGAATTATTTAGAGAATTTTCTAACCAACTGTTGTTACCTTTTAGACTTTTAATATTAATATTCTGTATGAATCCCTGGAGGTTAAAATCATATGTAGAGAAAAATAAATTAAAACTTTCACAAATCGTTCCACAGAGGTTGATTATTCACATTTTTTTTTTCCAAATTACTGGACAGCTCTCTGGTTATTTCCATTTTTTAGCCTGGTTTAAATAAAATCAGAATAAGTAGACTTAGAAATTATATGAATTGAGGTTGTTGATGATGAATACAGAATAATATTTCATGGCTTCAATTAAATACAATTTTTTGGACTTTTATAGGACTTTCCCTACTTTATCTTCAAGCACCCTCTCTGCTATTTGATGAATAAGATTATTTTTTCCTTTGATATAATGAATAATGAAATATTTGCAGTTTTTTAGTTTTGGGACTAGTTTTTAGTTTATTGTACATTATTTTACATTTCCTGGTATTTTTGTCCTTGGTATTCAAACTGTCAGTATGGAACAGTATAATTTTGTGAGATTTGCTTGCTGTTCACATTTTTACTGAGCTATAGTGGCTTCATTACACACCTAAGTATGTCAGTGTCTTAATTTTTAAGCAATTTAATGTTACACTCCATCCTTTCTTGTATCTCTAAACTATGTGGATTCGACAGTAAAGGCTGAAGTAACTTCATCCTTAGGAAGACAGGTGAATCTACAGTTGTTGGAGAAAGTGGTGCAGCCCATGGACTGATTCAGCCCTGAAGAATGAGATGGATTATTCTCTGGAGGGGACTGTTTTATTAACTACAAGGGGATCTAGACAAGTAACATATACTAGGCCACTACTTTTCTTTTTCTTGGATATATTTCAAGATGATCTTAGATGCCTTCCCTTTAAGTCAGCTTATGCATAAATTTTCTCTATAAGGCTCTCAATGATGAGCAGAAAAAAAAAAACAGCAAAAGAAATTATGGGAAACTTTTGTTCTGTTTATGTGGTGTCACTCCACTGCACAGTCAAAGTCAAACAAACACTGAAGTACTATTAAGGGTCTAATAATGGCTTTCACTCTGACTGCGCTGCAACTTCAAAAATGAGAAAAAAAAAAAAAAAAAAAAAAAAGAGCCTAAACTGAAGGCTGTTCTCCTCATTACCTGAGAGAAATGTGCTTGTTGCAACATGAAACAGAATAACATCAACACTCTATCAGCTGTTTCTGTGAGAGAGGAACATAGCAGGATTTGATGCATATTCCCTGTTTGTTTAACACATTTCTCTCTCTTGGTACTATTTGTATGATATTAGACCTGGTGGTTTTGTTAGCTATTCTGTTGCCTTCTGGGAGGGGGGTAGGTGTTTTGACCTAAGAACATGTCGAAATTACTAAGCTTTACCTTTGACATCCTCTGGGGACTCAAATGTTGCAGCACCATGAAATGAAGCTGCCAGGAATTCAGATTTATGAAACTTGTTGTAATGTATAGAGCTGATAAGCTAATATTTTAACGTGCTATGTTACAAAACTGATCTCAGTGTCCTTGTTCTTAAAACAAAGGCAATAACTAAAGAAGAGCAGTATTTGCTTGCTTGTTTGTTTACTCATATATCCTCAGTCAGTACAAAAACCTGGGTATTCCAAATAGTTTTGGTTTGCTAGAACTGAAATTCTTTTTCCCTGGTAGTAGCAGCATACAACGCTCTGAAAGAGAAAACTAAATAAAGAACAATTTACTCTGGCAAAGGCCTTCTAGTAGCTCACACTGAGAGAAAGAGAGAAGGGCCTTGTAACATATGGTGGCAGCTGACAAGGGGGAGGTGGGAATGACCCTTCACGATATCCCTGCTGGCTTCCTCCATGCTGATCAAAGAGCATTGCTTCTGCTTGGGAACCCCTGGCTGGCCTGAGGTCTAGTGCAAGCCCTTCAGAAAAGAAGGTCCTTAGCAAATGAAGGCTTAGAGGCAAAGCCATTAGCTCAAATTCTGCTGAGTCCTTGGAGAAACATAGCTTCATCTCAAAAAACAAGAGTGCAGTTGCTCTGAAAGGGTATGCCCTATAACAAAGATACAACAGAACTTGGAGTGAGTTTCTTCTGCTGGATGTAAGATGCCCTTCAATATAGGGTGCAGAGTAAAAATTCTTCTTAATACAGAAATTATAATGTAGGATGATATAGTATATCCTTAATACTAACTGTGGTTATTAACTGTATTCCTAGCATTTCTTTTTGCTTAGCAATGGCACTTGCACAGTATTACAAGTGCATATATGTACACATACACAGAGTAATAAAACTACACCAAGATATGACATGCTCAAGCATCAGCTATTAAAAGTAAATATGGGTAATAAAAGTATGGCCACCGGATCATGCTAAACCAAATTGTGTTGTTGACAGCAGCACTCATACATAGTGAAATCTGAAATTTCCCACACCTCCTAAAATAACACACAGACACACAAGGAAAAGGAGCAGCAGAAGACATTTTCTCCACACAGTACCAAAGTTTGCAAAAGCAATACTGGCAGAAATGGGCTCAATTCAAAAATTTGAGACTAGAGCTAGCAGGGGACTTTACGGATGAGTTCTCAAAGGCTGATCCATGCTGGGGGGAGTGGGAAACAGGGGAGGGGTGACAATTTGAATAGAGAAAAAGATTTTAGATTCCTGTAGAAAAGACACAGGGACAAATTAGGTAGATTTTAGTGGACACTGTCTTCCATACCATATGGTCCAGTGCAGCAGAAGTGTGATTGCTTGCTGACTTTGGGCATGTGACTAGAAACACTAAATAGTAGTGGAGTTTGAGAACTGATAGGCATCAGCACAAGTTTCAGTCAGTGAGCCTCAGATCTCACTAAAGCCAATCCCAGGCCAATCCCAGCAAGGGATTTTAAAACTGCTTGTGGCATTTTCAAATCAATCCATCAGTCTGTAGGTAGCAATGTAAAGGATGCACAGCCAGCACAATACCTGTTCCAACCAGTGACAACTCTGCTAGTGCATTCTGAGCAAGCCACAAGCAATTCAAAAGTCCTGTGAGGAAAGAATCACAATAAATGAGTCTCTGTTCCCAAGAGGTTGAATCATGATTACAAGGATCAGGAAAAAAAAGTTTCACTTGAACAAGGAATAATGCATTATAAAATTAGGTGCATGGAAAAAATAGTCTTGCATACAGATCACCCTAGCTTGTTATAGCATTCATCTTTCAGTAACATTCCATTTTTTTCATGGAATCTAAAGCTAAAGAAAGAAGTGTAATATAAATCTAACAAGCCTATTTTCTTCACTGTTGCAATTTTTGTTTTGTAAATTATGCAGAGAGAAAATCCAACATTTCAGGGCAAACTTAAATTAATCCTACAAGGTATGACCCGTCACTGAAATCTATCCCTTCTGTGCAAAGCAGTGAATCTTAGTGCAGGTGAACAGGTAACTAGTTGCCATTGGGCTTATGATAATGTGCTCTGGAAGAACATGGTAAGACAGACAATAGAGTCAGATTTAGTAACAGTATTAAAGCAACCACGTGTCATCTGTAATGGTGCTTTCCCATTAAGAAATCTGTGTAGCTGAATCCTAAAATGGGCTTTCTTTTCTGAAAGATTATGTTCAATTGAGAGGGCAAACCTACAGGTAGTGAAAGGACAAGACTTCTTGCACAAAGGATTCTGTGTGTGATAGTGTTGAAAATAGCTAAACTTCTCTGTATACCTACATTTCCAGGAGTCTTTTGGCAGACATCTAGTTTGTTTCTGCTCTATGAGTGGCCATTTGGTTAAGTTTTTCAAATACATTTGGCATTTCTTATCTTCTCATCATCAAGTAGCCAAACAGCCATTCGAAAACATTTCAAAAATCTCACTTGTGCTTCACTCCCCCCGCCCCCCCCCCCCCAGGCAAAATGCAATCAAAATGGAGAATATTTGTCTTGGAAGTCTTTTTTAATGGAATGATGTTTAACGCGGCATTTTTGTTCTTGATGGCCAGCTCCTACCTGGGTATACAGTGATTAGCACACTGATGAATAGAAGTTTAAACTTAGAAATACCTTCCAATGAAGAAAAATATAACAATAAATATAAAGTATTTCCTCAGACAAGTTCCATACTAAAACAAATGTTCACAACTAAAATAGCATTTAATGAGAGCTTGCTAGTCATATTCAGCAGAATTGTGGTTAGTGAGATCTAAATCAAGTCTTACTGCCCATTTTTCCATCATTGGCTTGTAATGCTTCTGAAACTGCAGAGCTTAAACTGGCAGATATCAAGCTACCAAAAAATAATATTTTTGCTTTATGTACTGCATTAGATTATTTGCTGACACTAGTGTTAAGGTCTATGCAAATAATCCAACCAGACTAAAGGTAAGAAGAAGCATTTAGATGTAAGTGGGATAGTGTCAATTAGTCTCTTTGGCCTCACACTTTCTGAAAATGTCATTTGAAGAAATATCAGAAAATAACAGTGAATGGGTTATCACTAAAACTGCTGAAGGAAAAAATGTAGCTTTTAGGAAAAAGAGCTGGAACTAAATTGCACCTGTTATCTGTCATAAAACCCACATGGGGCTAAGAGAAGAATGGATTAAGACACCAGAAAATAGAAAAGCATGTTTGTTTTTCCCCCTTATGCATATATATATATCTCTCACCATTTTAATTTCTCTTACTGATTTTTCACTTAAGCTTTTGGTTCTGCATGTATTAAAAGAGCCCTAAGGCTGTTTGGATACCTGCATGCATGCAAGTCTGCTTGCATTTTACTGAGACCCTCTTTGCTTAAAAGTTTACAGTGTTGTTTAAGATTATATGTCTCACTGTCCCTCATGTTCTTGGTAAACTTTTTTATATTATGTTATTCTTTATATCCTGTAAGATAAATAGCTTTAGATAAATTCTCATGTGATTATCAAAACAAGAGATCTACCCTAAATCAGAAGTAATAATGAGCAAGGACTTTTCTTAGAAAATGGACTGTAAATTTCTTCTATTTTTCATAATTTGCAATATATTGTCACCATGTCCAGTTCCATTATTACCCTCTGTTCCAAAAGCAAATTGCATCTTGTGCTGTTACATGAATATAGTTATTATGACAGCTCAGCATGTAGTTTTTATATCAGAGCAGAAAATGAAAGGTAAAAATTAGAAGGAAGTTACAGAAGTAAAGAAGTGATATTGAAACTGAATTTAATTCTTTCTGTAATCTTTTCCATAAATCATTGTTCTATAAACTGCATAATTTTGAAGAATTTATTTCCATAGAATCTAAAAATAAAAAAAAAGAAAAAAAATATTTATTTACTTAGGTGCTACCAATGTCCCCTCTAATAGTTCAGTAAAAAGTGACAGCTGTGCTTTAGCGGTTTGCAATGGTTAATTACAACCATATTTTTCTACTGGTACATTTTATTTTTTCTCTTTTATTAGGACAAACATGTTCTGAGTAACAACTATTTGCACTAAATAAGCCAAAAGTTTTTTTATTTCAGTTATGTTTACTACAAATTTCTGCTTGTCTAGAAATTTGCATAAAAATAATCTGTACTCAGTTATGCGAAACATACGTATTTTTAAAAAATCCCTTTTGTGCAGTCATGGGATACCAGTCCAGGGAAACAAAGAGGAAAAAAGAGTTCAGGAGACTGAAAGTATATTGGGAAAAAGAATTGGTGAGAAAAACTGTTTCTAGGAGAATCTTAGACTCAAAGAAGGATGTAGGCTAGGATTATGGCAGGAATTATAGACTCTTTCTCCCTCTCTCAGACAGAAAAACTGAACCAAAACTGAAAAACAGGATGATGGTGTCTAAATCTGGCCAAATAATAAAATGTAAGCAGATCAGAGAAATCTACAGTTTACAAGAGACAAATCAATCTTCTCAGAATGTTATTGTAGGTAAATATTTTTCTGTATGTAGTTCTGTTAAAAAATGAAGGAAAAAAACCCTTTAAAAAATGTACAAATTGGCAGTGTTTAACATGCAGTAGATGGTGAAGATCATGACTGTTTTGGCATCATCCAGAAACTACACTAAGCCCTCCTACTAAAATCAGCTGTTCAATACAGAAACATCTCATGCAGTCATTTTCAAGTGGATGTCTGGGCATCACCCACTATTGCCTGCTATGGTGACTTGGTAGACCTGGCAAAGAACTTGGTTTCCATAAGCAAGTCATGAAAAGCATCACTACGTGGATGGCCAATTTCTGACTTCTCTGTGAAAACGCATAGTCTGAGACTTCGATAGTTCCAAGGTCTTGGGCATTCTGGGCCTGGGTACCAAAATGAATTATTCTCAGAAGCCATGCCCTCAAATACAGAGCCATTTCAATGTTTTAAAAGCCATTATTGTTCAAGTGATGTCTGTTTAATGTGAGAGTGGAACTATGCATAGTATGCAAGTGTGTGTATGCAAATGTGCTCCATACAGCAAGACCTGTTCCAGGTCTACTCCTGACTCACTGTGCTAAATTTGGTGATTTGCAAAACCTGAATGGTACAGCACAGGAGTGAAAAATAACAGTGTTCTCAAACAAGCCATAGCTACATTGCCTCAGAGATCTGTTTAGGAACAGCTAGTGCAAAAAATACAGCATAACAATAGTTAGCACTTACCAATATGTTATCCTTTTCCTTTTCAAAGCACTTTACAAACATTAACTAATTCATTAATATGTATAATTCATAATTAAACAACATTTCAAGAACTCAGTATATAATTCTCTAATGGCAGTTACTAAGAAGTCCCTTTAAGAAGCACTCCAAAAGGTTAATGCTTAGTGCTGGAAAGATCCTTAGCCCAGCCTTTCTAGACCAGTTGCTCTTGTATATGTTTAAGATATCCCACATCCTAATCATTTTATATGGATTTATGTCTTTGAATCATGGGGTTTATATACATTTTATTTTCTAGAGAAATTTCTTAGAGGAAGGCATATTTTTATGTAACTTTTCCTGTTATTTTCTAGAGAATTGTTTGCATTCTACATTGTACAGCCTGTAAGAAGACAAGCACAGCAAAAAGCAGAAATATAGGAGTGCTGCACAGTCTCTTTTGTGTGATTCTTTTCAGAATTATGTTGTGTGAATCAGAAATGAGAAAATTTTGATTGTAATGTTGTTGCTTTCTGACAGCTTTATGAAATGCTTTTTAGAAACTTGATTCTTTCAATTAATTATAAAATCACAAGTTGCTTGGCTATAGTTTCCCAAATCTGGGAGACATTGAGTTTCAGCCCTTTGGTGGGTTGCAATATGAATTTGTATTTGACTGAGGAAGTCCTTAAAATCTCTACTTCTAACATTTTATTAGGAAAAAAAAATCTCTTTTCTAGGCTTCTATCTGGGGATTAGGTTAATATAGCTCATTTGCCCTTTAACATGCCACACAGCAATAGTGTGCTGAAGCTGACAGCTGGGACATGACAGCACCTTGTTTATCAATCTTTGACTGGTATTTGATTAAATTTATGAGAGAGGCTGGCATATTTTGTCAGGAAGGTTTATATTTAAGCTTCTTGTCACATAAATAAAGAGAAAAATGTGTAAAATGAGGAAGTGTAAATGACTACTGCTCCAATTTAAAGAATTTCCTTTTTGAGTTTTCACTGAACAAAAACATAAAACCATAAAACCAGATCCCTTGAGTTATGTTTAATTCACTTTTTATTAATCATGCCAAGGGACTTTAAATCAGTGCAACATTTAGCTGGAGAGGCTGGATCTGTACCTCCTCTCAGTCTGAGCCAATCTTTTCCATATTCTCCTTCCAATGCCTCAGTTTTCTTGCCTCAGGAATGAGTTGGTTGCTCCAGAACTGAACCAAAGTGAGAACTGCAATTTAGACAGTATGAATGATTGGGTGCAGAGGGAGCCAAGCAGAGCTGACTTTGTAATCCCATGTTATCTTCAGCTGTACTAAATCCTCCTGGAGGAGATTTTTTTTCTTGTGTACATTAGCCTTTCCTCAGAAAAAGATTGCTTACAATCTTTCATCTCACTAGAAAGTTTTCCTCCAAAAAAATAAAAATCAGCACACATAAAAAAATCCCAGGTGACCTGATAAGCATCTAGAAATGCTTTATTTTATGTTTTAGGAAAAAACCAAAACCCTACATTTTATACAGGCAATACTAAAGATAGAAAATCAAAAACTATACATGAATTTGTGAAGTTAAGCCTGTGAACAAGGATATTATAATCTTCTCAGGGATGCAGACCTCAGCTTCAGATTACTTTTCCATAGCACATGCATAGCCAAAGGCTACTGTTTACCCTCAGGATCTTTTTCACTGGCAACAGCTTTGGACTTCTGTATTCACCCATACTGTCTAAACATTCTATTTTAACTTAAGAGTTGTGCATGAAAGTTAAAGAAATAATGTTTGTTTTTCTTTGTGAGACTTTAAAAAAAAAGTTTCAATGTGCTCACATTGCATATATAACATTCTATTTTTTTAATTCAATCTACACAAACTCAATAAGAGATGAAAGAAAATACTAAGTTAAAATATGTTCTGACTGTACTTTGTAATGATAGAGGGGTAACTGTATTTGCCTGTACAGCTTTTTAATAAAAGACATTTTAGGAATGTGAGACCAGATCTCTTAGCCAAGCACTTTATTCATTCTTCCTGAGCACATAAATTCTAGAATAGATTAATTCACTTTTGCAGGTGAAAGCAAAAGCCTGGGAATATTTGAAAAGACCATTTAGCGTGTGGTCCTCAGCTATTATTTAGCATTTACAGATTGCAGAATAAAAATTAAGTCGTACAGTAAATAGCTCTACTTCTCTACAGTTTCTTCAGTGTTTTCTTAAACCTTTAATCTAGAGTAATTTCAGTGCTTTTTCAACTATCCTAATTCAGATCAGAAAAAAAGTGACATTTGGTATAAGTTTTTTTTTTTTCCTCTCTAGGAAATAAAATCCACTGAGTTCTTTAATAAAGTTCTTCTGAAGTTGTTATGAAAAAATAAGGAGCAGGGGTCTTCTCTTTTTCCCTTTTTCCCTTTTTCCCTTTCCCTTTCCCTTTCATTTTCCTTTTTCTTCTTCTTTTTCTTTTTCTTTTTCTTTTTCTTTTTCTTTTTCTTTTTCTTTTTCTTTTTCTTTTTTCCTTTTTTGCTTTTTTCTTTGCGTTTTTTTCCCTTTTCTTCCTTTTTTCCTTTTTCTTTTCCCTTTCCTTTTCATTTTCTGTAAGGGAGAAAGACATAGCAGAAAGACTAAAACTGTCCCATATTTAATTGGCTAAAACCAATGATATCAGATTAAAATAAAATTAAAGCACAGCTACTGACTACACTTGCCTCCCTGAAAGGACTCTTGCTTGGTACTGACTTTGCCATTCTTTTACCACACTTGATTGTATAGGAGGTATATGTTTGTGTTATGGCATTATGATTAATATTTCCTTCCCCCAAATTCTTAGTTTGGATAGTCCCTGCTTGGTAGCTAACTCAGTCTCAGTTCTGTGAGTTTCAAAGACAAACATTACACTTTGGAAATAAGCATTATTTCAGTGTGATAGTCCATGACATTGAAGGATTAACAGATTATTTAATCCACAGAACCCATCATTTGGTCAGAAACTGCAAAAAAATAATGTTCTATTCATTAATTCGTGTTATTTATTGTAGTAACATTCATCACAATGTTCCAATTAGCAATTAATGTACGTCACATGTATTAACATAAGATTTGCACTGTAACTCATCATTGATTAACTGGACCATCATTTTAAAGTGCTACAGGAATTACACAAAGTAGCTGTCTTTTGCTTTCATCTATGTTTAATTTAGGCTCATTGCAGTTTCCAAGGATACATTTTTTGCTGCATATGCAAATGTTATGATCATCTGTTATTTAATAAATCCAAATAAATCTTTTGACAGTGGAAGATTCAAATGGAAAAATAGGACTCATGCACAAGTAATGTAAAATGTTGTTAAAGAGAGGAAAATGTTTCTACCTTCCTGTTAATTTTTAATGAATAAAAATAAAACCAAACACCTATTACTGCAGTGCTTGTAGGTAATTAAAACTGCAATTAAAACCAGAAAAAAACAACCTAACAATAATAATAATGAAAAAGGTAGTGAAAATATTCATGTGCAAAGCCAGATAATCATCTTTCCTTTACAAAAAATACCCTTATGTCCCAGGAAAGACTTTGGGACACTTATTCATCAGTAAAAATTTTTAAACCTACATGTCCCTGAGATGCCAGCCAGATTGATAGTCATTCTGGTATGTGCTACAGAACATCATTTTCTACATTCAAAAGAGGCTATTGTTTTGTCAAATGATATTCAGACATTTCCCCTCTTGATGAATGCTGCTAGCTGGTCAGCGTGTGAAAGCACTGTTTTTAATTTGAAAGAAGGATTTGAGGATGGTCTAAAAGAGCACTCAGTAGGCTAGAAGGACGTACAAAAAAAAACGGTTTTGGTGCTCTGAAACTCTATGGGATTCAATAATTTCCACCTGGAACAATAAATCCAGTAAGCCTATCCACTGAAATCTGGATCAATGAAATAGGACAGATTACATCTTAGGGGGTACCCAGCTTTATGTTTTAGAGGGATAATGAAGAAATTCCCCTGGATATGTTAACATAGCAGGGTAAAAAGACTTTTAGTTTTCTTCAGAGTATAAATATTTCCCAAGATTACTAAAAACAAAGATTAAGGAACTGGAGGAATTTAGTGTCTGTCATGCAGATATTAATATTGTCAACATGTCCAAAAATAGTTTTTTGTAGTAAATACTGAGGTATGCCTGAAGTAGTCTTTAACATGTAGAAACATAGAGCTTTGGGAGAAAAGTGAAGGTCTGAAGTTTCACACTGATTTTTCTTTTTTTCTTTTTTTTTTTTTTCCTCTCTTTTAACTTGATCCCTAACTGGGATATTAATGGGAATTGTGAGTTTACGACTATGGGTTAATGGCATGAAACCAGCATCCAGATATTAGGCAGAAGATGTTCTAGGGGACAAGCTGTTATGAATAAATGATGAGTCTTGTCATTTAATTCTATTATTCCTTTGCAGTGAATTAAACTCAAACTGCTTAATTTATTCTTCTGCATCATCTTCTTACCTTGGTTGGAGAAATGGAAAACATGAAGTGATCTCGTCCATCCCTTAAAGATACTGCTTCAGCTCATTGTAATGTTTTGTAGTTTGAATTCTACCTACTTTCTCACTGATACAATGGAATTCCATCCACCAAGAACAGAAGAGATTTTTTTTTTCTTTGTGATGTGGGGTCTGGGTTGTCCCCAGGGTTTGTTTTAGCTACCAGAAAATAGATATATTACGATGAAGCTTCTTTAGTTCCTGTAACTGCTACTTAGGATTGCTACTTGTGTTCATCTGTGGAAACAGGTGTAATGCTACCATCATCAGAAATTAATATTTTTTCTCTTCTGGAGATAGAACAAATTATTCTGCATTTTTCTAATGATGTATTCTTTTGACAGATAATACTTAATTCATTAGGTAGCAACAGTAGTGGAAAAGGTAGAGTAAACCTCATAATCTATTAGGAATTGAAACTTGTAGAATTCTCATAAGATAAAAAGTTCTTTTAAATGGTTCATTTCACTGTTTAGACAAGGAGAGACATTGCATTATGTATGACATTTTGTTCATGAAAGAAGAAAGAAATAGGCTCCAAAGTTTCTGGGGGAAAGCTTAATCTGTATCAAAGTGATTAAAAGAAATCATAGAAAAAAGTGACTGTGCAATGTGCATTTAAGCTAATCTCCTAGCAAGAATGTTTTATGATTAGCTAATTCTGCTTTTGGGGGCTGGATGGTGACTTAGCTGCAGTGTTAAGTCTGATTACTTTGGAACGCTCTTTGAGATATTTTAAATGGAATTGAAAGAACACGGATGGCTCTAAAATAACTTATTGCATTTGGACACAAGCTGGTGTTCAATTATTTAAAAAGGAAATCTATGACAAATATCAAATGGGAAAAAGTAATCCAATTTTATGTGCACCAGAAAGTGAGAGAGATCTTTTATGAAATTATTTTATGAAGAAAGCTTAAGAATTAGCAATCTCAAACTACCATATGCAAAGTAAGATTAAATTGAAATAATGCTTCTTTAAGTATGGTAGAATTACACTGATTTAAGATGACACAAACTTAATATAAAACTGTTTTTTCAATTAATTTATATATTGCAGATACATAACTGACTTTGAAAGAAAATCCAAACTGTGGTACAGTTATGATTAGCAAAATAAAAAATCTAGAACACTATAGAAAGTACAGTTACTGAACATCTGCAGTTATAATTACTCTGTGAATGTTATTGCCATGAATTCACTGGAGTATCTGAAAGTACAAAATTAAAGAGATTATATTTTTAATTTTTTTTATAATTGAGTACTGTAGAAAAAATAAATATTCCTCTAGTAGATTGCCTAGAGGGCAACTCACTGTGCAATACATGCACATATGAGTGTTTGAATACAAAGGTGCCTTTATTCTGGAGCCAGTGAACCATATAATAAAATATTTACATCACCAAAAGCTGTAAACCCCTGACTTCCATCTTGTGGAGACTTTGGATGGATGATCAAAAGAAAGTTCAAAGGCTGGAATGGTGTTATGGCAAAGGGTTATACTCTTTGTGTTTTCCATGGTAACTCAAGGTGGTGTCTCAGCAGCTCTTGGTGGTTTGCTCCCTTCCACATCTGGATATTCACATGTCCGGTATTATATCAGCATAGTTCTCATGTCTATTGTGTAAAAGGATCCTATCATAGGGTTTGCAGGTAAACTGAATCTTATGCCTGTTTTCAGGAAATGTGTGTTGGCTGTTCCTTCTAATGATCTTACATTGATGGGGAAATTTGAAGGCCTTCGGTACAAATGTCAGAAGGTATTTCTATCTGCGAATGTAACATGTCAGACAGAAATCTGTCCAGGAGTTTCAAAATGGGATGTATGATTTCTTTTACTTCCTGTAAATGTTCAAAATGATCTTACTCTCTTTTAAAGGTTTTAGATTTTCCAGCTTTTGATCTCTTTTTCTTATTTTTTTCTTTTACCTTTTCCTCCTTTGTTCTATTCAAGGCAGGGTCCTAATAAACAACCCTGTCTTTCCCTTTACTGAACCAATCTACTGATGACGTGATCTGTGGCAGACTAAAACTCTCAAAAGTCTTTTACAATGCCACTTCCATACTCTTCTAACTGTGGAATTAACTTCATGCCTTGGAGTTTTTCCTTAATGTGTACAAAATTATTTGCTATATTTCATCTCCCCAAATCCTTAAATATTTTGTTTGAAAGCCCAGTGTTTTACTCAGAATTTTACAAAATAGAACTTTGGCACCCAAAGGAAAATATTGTGACTTGTTTTGTCTAGTTAGCTGGATTGCTTACTTTATCCAATTGGAAGGGAAAAGCCTTAGGTTACACAGTGCTTAAAGTAAGAACCTTTTTCATCTATAATTTCAAAAAACTAGCTGGCAGAGGGCTGATACTACTTTAACAGCAAAAAAGAGCAAATGTTCAGATAGTGAAATCATCCCATTGACTTTTGGTATTCAAAATAACAAATATGAAAATCAGAGAAGTATATTAACTTTGCTTGCATTATATATTTATTGCAAACTGGAAGTCATAGTTTTAACTTACATTAACAATGTTTCAAGGCTTTTTTTTTTTTAAATTGCATCTTTATAGCTATGAATGGTTGTCCTCCGTTTTCTGTTATTAAATTAGTTTCTAAGACATGTAAATAGCTGTGCACTATTAATGCAATAGAAAGACTTTTGAAGTTAGACTGATGTGCTGTGCAAATGTAAAATCTCAGTCCTTTCTTTTTAGAAAAGATAAGTAGTGTTGTTTGTCTCCAGACTGAACACTTAAAATATAAAATAAAATTGCCCAGGCTCAAAAAGCATTGTGAGTACACTAGCTTTTTGCATGAATGTTTTAAATTAATCTTTGGTAATGTCTCATGTAAAATATCTAAACCTTACCTGGCAGTTTTCAATGAAGACAATAATTTACTTTTATGTGTAAAAACCCTCTTGTATTAGTAAGAAGAGGACTGCAAGAGTTATGTTTATTATAAGATAATAATACTCCTGGGAGAAAAGAGACACTTAAAGTAGCTGTATCTTGAAATGCTTCAGGAATCTGGTCTGTAATCAACAAGGTTTGGATAACATACATATGAAAGTAATAAAACACCCACAGAGAGGAACTGTCTGGGAACATTACAAATTACATAGAATCATAGAATGGTTTGGGTTGGAAGGGACCTTAAAGATCATCTAGTTCCAACGCTCTGCTATGGGCAGGGACACATTCCACTAGACCAGGTTGTTCAAAGCCCCCTCCAACCTGGCCTTGAATACTTCCAGGGATGGAGCATCCACAACTTCTCTGGGCAACCTGTTTCAGTGCCTCACCGCTCTCACAGTGAAGAACTTCTTCCTCACACCTAATCTAAATCTACCCTCTTTTAGTTTAAAGCCATTACCCCTTGTCCTATCACTACATGCCCTTGTAAAAAGTCCCTCTCCAGCTTTCCTGTAGGCCCCCTTTAAGTACTCTAAGGCCACTATAAGGTCTCCCCAGAGCCTTCTCTTCTCCAGGCTAAACAAACTCAACTTTCTCAGCCTATCCTCATAGGAGAGGTGCTCCAGCCCTCTGATCATCTTTGTGGCCCTCCTCTGGACTCGCTCTAACAGGTCCATGTCTTTCTTATGTTGAGGGCCCCAGAGCTGAACACAGTACTCCAGGTGGGGTCTCACGAGAGTGGAGTAGAGGGGCAGAATCGCCTCCCTCAACCTGCTGGTCATGCTCCTTTTGATGCAGCCCAGGATGCGATTGGCTTTCTGGGCTGTGATCACACATTGCTGGCTCATATTCAGGTTTTCATCGACTAATACGCCCGAGTCCTTCTCCGCAGGGCTGCTCTCAATCTACTCATTGCCCAGCCTGTATTTGTGCTTGGGATTGTCCTGACCCATGTGCAGAACCTTGCACTTGGCCTTGTTGAACTTCATGAGGTTCGCATCGGCATACCTCTCAAGCCTGTCGAGGTCCCTCTGGATGGCATCCCTTCCCTACAGTGTTTCAACCACACCACAAAGCTCGATGTCATCATCAAACTGGCTGTGGATGCACTCAATCCCACTGTCCACGTCCCCGAAAAAGATGTTAACCAGCACTGGTCCCAATACCAACACTGACCCCTTAGGAACACCACTCATCACTGGTCTCCACTCAGACATTGAGCTGTTGACCACAACTCTTTGAGTGCAATCATGCCGTCAATCTGTTATCCATCAAGTGGTCCATCCATCAGATCCATGTCTCTCCAATTTAGAGACAAGGATGTCATGTGGGACAGTGTCAAATGCTTTGGACAAGTCCAGGTAGATGACGCTGATTGCTCTTCCCTTATCCAGCAATGTTGTAACTCCATTGTAGAGGCCACCAAATTTGTCAGGCACGATTTGCCCTTAGTTATGCCATGGCGGATCTCACCAATCACCTCCTCATTTTCCACATGCCCTAGCATAGTTTCCAGGAGGATTTGCTCCATGATCTTGCTGGGCACAGAGGTGAGACTGACTGGCCTGTAGTTCCCCTGGTCTTCTTTTTTTCCCTTTTTAAAATTGGGGGTTATGTTTCCCCTTTTCCACTCAGTGGGAACTTCCCCTGACTGCCATGACTTCTCAAATATGATGGACAGTGGCTTAGCCACTTCATCTGCCAGTTCCCTCAGGACCTGTGGATGTTTTTCATCAGGTCCCATGAACTTGTGCACCTTCCTTAGATGGTCTCGAACCTGATCTTCTCCTACAGTGGGCAGTTCTTCATTCTCCCAGCCCCTGCCTTTGCCTTCTGTGACTTGGGTGGTGTGGTTGGAGCACTTGCCTGTGAAGAATGAGGCAAAAACATTGTGGAGTACCTCAGCCTTCTCCACATCCCACGTAACCAGGTTTCCCGTTCCCTTTGGGAGAGGGCCCACATTTTCCCTAGTCTTCCTTTTACCATGGTCGTATCTATAGAAGCTTTTCTTGTTGGCCTTGATATCCCTGGTCAGATTTAATTCTATCAGGGCTTTAGCTTTCCTAACCTGATCCCTGGCTGCTCACACAATTTCTCTGTATTCCTCCCAGGCTACCTGTCCTTTCTTCCACCTTCTGTAGGCTTCCTTCTTCTGTTTGAGTTTGTCCAGGAGCTCCTTGTTCATCCATGCAGGCGTCCTGGAGTTTTTGCCTGACTTTCTTTTTGTTGAGATGCATCACTCCTGAACTTGGAGGAGGTGATCCTTGAATTAATATTAACCAGCTTTCTTTGGCCCCTCTTCCCTCCAAGGCTTTATCCCATGGTACTCTACCAAGCAGATCCCTGAACAGGCCAAAGTCTGCTCTCCTGAAGTCCATGGTAGTGAGCTTGCTTTGTGTGCTCCTCACTGCCCTAAGGATCTTGAACTCCACCATTTCATGGTCACTGCAGCTAAGGCTGCCCTTGAGCTTCACATATCCCACCAGACCCTCCTTGCTGGTGAGAACAAGGTCCAGCAGAGCACCTCTCCTCATTGGCTCCTCTATCACTTGGAGAAGGAAGTTATTGTGAACATATTCCAGGAACCTCCTGGATTGCTTATGCCCTACTGTGTTGTCCTTCCAGCAGATATCGGGGTGGTTGAAGTCCCCCATGAGGACCAGGGCTTGTGAATGTGAGGCTTCTCCTATCTGTCTATAGAGGGCCTCACCCACTCAGTCTTTGTGGTCTAGTGGCCTGTAGCAGACCCCCACTATAAATGTCACCTGTCCCTGCCTTCTCTTTAATCCAGACCCATAAACTCTCTGTCAGCTCCTCACCCATCCCCGGGCAGAGCTCCATGCACTCCAGCTAGTCATTGACAGAGAGGGCAACACCCCCTCCTCATGTCCCCTGCCTGTCCTTCCTAAACAGCCTATATCCTTCCATTCCAACACTCCAGTCATAGGAGCCATCCCACCATGTCTCTGTGATGCCAATAAGATCATAGCCCTGCAGATGTGTGCACATCTCACATTCCTCTTGTTTATTCCCCATACTACGTGTGTTTGCATAGAGGCATTTAAGTTGGGCCCCTGATGAAGCTGACTTACTGGCAGGAGTGTCTGGAGTTCCTTTGTGCTGCTCTTCAGGTGCTCTCCTGCTGACCTGTGATCCCTCTCCAGCATCTATTGCTGGTACTGGCATCTAACTGGTAGGAGTGGGATGGATTGAGGTTCGCCTCCCCCGGAACTTTAGTTCAAAGCCCTCTTCACCATCTTGGCAAGCCTGTGACCAAAGATGCTCTTCTCCTTCTCTGACAGATGGTCCCCGTCAGCCTCCAGTAGACCAGGTTTCTCAAAGCAAGTCCCATGGTCTAAGTAGCCAAACCCCTGGCTGTGGCACCAGTCCCGTAACCCTTTGTTGATTCACCAGATTCGACTGGAAACTTCTGGACTGGATGCTTCTGGAGCCATTTGCTACATATGATATCTTCAGCATTTCTGAATTAATTAAAGTTTTTCATATCTGCTGAGAAGTTAGTCTCCAAAACTTTTAGCTCAAAACAACTATCATCAAAAAAAAGAAAATTAAAGTCTAGGTACAATTTAACTGTGTAGTCTACACTATATTCCCACTAACTCTGAATGCAAAAAAGAAACCTGAGGTCCTTCCAAAGTTTTCAAAAGGACCAAGCCTGGACCAGCAATGTATAAACCAAGACTTTTTATGACCGGGGCTAATTTCAATGACACCAACATGCAATATTGATACATTTGTTGAGTTATCAGAGTGTAACATGTGTCTCACAGAGCTCTCATACTTGTTTTTTTTATCCTAGATTGAGATGCAAATGAAAAGCAGAATAGTATTTTATGTGATGTCATTATGTAAATTATAGCACTCACATTTTAATTTGAATATAAACACATATATGATGTCCTCAAAGTTCTTATTGAAAAACAGGAGAAAAGGAGGAAGATCTCTAGTAGGTAATTTAACAGGTCATTTAACTAATTTGTGCAACAGTTTTAACAGTATTGAGTATTTCCTTCAACTCTAATGGAAAGTTTAGTGTTTGCAAGTCTGTCTCATGCAGTAAGTAGTGATTTGAAATATTTCCTAAAATACAGGCTGTTTACACTTCTGACTTCCCTGGTGCCAAATACTTTCATTCAGCTATCGAATTTTTTTGTCAAACCCCTCCCTCCTTGTATTTGTCAGTGTAGTAGGAAAGTACTGTACTAGTACTAATTTTGTGGAACATTTTCAGAGTTGTGACAAAATAAGATTTTTTTTTATAGGTACTGATTGTTGACTTCTTTGTAGACGATGAGAACTACCCCTGAAATATGGTGAAAGATTGTTGATACAAACGTGTAAGCAACGGCATTATAAGTAACATGTACGCAGCTGACTGAAAGTATCATTATGATATTTTCTAAAGGAAATTCTTGAGATATTGCAATTTGCATTAAAAAATGCCATACAGTGTATAAAATTGAATTCATAAGTATTCAAGAACACAGTAGTTATTGTCATTCTTTTTCAGTGCCATGAGAGTCCCTTAATGGTGCAAATACGACAATTTAATTTTGATAATCGTAGGTCAGTAAAAAGTCTTTTTGCAGGAAACTCACAATGAGAAACTAGAGATTTTGCAAAACATTAAATTATAATCCCTCTTTCCATTCAAAATTAGTTTAGCTGGTTTTGATTTTTATTTTTTTGCTCCAGACTCTGTGTAGACTATTTATATCAGCATAAAATATGCCTTGAAAGTCATGTGTATCCAAACATCTATTCTCCAAAATAGCATAGCTATTTTGAAAAACTTGGCATATACAAGACCTATAGTTCAAGCAAATGTCAGTGCCTCATACTTTAGGTGAATTTTTCAAGTTATCAGACATTCTAAATGTGTCTAAGAAAAATGATTGCAGAATATATATATATACACCATTCCTACTATAAAGAAGCATTAGTCACTTCTCAGTGAAGCTGAAGAAAATTTAAATAACTCAGGTGCGGAATGAATAGATACACCATTACAGGCTGGGGGATAACTATGTGGAAAGGAGCTTTGCAGAGTAGCTCCTGGAGATGGTGGTAGACAAGTTAAACATGAGCCAGCAGTGTACCCTTGTGGCAAAGGTGACCAACAGTGTCCTGGGGTGCATTAGGCAGAGCATTGCCAGCAGCGCTGGTGAGACACACCTGGAGTGCCAGGTCCAAACATGGGTTCCCCAGCACGAGAGAGACGTGGAATGAGTTCAGTGAAGGGCCACAAAGCTGATGACGAGGTTGGAGCATTTGTCATACAAGGAGAAGCTGAGAGAGCTGGAGCTTTTTAGGCTAGAGAAGGTAAGAACCATGGGGGGGAATCTTATGAATGAATGTAAATGCCTGAAGGGAGAGTGTAGAGAATGCAGAGCTGGGCTCTAGGACATTCCAGTAATTTTGTATTTGATAGAAATTTGTGAATACCATTTCTCTTGGGCAGTGTACATGGATCCTTTATCTTTTTAAAGTAGATGTTTTACTGTAATTGTGATTATTTTTTTATAGCTCTGTACTACATCTCAAATACCAGTTTGCATACCGGCACAAAATTTTGAAAATTAAATCAGGACCATTTTGATGGAAGCAGTCCTGCTTTTTCTAACTAGCTTAATACAAACAATTGGCTTGAATGGATATTCTTTAAAGGATAACTGGGGCCCTGAAATTAATGGCAACAACAACAATACCAACAGGTTTCCCATGTAAAGTCTGCAGGCAGAAGAGACAATCTCTGGCACAGATCATAGTCAAGTAGTGCTGCTGACAGGGATCGCCCCTGAAAGTAATTTTTTTTTCATTTCCAGTTGTTTTTTGTCAGTTGCTGGCAAAGATCTGTGCCAGGAAGAACACTGTGAGAGAAAGTGAAGTACGCTGACAAAATTAGAGATGGATAAGTGCCAACATATGTCTGCTTTTTGAGGACTGAGGGAACTACTGTGCTGGCACATAACAACATAGCTTCACACCAAAAACATTTACAGAGAAAGGGAAAAAGCCAAGATAGCAAAAATATTATAAAGGCAGTCTGCCAGTGATTTTAATATGATTTAATTTGCTAATTGAGAAAAATGCTGGTGCAATTTACCCAGCTTGCACATGCTATTGAGTCTTAACAATCCTGTAGAAAAGAGAGTATCTACTTGAACCATATGAGTGCTATTAACTTGAAATAAAATTCTGATTTCTCATTTTGATATAAACAAAGTTTAGACATACAATGATAAACATTCAGGATGTGTTACTTATTTAACTACATCTGATAGCATTTTTGCCCAACGTTGTTTCCTGTCTTCTTGGCTTCCAAGATACTGGGTGAGATCCAGGCATTTTGAAATCAGTCAGGAAAGAATATATCATGTACTTCCAAGTTCAGCAGAGAAAACTCCTGTATTCACACATGCTGGGGACAACTGGCTACAGAGCATATCTGCAGGAAAAAAAAGGGCCTAGGGGTTCTGGTTGAGAACAAGTTGAATATGAGGTGGCAGTGCACCATTGTGGTGATGAAGGTTCACCAGTTTTTGGACTGCATTAGCAAGAATGTAGGCAACAGGTTAAGGAAGGAGCTTTTTCTCCTCTACTCAATATCTCTGAAGTTGCATCTGGAATACCGTGCTTCATTTTGGTCCCTCTATTATAAGAGCTGTAGCAACAAACTGAAACAAGTCCAGCAGAGGGTCATTAAGGTGGTTAGGGGGATGGATGATGCAATGTACAAGGAGATGCTGGAGGAGCTGAGGTTCTTCTTTAGACTGCAGCACTAAAGAGAGAAGAGGTACCTAACTACAATCTTCCACTACCTAAAGGAACATAAAGAAGATGCAGCCAGACTATTTTCAGAGGCACACAGCATAAGGGCACTGGTGACAATGTGCAGCAAAGAAAACTCCAAGTAGATAGAAGGAAAAAAATCTTCACCTTGGAAATTACTAAGCCCTGGAATTGGTAACCTATAGAGGCTGTGGGATGTTAATCCTTGGTGATTTCCAAAACTTGACTGTAAAAAGCCCCAAAGAACCTGCTTTAACATGGAGGTTAGGCTTGGTCTGAGGAGAAATTTGCATTAGAAGACTTCTAGCTTGAAATCTGTATTTTTCTATGATTATATATAAAATTTTCTTATACTATGGATAATTTTACTATACTTTTCTAATGTGGACATCTATTGGCATGTTTGATTTTTGTTTTTCTTTTAAAATTCAGGTATTAGTTTACTCACTGTTTATTTGGATGGTATCAGCCTGATTTCTTTTAAAATAGTATGATATAACTTTGTTTACTATTTCAAATACTCTTTTTCTTTACTGAATATATGCAGAACTTTTGAATCATAGAATCAAAGAATAAGGCCTTTTGGAAAAGACCTTTTCCACTACCTTTGTCACCAGGTCCCTTGCCCCACTGAGCCCCTAACCTTCCTTCTCCTGACAAGGTACTTAGAGAAACCTTTCATGTTGCCCTTCACCTCCTTTGCTAGCGTCAGCTCCAGCTGAGCTTTGGCTTTCCTCACTCCATTTCTACATGAGTGGGCAATGTCTTTGTATCCCTTCCATGTAACCTGTCCCTGCTTCCACCATCTGTGTATCCCCTTTTCATGCCTGAGCTCAGTCAGGAGCTCCATGTTCATCCATGCTTGCCTTCTGCCATGCCTGCTTGACATTTTGCCTATTGGAACAGACCATTCTTGTTCTCTAGGAAGCTATACTTGAGGGGCAATAAATAAACTAGGCCCTGGTTATAAACCACTATTTGCTTTCTTTTCTTATACAGTGATTACCCACATTTTCTAAAATTTATTAGGGATTTTTAATTAATATTCAACCTCTTTAAATGTTTAATTTTATTATGTTATTTATTAATTGTCCTAATTTTTCTTAGAGACTTTGGAATCTTCTGCTAAGTACTTTGAATACATATACATTAATGTATTTATAAGCCTTGTGCATTAAATCTTAGTAAAGCTGAAGGCATGATTGCCTCCAGAATCATAAACAAATAGAAAATAATTCATGGGGACACCTCACAAATTTATCTACCCCAGCTTGGTGCTCCTAAACATAGAAACTGAAACTGGTAGATGCTTCTCTTATTTGTTTTTAACAGAATGCAGTCATTCATATTCTAGTGCTTACCCTGTCTTACAGATCATTTAATTTTTCTTAAATTTTAGCTCATTCCTTTTTGTTCTATTCCCCATAGACATGGAGAACCTTCCTTTTTGTGACAACCTTTAGCATATATGAACATTGGTTTTTTTGATCTCTTCAAGTTTCCTCCATTCTAAATAAAGGAAACTCAATTAATTCAGTCTTTTCTTCTGGGGATTTTTTTTCTAGATTGCTTATCACTATTACTGCTCTATTCTGAACTTTCTCTAATTAGTGCCCATTCTTTTCTGAAGCACAGTGCTCAAAGTTAAACATGGTATTCCAGCTGAGACCTTTGCATTACAGAAAGGAAATATTTTTTTGTGCTTTACATATAGTATTTCTGTATCAAAAAGAGAATTACTTTTTTTTTTTTTTTCTTAATACTCTGACAGTTTCAACTTGGTTCAAAGGGAGACCCCGAGGAATCTTGAAGGGAAATTTTGGGGTTAGAATGAATTTACCTATGATGTTTCTCAAAATCAGTCTATTTGAGCCATTGGTTTTCTGGTTATGAAATGTGGATGATACAGAATTATATCAATAACGTACAAGCAATAAAGATGTTGCACAGAAAGTGTGGACAAGTTTGAGAAAATAAAAGGCTTCAAATCTGTGATCACATGCCTGAAAACAAGTTTTTTAAAAATGTATTTGCTGTGTTACAGTACATGTAGGAGATGCATGTTGCAGTTAACTCTCTCACTCTTTTTGTCATGGTGAAGTGGTGTCCTGGTTTCGGTTGGGATAGAGTTAATTTTCTTTGTAGTAGCTGGTATAGTGTTATGTTTTGAATTCAGTATAAGAAGAATGTTGATAACACACTGATGTTTTCAGTTGTTGCTCAGTAGTGTTTAGACTAAGTAAGTCAAGGGTTTTTCAGCTTCTCATGCCCAGCCAGCAAGAAGGCTGGAGGGGCACAAGAAGTTGGGAGGGGACACAGCCAGGGCACCTGACCCAAACTGGCCAAAGGGGTATTCCATACTGTGTGACCTCATGGCCAGTATAGAAACTGGAGGCAGTTGGCCTGGGGGGGTCGCTGCTCAGGGACTAACTGGGCCTTAGTCAGCGAGTGGTGAGCAATTGCATTGTGCATCACTGGTTTTATATATTCCAATCTTTTTATTAGTATTATCATTTTATTATTGTTGTTATTATTATCATTATTAGTTTCTTCCTTTCTGTTCTATTAAACTTTTTTTATCTCAACCCACAAGCTTTACTTTTTTTTCCGATTGTCTCCCCCATCCCACTGGGTTGGGGGGGAAGTGAGTGAGTGGCTGTGTGGTGCTTAGTTGCCAGCTGGGGTTAAACCACAAGTGGTTAAATGCTGTTGTAACTACTGACCTCAGTTGAGACCCAGTGATGAGCTACCTACACTAGATGTTTGAACTAAGGACATTTAGGAAGGTACAGAATAATATTAAATTTACTGTAACAGTAGGTTCAAGAAAGGAGACATTTTCTTTGGAACAAACACTGATTCTGCAAAAGCAAGTGAGAGAACATTTCCTTTTGAATGAGGCAAAGCATCAGTCAAATACAGGAGATTAATCTGATCTCTGAAAGTTATTTGCATCTCTGGGAAGTAATACCACACTTAATGTAGTGAAAATTGCCTACTGAAATATACTAATTTTGAGGGGAAAAGATTAAATTTGTCTAGAATCAGAGGACTTCAGAGTGCAGACTGACTGTTTTACCAGGCAGATGTATATGTTTAATGGCTATAGTTTGAGACACACACTGATATCTAGAAATTATTTAAAATAGGAATGTCTGGGAAAAAGCTAGAAACACCTTTAATCTTAATTGGTAGCTTTTCATTTCTTCACCCATGTATTTTCTGAAGATTTTAACTGCATTGCTTAGTTTGGATGCTATAAATACGTACTTTTATTTGCATTTTACCTTAACCAAACTTGAAGTAAGAGTGATTTTAAAGTAAATGGCTAGTCAGCAAGTCTTCATGTATTAATTAGCTAAATAAGGAGTCGTTCTCCTCAGTTACTGGGAATATCACCAAAGCTGAGAGTGTCACCAGAGAGGCTGTGCAGGCCAGGTGGAGAACTGGTATTTCAGTCAAAACAGGAAGAAGTGATTTTTCAGTGATAGTCAGGAATTCTACTTGGATAAAGGTGTTAGAGAACATGCTTAAATCCTGATGGCTCCCAGGGAGTTTGTCACTGATTATCATGGAGGAAAGAAGTAGGAGGAGGAGCTTGATGTGCTGCCTAGTGGATTATTAATACAAGATGGCCATATTATGAAGCCATAAACAAAGAAAATGGGATCTCATTATTGCATTCACTGTGGTTTTCCTCCCTGTGTGGGGAGAAGTTTTAGAATTGCATACAGCTTCTTGGAAGGGCTTTATATGGACTCAAACATATAGTTCTGCTGTTCTGGTAAATAAGCTTAGGACATGAGTGCAATGAAGGGCCACTGAAATAATAAAAGTACCAGACATCTTATATTACAATATTAGAGAGTCTCTGGAAAAAACATCCAGCAATTGTAAACTGTGGGAAAGGCAAAAACAGGTTCCTAATTAAAGGATGCTGGTGGTACAGTTATAAGTCACAAATGAGGATGTCCTCGTCATTAATATATTAACATTAAAGGAAAATTCATAGCCATTACAGCAGGAGGAGTCTGGAATGGAGTCTTATAAAGTGAGAATAATGGAGACTAAAAAACCTTATTACTTCTAATATTGAGATTAATAAATATATGAAAATAGGAGATGATTTGGTGTCCCAGTATTAGAGACTACGCTCAGTGATCCACGTAGTCACTCTTATTTTGTACAGAGACTGTTACATGACAGCCTCCCCCACTTTCTCGTCACGGTATCAGGGAAGAAGTTAACATTGTCAGGTTGACATTCCAGATACAACATGCTTCCTTGTATATGTATGAAGAGCAATCCAAAGGTGTACTTCTGGCCACTTCCCATTTTCTTATACCAACATGGCCACCTTTTACTGGAAGCTAATAGAGTTTAGCAGAGGAGATGAGGGTTTTCCTGTGCTAGGGAATGGTTCTGAGCACATTTTATTCACTAATATAAGCATAGCCTATATTTCTTATTTTCTCAGATATCATTATTTGATAAAATCTACTCTTCTTGTGCTACTTATACAAATAACAGCAGTAATATGATATTTATTATTATTTGGGAGGGGGAAGAAGTATGCTTGGGCATCTAGGGAAGGAGAGGTAACGTAGGACTTCTTAACATGCTGAGGTGCAGGTAGTCGGTACCCATTGAATCTATGCCCCAAGTCAAAGTG
This sequence comes from Haliaeetus albicilla, assembly GCF_947461875.1. Taxonomy (NCBI): domain Eukaryota; kingdom Metazoa; phylum Chordata; class Aves; order Accipitriformes; family Accipitridae; genus Haliaeetus; species Haliaeetus albicilla. The sequence continues at coordinate 61,296,479 of NC_091483.1, forward strand.
CCATGAACCAGTTCTGCTCAGTCTAATAGAGGACTACAATAGAGACTGAGTTTCACACACTGAAGACAACCTTTAAAATGTTTTCCTACTGATTTTTATTGAAAGTTTATAAAACCTTGCTGCTTGATACATTTACTGACATTTAACATGATTTATTCTATAGGTTTTTGTACTAGTAATCATGTTGTAACTAGGGAATGGTAGCCTTGACTTTTTCATGCAGTTTCCGTCCCCCTTGTTGCTCTACAACAAAGTAGCAAAACTCTAAGGAACCTGCTGTGGTGTAAAACAGATTCTCTTATCTTCATCTGTATCCCTTGTCAATATTTTTGTGCTATATTAAATTTACCCAGATTTTATCATGTGAGGTGGGCTGTCTCAGTTGTTAAAAATAACTTCAGGAATTTTAATCTTCAGTGTCATGTTGTGTGCATCTCAATTACTATAATTTACACACAAGAAATTATGAATCATATATGAATTGTTATTCATGCTAGATATAAAGGTATATGTATATGCTTATACAATGTCTTCTTATTCATATTGTTATTCATAACAGCATTAAACATTCATATGCTTTTGGGTATACCAGGAGCTATCTCATCAAGCTAATAATTAGACATTAGGGATAAACTCCTGTCTCCATGGCCTGGAGCTCCCATTTTTTATTCAAAATTATGCCAGAGATGGTTTACATGCACCTAGTCCTTCTGAAAGCGAGTGTAGATTTGCTATAATGTACATATTAGAGAAAAAGCTAGAGTATAAAGTGCTTTTTCCCTCTCTCACTGCAACTTCTGGCAGTTGAAGATGCTGTAAATGGAAGAATATGGAAAAAAGGACTGGGAGTATTTATGCAGAAATCAGAGACTGGTATAGGTAGGAATAACATGTTTGACTGGCATGCTCCAAAGCACTTATAGGACGGAGTACAATACGTTCAGTTCATACCCAATTTACAGAATGTGTACTTCTCAGGAAAAATGTCAGTATATGTTACTGCTGTAATTAGCAGTAATGATATTTTTATTTCTAATAAGGAAATAACATCCATATTATTGTATTTCAAATATAAACCAATAACTTAAAAAATTTAAAAGCCTACCCTGACATGAAAAGAAAAATATATTAATTTTCTCTTGCAGGGATGCCTGAAGCAACACAAGTAATAAATTAAATATCTACCATAAATACAATGGTATTTTAACATGCAAAAGCCAGGATAATGAAAAGCTAGGGCTTCATCAGCTAAATTAAAGGATCTATAACTTATTCTTTAGATTTTTATTTTGGCATGCTTTTGCCTTAAGTGGTAAATCTCAATTATTTCATTATGAGATTATCTGATTATTTAATTATTTAGTTGTTTCTTAATTTGATTGTTTAATTTAGAACACAGATTGCACAGAAATATGATTATAGAGCATGCTCTCAATTTTTGTGTGTAATTGCACAAATACATTTAAGTACAAAAAAATATATATAGGCATACATGCACTTTCACATATGCACATATGTTAATGTGTGTAGCTGTACAGGTGAGTACAGGTGTGAACAGTATCTAGTGCATTGATATGTGTCTTCTACTATTTATACTAATGATTAAAAGAATCCAAATCTTTCTATCTGGCTAAGGATGTTTTTGAGCAAAGAGGAAGGAGACCTGGCATACTGGACTCTGGAAGTTCCCAAGTCTTACATAAAATCAAAGTGTTCCACATGATGCCTTATGTTTCTTGCTATGGCTCCCAGCTATGTACATCAAGATACCCCAAAGTTGTGCCACATCTTTTACCTCTGGGGATTTGCACTAAGTACATATCAGATTCTGCCCATTAATCATTCCTCATGATTAACACAAATTAAAAGCTTAATTATTAGGTGGGATCATTTACAGTTTTGCATCTAATATGTTGTAGAAGTAATACTGAGAATCTAACAACTAAACACATTGACCAACACTGTGAAACAATATCTATGATAGAGTGGTACCTATATTAAACTCTGTAATACTCAGCTTGATTGTCATGATGACAAGCAGACATAAAACTACTAAAGTCTGAACTCTCAGCTGAAATGTAAGTATTACGTGATCTGATGATTTTAGCAATTTTTTCCAAATGAGGAAAACCACTGGGCAAAAATGAATGTTGAGTGTCATTTTCTCACTATTTGCTCTTTTTATTGTGCACCTGTCTTTCTGTAGAAGGACAGAATTAGTCTCAGGTATCTACAGTACGTGGCAGTTGGAACAATTGGCAAATATACTGTTAATTTTCCATCTATTAGTTAGTGGAATGTACTTACAGAAACAGTCATAAAATAGATACATTACTAAACAAACTATATAAGGATGTTTTGGCCCAGGGCACTGCCTTCTGGTTATCTCTAGAATATAACCTTATCTATGCTAATATACTATGCTAATATTAGAAGCTCTTACGCCCAAGACCCACATTTAGATTTCCCTGGATTTGATAATTTATAAATAATCTATATACTCTGTAGGTCTCTTCCCAGTCCATAGCTCTTTTTCAATGGAGATGCAGATCTCTGAAAAACAGAATTTAGATAAACTTGCTGTCTTCTCTAAAGTACCTCGGTAAATTATTTTTTTGCCATTTGTAGTTAAAGTTCATAAGCATTGGTTCGACATGAAATCACAGGATCTCAACACTTGCTTAAGCTTACCTTTGACTGAGCTGAGTTTAGCTTGTTTTTACAACTGGCCAAGTGATCACTGCCTCACCTGATTTATTTAACTGAAGCTCTGAATGCCATCCGTAACAAAAGTCTGACAGACATGGCAAAAGAGACAATTGCCCTTTCTGGCAGCTGAAGTTGGGGGAGGTTCCTGTGTACCTTTCACACTTCAGCTGGGCATCAAAGACAAGGAAGTAGACTGTGATAAGGAAACTTAAAAATAGGCCCATGGCAATCCCAAGACTGAGGAGATAATCAGCATTGAACTTCCAGCAAAGAGGGACAACTGACAACCTGCTATGACCCCACCACGTGTCTGCTTGAGGAAGACTGGTGCCACTGATCTTTGGACCCAGAGTGGTGAGCATAACACCGAAGGGAAGAGGCAGCTATGAGTAAGTTCTCTTGCATAACAATTGTAAAGACATTATTATTGAGGCTGTTCAGTATTAGTTTGGACTTTTAAGTGTTATCATTGCTGTAACTGGGGTAATAATAACTGTTGGGAATTTTGGGGTTGTTTTTCTTTTCTTTTCTTTTCTTTTCTTTTCTTTTCTTTTCTTTTCTTTTCTTTTCTTTTCCTTTGCTAATATTTGAATTAGCTAGTAAAAAAGTCTTGGCTCCACATACATACAATGTGTTCTTTTTTGCTTATAACAAGATTTTGAGTGTAGTGCTACCTTTGGCAGATCTTCATAAGTGTAATACAGTCTGTTCCCACAGCCTAAAAACACTATGTCCTACTGCATCATAGATACATAATCCTACATGTAGAATTGAGAATTTTACAGCAGTTGATTTGGTATTTTTAAAATATGATAGAATGGTTGAAGTTGGAGGGGACCTCTGGAGGTCGTCTGGTCCAACCCCCCTGCTCAAGCAGGGCCACCTGGAGCCAGTTGCCCAGGACCATGTCCAGACAGCTTTTGAATATCTTCAAGGATGGAGACTCCACAGCCTCTATGGGCAAGCTGTGCCAGTGCTTGGACAGCCTCACAGTAAAAAAGTGTTTCCTGATGTTCAGGTGGAAGGTCCTGTGTTTCAGGTTTTGCCCTTTGCCTCTTGTCCTGTTGCTGGGTGCCACTGAAAAGAGCCTGGCTCTGTCTTCTGTACACTCTCCCTTCAGGTATTTGTACACATTGATTAGATCCCCCCAAGCCTTCTCTTCTCTAGGCTAAACAGTCCCAGGTCTCTCAGCCTTTCTTCATAGGAGAGATTCTCCAATCTTTTCACCATCTCAGTGGCCCTTTGCTGGATTGTCCAATATGTCCCAGTCTCTCTTGTACTGGGGAGCCCAGAACTGGACCCAGCCCTCCAGGTGTGGCCTCTCCAGTTCTGAGTGGAGGAGAAGGATCAATTCCCTCAACCTGCTGGCAACACTGTGCCTCATTGCAGCTTAGGATAACATTAGCCAAGGGCTCATTTTTGGCTCATGTTCAACTTGGTGTCCACCAGGACCCCCGGGTCTTTTTCTGCTAAGCTGCTTTCCAGCTGTGTGGCACCCAGTGTATGCTGGTGCCTGCGTTTATTCCTCCTTAGGTGCAGGACTTAGTGTTTCTCCTTATTGAACTTCATGAAGTTCCTGTTAGCCCATTTCTTGAGCCTGTAATATGTTTTTAATGTACAAAAATTTATAATGTTCTGTGTTATGTGTGTGATAAATACCTTTCGTTTTCTTTAACAAAAGAGCTAGCAAACCTCTCTCTCACCTCTATCAGCTATACTATTTCCACATTCCTCATTGTTTCCTTGCTACAGATACTTCCTCACCCAGTATGCTACCCACTACACTACACAATCACTCAAATCCAACATGTTTACATTGGCGTATTACATCTAATGAACTCTAACTCACAGAGAGGCGGTATAGTTGTCTTCATTAATTTTGGATTTTGTGAATGGATATGCTTACAAAAATATGTTAAAGAGAGTTTACAGTTTATATGGTTATTCAATAACCAATTGACATCTTAATTTTTTTGTTTTTAAACGTTCATCCTCAGTAGGAGGACAATTCTGTCAGAAATGGCAACTCCCTATACTTGCTCTTTTTTCTAAAGAGGAAGCATACCCTGCACTTCAGAAGAGTACTCCTGGCAGCCCCTTCATAGACAGCCAACTTTTTAAAACTAATTTTTCTCTGATTTCCACACTTGCTTTCAGTGCCTATGAACTATATTTTTGTCTAGATGTGTACTGGGACTGAACCTGTTTTATGGGGAGAAGAGTCTCTGTATCATTCTTTCTCCATGAGGATATCTAGAGACTTGCCAAACATATACAGCTGTTAAAGCTATGGCAAGGCAAGGTTAGCACTTGAGACCAAGCATCTTACAGCTCTTCAGTATGGAATGCACAGTGTAAACACAAAACATACACATCCCACAACTTGTGGAGTCCCAAGTTTAAAAACCTTTTAACCCTCTTATTCATAGCTTCCTCTAAACTGATGTTCCAATGCACACTTTAGTGTACTCTGAGGTCCCAGTCCTGGTCAGAGTGCAATGTGGTTCTCACCTAACCTAAAGTCCTTGGTTTCTTGTGAATGGCAGCTATGTTCTTAGAGGAAAGCAAGAGGTACAGAGCATGTGTGGTGAGGAAGGGCCAAAGAATGCATCTGGACCTGGTGGCCTGGAAACACTGCTGCATCCCCTGGTTTTGACAAAGCCAGTAAGCATTCTTTTATTAGACCTACTATTGTGAAGATTGGCAAAGGATTTCTAGTGTGCAGTGCTATCATTATTTTCTACTGTGCCATTGCTTCTTTCATGAGCAATCTCTACAGTTGACTGTATATTGTGTATATAGGATGTTCACATTTTAGTTCCTTTAAGACCCATGCTGAACTGGAAAAACATAAAATTAAACTATGCTTATACTTGATTCTTTTTCTTGAGAACTTGCTAAGATAACTTTGATTTCTAGCAGATGAAGTTGGAGCTTAGATGTCTATAGTTCTGAGGAAAGCAAATTCAAGATTATATTTCTTTTCTTAATGTTTCCCCCATATTAATGCACACGACAACTGTATAAAATATGTTGAATGCCAAAGATTCATAATATTTACAGTAAGTTATGTATACCTTTACAGGAAAATCAATACAATCATCAAGGAAGTTTTTTTCTTCTGATGTGAAAATCACCATGTACACCTTCCCTCAACAGTTCAGTCTACTATTAATTCTGTGCAATACATAGAAATGTTTTGCTTTCACTTCACTAACCTATTCACTATGAAGTTGTGTAGAAGAGTTTACATGGACATAGAGATTTTGTTCTTTTGAAAAATATTTTTCTGTAAGTTGGGATGTTTTTATTACCTTTTAAATAACAATACAACTGCTTATTTAATTTTCCAATTCTAACAAATGAAATTCCATTACTTAAATACCTGTACATATGTAATTATGTATATGAAAGCTTAGAATATCGGTGAGATAGCAAGAATGTAATAATGCTAAGAATAAGCAAAAGTTTTATAACAGAAGCATTTTTTGTTAAAATTATGTATTATAGAATCTTACTTTATATGGGAATTGTTGAATTGTCAGACTCATTAAAAAAAAAAATTCTAAGGTTAATTCTGGAATCCTAAACTATGTTCTGAGTATCACTTAAGCAGGAGCATCAAAATGATTTAACAAGTGGAACAGTGGAAAAATCTACCTTTTCAGTAGGCCATCAAAAGTACAGACATTTAAAATTAGTCTATTTTATGCCTTCCAGGAAATGAATTGTGCTTTTTAATGTTTACATTTTCTTTCTTTCTTTTCTTTTTAATAGACCATATTTTGATGTTGACTAGATTACCTTTCATATGTCATTTTCTCCTCTCACAAAATATGTAGACAGCTAGGTCAGACATTCATATTAAGGCATTCAGATACAATACCTAAACTAGGAAATACCCTAGACTCCCTCTATTGCCGATAGAAAGAGATGCGCTCTTCCAAATCATTCAGATCTTGCAAGGATTGAATCGTCCTTGAATCTGTGGACCTTTGAAATTCTATCCAAAATTAGTGCATTCATGTATTTTTGTGACAAAAGTATTTTATCCACAGAAGACCAACCTTTTGGAAGTTAAGTTTCATGTACTAAAATTTCATTTAAAAATAGTTTGGACAAAATGTGTAACCATATTTTGTGAAAAAAAGGCACTGCAGGGTTTTTGGGGATATCTTTCTCAGTTTCTACTGGGATGCAGAGAATTTGCCAAATGTACACTTGAGATACAGTGAATTTGAGAGGTTAACAGCAGTAAATGGGTGTGTGCTGGAAGGAACAGAAGAGCAATTGTACAGTAAAAAAAAAAGATTCTGGTTATCTCTGAAATTTTTCAAAATTCAAAAACAACTATAAGTGAAAGTTACTCTTAAAGATTCCCTAGGGCTGTATTAACTCATTTGGAGCTCTGAGTTTTGCGACAGAGTGTTAAATTTTTGGCTTCTGTTACAGAAGTTCCAGTGAAGATTCTTCTTTTTTATTTAAATAAATTATTTTAAACTTTTGGTTTACTATTTGGTTGAGCTTCATTTCTTCACTGACACCTCTCACATATATGTATCTAGCATTCATTCACCTCAGGAATAATTTTAAAAACCCACAGATAAAACCCGTTCTCTTCCAAAAAAAAAAAAAAAATCACTCGCACCTATTTACACCTTTAGCATGTTGAGTTTTAGCACAGACTCTATGGACTGGTGAATCCCTTGCCAGTCCTTTACATTCTGAAGCAGAAGCAGCTTTGTTGGTCTTACTCTTTTGTGAGTTAGCTGGCAGTAATGTGTGTTGGAGGCTCATTTCTTTGCCATTGCCAACACATGAACTGAATAGCTGAAACAGTGTTAAAAAACAAACAAATAAACAAACTAAAATACAGTGCATATTCATTCTTTAGCAAAAAAGGAAACACAGAATCAGAAAATGCTCAGAGGATAAAGTCTGATTCTTCTTCTACTTTGGGAGATGTATGGCTATATTCTGTGCTCCAGAATAGTTTGCAAGATTTTGGTCTTTCCCAGGCACCACAATATTTTAAGTTAGAATTTCTGTAACTGTGGTCTTAATCTGTAGACCCTTTGCTGAAGGTTCACTGAAAATGATCTGCTCTAGGAGGACAATTTACTTCCTACAGAGTTATAGGATTTTGATTCATCTGTTAATCATATGATGGCTCTCTTCCAACTCCTGTGCTTGTATTTCCCTTCTGCAGGAGTAAAGTGGACTTCTGTGCATGCAGGCTTTCATCCAGCATTAGTGTAAGGCCATGGAGGAAGATCCGTACCACAGACCCAAAGCTTGGAAATGCTCCAGATTTCACCAGCTAAGATACAGCCTATGAGGTGTGTGGTTGCACACAGCTGTCTATCTTTTCTTTCTAGCTGCATGAGGGAGGAATAAATAAATAAATAAAGCAGTAGGAATTAAGATAAATATATTGTGTAAAAGACAAAAGTATGTATCTCAGTAGAAAAAAGAAAACATTGAAATACTTTCCCATAATAATTTCTATTTTATTTTGACTGATTATGCACTCTTTGCACCTGTCATGAGGTGTCAATTGCAAACAAAAAGGGAAATGGAATCTGCACAATTGCCAATTGAAAAGGGCTAATATACAGTACAAAATGGGACCATTGATGAGAAATTCAAAACTCCCATTCTGCTCTGTTACTGATGAAAACATGTGGTTCCAGAGAACTTTGTCATATATAGTATTTTACATTGTTTATAAACCAACAGTCTTTATGGTTTCAGTGAAACTGCGTTAGCTTAGGTTCAACCATTCTATTTTATTCTTGATGTTTTGTCAGTATGAAACCACAAAGTTTTAATGAAACTCCTGTACCATTGTTTAAGACCCAAGAAGGGAAGCCAGACTTTGTTTATTAGGGATGTGGATAAAGTATTTCATATTTCAGTTGGTCATATACAATGCTAATAAACCTGCAGTTTCAAATACTTGTTCCTAGTCAAGTGGGCAGTGGTTTCCAGGGAGTCTAGCTGTCCTATACACTGAAATAATAAACTCAGTTGGAAAAAGAATATAAAATTCATAAACAGTATTAGACACAGAGTAGTCTAGGAAATGGAGTTTCATCTATAAATTTCTTGACTGTAAGTGGTGAAACAGTAGACATAATAAATAATACACGATTTCATGTTTTGCATTGTGTGAGTTTTATAGAGCTCAAATGGAACATAATAAGGAAACAGCAAAGCTCTCCCTGGGTACTTTGTAAGTTGTGGGATGAATTTTCCTCACTGATGCCAAGTGAGCTTTTTCCCCCCACTACAATATTCATATAAACAGCAGGGGTGCACTTAATTTCATAAAAACTATATATAACTGTAATTATAAAGAACAAGAATTGATTTATATAAACCTGACCTAACATAAATTCTGTTTAAAAGGATAACCCTCTGTGGTCCAAATTCTAGGTTTTGAGAAGTCCTTTAACACCTTGCAATTACATGTATGTTTTGCTGGAACATTTTCTAAAATTTAAACGATATGTCTTCAAAAATGCATGGGATAGAGAGTGAGATTATGCAGGGAGACAATTAAGAAAGTATTTAGTAAGAGGATAAGACAGACTGTGGTCACCAGCTCCATTCTAGAAGTGACCAACCCCTTTTATACCTCTTTCTGTCTATTCTTCCTTTGTTCCTCCCTGATCCCATTCCCCTGAACATTCCCTCATCAATCTGCATAGCTCCAATGACCCTCTGCAACACCCTGGACCCTCAGGTTTGCATCTTTATCAACTGCAAGCTCCCGGTTTGCCTGCAGTTTCGTGATAGCCCATCAATTAGTGTGACTTACCAGGTTTTTTTCCAGTTATTGTCTCCCTTAACGTTTGTCTGTTAGCTGTGTCTCTGCATGTTTTATTATTTTCCCCTTCTTGTCATACCATTTTGACAAGGTCCTTGATCACATAATCTTATAGAAATAAATGTTCCCACATTCTACATACCCTTGTCAATTAGTGACTGACCAGCTTTAGTTTTCCTTATTGCCTCCCTTATAATTTGCTGATCATGTTTGTGTCTCAGTATGTTTGTTTATGGCTTCTGTCTTTTCTTATTATCCCCTTTCACATTAAAAAGGTCCTTGACCAAATACAGGAGGGAGGATGGAGCAGACACTCTCTCTTTCCACATATCCTTACACTTAGAGTCTCAAAAATTTCTCTTCAATTAACATGATGTCTTCCCCTTAGCAGAGCAGTGGTCACCTGTACAAGCAAGTGGAATCACAGAGTGTCTGAGGTCGGAAAGCACCTCTGGAGATCATCTAATCCAACTCCCTGCTCAAAGGGGTTCAGCTAGGGCAGGCTGCTCAGAGTCACGGCTTCGCCTGGGCAACCTGTTCCCGTGCTCAACCATCCTCACAGTGTGTTTTCCCCCCCTGCCCCACCCTGATATTTAAATGGAATTTCTTGCATTTCTATTTTTGCCCATTTCTTCTTGTTCTCTTACTGGGCACCAAGAGTCTTCTTTGTCATCTTTACATCATGTCATCAAGTATTTATACACATTCATAAGATCCTCCTGAATCTTCTCCAGGTTAAACAGTTCCAGCTCCCTCAGCATCTCTCACAGATGCTCTAGTCTCTTAAAAATCTTTGTGGCCCATAACACAGTGTCTTACTGTCACTGTAGTGAAGTACTGATATTCTGTGTTCAAAGAATGACTTTTTTTAGACTTTTACACCATCAGAGCAAGGGGAGACAAAAGCAAGGGGATTGGAGGTGAAAAACTAAAAAAAAAAAAAGTTCAGGAAATTTTAATTTTAATCCACAAGTGATTAAACATACTGAGCCAAGTACAGGTGCTGAAATGCCACAGCTGAGTCTTATCCTGCTTGAAAATAAAAGTATCAGTATATTCCAGAGTTCAGTCTGAACACTGTAATTCTAAGTCTGGACCAGGTAGTTGCTTTTCATGGTGATGTCTGAAGGCAGAAACAAATAAATTTTTGTCATTGTTTGTTTCACTTCCCACACCCTCCCACATTCCTTTATATATAAATACATTTTTTTTTTTTTTTTTACGTTACTGAAAGCTAGGTTTAGTTTGCCAGATATTCTATGCTGAAATCCAAGGGAAACTGGGAAAGATAAACAGCATTTCTTCATCAGGCTGTGAAGCAAGTGTCAGGGCCCTGAGTGCATGCACAGGCCTCACTGGCCTTACCCAGCCTGCCATGGAGCTTCCCCAACCCCTGCCCATGGCCCAGGACCCCCCTTCAGCTCAGTCCTACCCTTGCTCCTGAACTGTCCTGTCTTAACTGGGGCCCCAGGGCACAGGGATGTGGGTGGTGAACTAGTGGTGATAGCATTTTAAGCATCCATCTTCAAATTCTCTAAAGACTTTAGCTTGCAAATATAAATACATTGTTAAAAATTAAATTGCTTGGATAACTGAAAAAATAAAATAGTGCCTGAATATAAGCACAGTCATCACATATGAACATTAGGTTTATTTATGAAGTCATGCAGAAATGTAATTTTCATCTTCCTTTGGTTAGATTGAGAAATTGCTTTCTACCACCCTCAACAAAACAGGACACAATTACCTCTGAAAAACATGCAGACATTGACAATTGAGTAAATAATTACCTGGCATTTGAAGAATGTAAACAATTAATAAAATTAATTACATGTGATATTCAAGAAGCCAGAGATATCTGATTACGAAAGCAATAAAAATTAGGTATATCCCTACCCTTTTTTTCACATTACAAACTATTCTAGATGAGAAAGTAGACTTCAAAATGAGAGTATTTCTAAGAAAACTAAATATATTTTAAAATGTCAAAAATAAGCACTTTTTTTTTAACTACTTTCAATACTGTCCACAATACACATGTATTTTTTCACAATTAGCATGATTCTGATTGATGTTTTACATTTAATTATCTGCATTTTTTTAAATGGAAAACAGTCCTTCCTTCTATTCTCCTGTGGTTTGGGGTATTACATGTAAAATATGTTTAAGTACACTGTAATTATCAATCTACTTCTGACCTCTTCACTCATTCCCTCTTCTGTAATATGTGTTCTTTAGCAATACCACTCTTAAAAGCTGCTTTGGCTACCTGTTAATGTTATTTTTCTTTATGAGGAACTGAACAAATTTATTCCTTCTCTCCAGATAGGAATTATGTAAAGTATAAATTCTACTCTTGTGCTCCTTTGTGTACATATGAAGACTTTACAAAGTCTAATGAGAAGATCTAGGTAGGCCTCAAGGTAGATTTTTTTTTTTTTTTTTTTAATAAAGGATTGACAATTAAAAATTTTGAAACCAGACTAGGGAAAGTTTTGTAAATCAAGTTTGAAGGTACTGTCAGTTTTAAACTGTTATGTCATGAATTATCAGAATACCTTTAATTGAAATACAGATTTGTAGTAGAAGAAAAGTTCCTTGTATGTTTTCTCCCTGAAGCATACACTGTTTAAGTTGTATTATTTAGGCAATCTGGATTTAAAACTGAGAGAAATTAAATGGCATTTTTAAAAATGCAGAGGATTTAATATAGCATCTCTTCTCATATGCAGGTGATCCTCAGAGAAGTTGGTTGTGTTATAAATTAGAGATTTGCCTTTGACAGAGTTTTAAATGAATAGGGAAGAGCTACCAGAGTAATCACACAATAAGGGCATGTATTCACAAGCAGGAACAGATATATGTTAGCTCTGCCTACAGTTAAAGCTTGTGGCAAATTAGCCAATGTAAACACACACACAATAAAACTGCATTAAACTGCATCTCTTACTAAAAATCATACCCCTATGGTTTATTTTTCCTATGCCATGAAGTTGTTTAAACTCATCATTTGATACTAGAAAATCTCTACTTTCAGTACCATTAAACAAGCAAGATTTGTAATAGTAACAATTACAATAATGATAATGTGCAAGTTGTTGATAGATTTGTAGTCTTACGTCATAGAAAGATGATATTTCTGTTTTATGACAGGTTTCTCAAATTGCTTAGAACTGTTATGTGTCATTACTTTTTCAACCAGCCTTCCTCATTTTCATTTGAGATTTCGCCGTGTCTTCCCCAGAACATAGTTCTTCTATCATAAGATTCAATGGTAAATTCCCAGTGAAGGGCAGGGAGAAGAAGGATAAGGAAATTTTGGTACCAAATGTGTTCTCAGGAGAGTTAAGAAATCTTTGTCTCTCTATGGTTTTAAAGGGTAATTGAAACTGCAAATTTTTCTTCTTAGTCAAGCCAAAATTAGATCAGATCTGACTTGCAGTCATGAGCAGAAAACAGATGGAACTACCTTGAAATCCAATAGAGTAGCCTCTAATAGTGAAATGCTTTTGAGCTATTATCAGATGTTGCTTGATTGTGAAGTTAGCTTTCTGCTTCATTGGATGGACATTTAATTACTTACCTTGTATGGCAAATAAGAGTTCTGCGACCATGGTAGGAAAGGAGACAGTTCATTCTGAAGCAAATGGCTGTCAGTAGGAGAGAATTACTGTCTAAGTTATGTTTTGTCCCAAGTGTTCTTGTTAGCTGGTGGGAGCATTCTAAAGTGACATGAAATATCCTATTTGTGTAAAGGCAGGATTGCTAGATTACTTAAAAAAAAAAAAAAAAAAAGGAGAGAGCTCTATCATTTGAAGGGGAGACATTTAATCTGCAAACAGATCAGAGATGCAAAATTCGAATTCTACAAAAACTAGGAGTGTCACAAACTTCAGGCTTCCTGAAGTCCAGATTTTATTCCCTCTTGTAGTTGATCAGACCTTTTGAATAAATCACATACTGATGTTTCTAAAACTTTTGTTTATAGAGGAAACAAATAATTATGCTACTTTTTTCCACAAATAAAGTCTCAGAAGAATGATAAATGCAGAGAGAAACTGAAAAACATTTTTTTTTGTGTTTTGTAAGTCATCAGATGAAAATATTCTGTGAAACGGCAGGGTAGTGGTCTTTACTGCCACTCAGAAGATTCTTCTCTTTCAGATTAAGTTTGGTCCTTGAGAAAAATTATCTTGACACCTGGTGAGACCATCTGTGCTAGTAGTTCTGTTTCCTCTGTGCTCTTAAAATGTCTTTGGATGTCAGCTTTCTGAATGTAGAGATACTACTTTAAAAATAGTACAAATAGAATAGCTCGTATGTCCATAGTCATATGTAGCCTTGCAACCCAGTAAATGCAGTACTGCATTAAGCTAACAAGAGAGGCCACAAGGCTTGTCAGACTTCTTTAAAACTTGCTTGGCCAGTCTGGAGCTGTGTTTTATCTTATTTAGCTGTAACAAAAATTATCTAAGGTCCAGATGACTGTTATTTACCTTGTTCTAGCTGTTGCACAATGGTCGCATAATGCTTATTACTGTAATTATTTTTTTACCTCAAAGATAGTAGTGACAACTGTTTCTTATGTAATGAGCTATCTATGACCCTTGAATAATATGCAGCATAGTGGAATATTCTCCATGGTGTCACAGCAGAAGCCTTGAAAGTACAGGCACAAGATAATACTGGAGTTCTTGGAGTTGTAAACAACTAACCAATGGTCACTTACTGGTTATTAAAGGGATACAACCTTGGGAACTGCAGTAAAAGCAGTTTCAGTGGTAATAAAAACCCCAAAGAACAAGTATAAAAATGTGTAAAACACATGATACATGGTAAATTTGCATGGAACTGTGAACCAGTGAAGAAAGCACAAGTCATTTCTGTATATTTGATAACATGCTGCAAGTGGACCTAAAAGTGAGGAAAAAGAAACTGTGAACACTGTAGTCCTTCTGAAAAAGGATTGAGAGTACTGATGACCTTTTCTACACTCTTCCTGAGTGAACCCTTTTACTTTAGGACCCAGAAGGGCAGTGGAAAGCTAAGCATAATACAAGAGAAAGGCATATCATTTGTGACTGATGGGAAAGTACAGCTATATTATCTAATAAATATTCTACTTAGTCATTAAAAATTACTTTTAACTGTTGTCAAATAAGTTTGAGACCTGGGACCTCATGACTAAATCCTTTAGTGAGAAATTGTTCATTCATATCTTGACTTTAAAATCCACAGTTTTATGACTAAGTCAGGTTCCCAGGTGCAGTCTGAAGATCTCCTAATTGTGAACTACTTTAGAAAATTAATAGAATGCTCATTATCTACTCCATTATGGGAGGATCAGAGGACACTAAACAATTCTCTGTACAACTATGTGTATTGTCTTTTTATGCTAAATTCAGATCTTGGCTATACCTTTGAAACTCAAGTAATGGTAACTACCCTGCTGCAAATCCAACTTTTGTGCTTCACTAAGTATTAAACAAATTAGGATGTTTCAAGTAGGGAGGAAATACTTCATTTTACTTTCTCAGTGGCTTCCACCTAATCTTTTAAAGTTTTATTGCAAAATAAAATCCAGAAGAGAAACCTATTTTTTTCATGCTACACAAAGCTAGTTGAATAACTTGGTATTTGCCTGTTTTATTTATTGTAACATGGAGTCTTTTATGTCTTAGGAGTGACATGTCCTTCAGAAATGTGGTCTATACAAAAAAAAAAACAAACCCAAATTTTGCTCAAAGAAGAAGTTGTGTTGCATATACAGAACAAAAAACAACCCCCAAACCCACACCACCTTCCAAATACAAATAAATGTAAAACAATATAGAATAAATCGTTTGAGTCCACAGACCAACAATGGTAACTATCTTGCCTTCAGACAATAAACATGTCTTTTTTAATAGGAAACAGCTTTTCTGAAGCTAAATTGCATTATTGAAGGTACCTAAGTGTTTACATTTCCTACCACTTAAAGCTAAGCCTACACATCTTACACCTAAGCTCTCAGAAATTAGAAGGTGCAGCAGCCTCTAGATGACTACAAGTGCGAAAGATGCTTATACTTTTCTGCTGCCCTGTGAGACTAAAGATTGCCAAATCTTTGCCTCTCCTATTTTTAAAGCCTGTTTTGAATATGTGGAAAAGAATTTGGATAGAGTACGTGAAATGGCCATTTGGAGTACTGTAGCAGCATATAGAAGATTGAAAAGCCTGTCTCTAATATATTCAGGCAAGGAGAGAGGTACATAGTTTGAGAAAGTATGTATTAGCAAAGATTATAAACAGTTCAGAAAAGTTCAGTGTAACATTTTTTATCATGTTTATTGCGCATGTCTTCCCAAAACATAAAATCATTTCACTGTATCTCCTCAGTAACTATAGTTTTTCTGTGATAATCATAAATTAGCTGTATAGATATGCCTGCTGTACTCTGACAATAATTTCTATGAAGATCAGAAAGACTGTAGCCTTGTCACTGCAGACATTCCTCTAGAAAAAAATCATACTCTCTCTTGATAGTTAATCAAGAAATGATATTTAACTCACTTTCCACTAACGGCTTATCCATCCACTCCAGCACAACACAGACTTCAAAACAGCAGGTAATTTGTTGAATTACAGTACGTGCTGTCTCTCCATTCTATGAGAATCCATTAAGATCAATTAGTACTTCTATTTCCATAGAGCCTTTCATAACCATTTTCTCAAGTACTTTGCAAAGATTAATAGTGCATATTTTTATGTCACTTATAAATCATTATTTTGTTATTATTACTCACTAAATAATCAGTAACAGTATAAAATTTAGGTTCTGAATTATCCTGGAGCAAATAACATAGCACATTGATTGAGGATACTTAATAAGATACTTAATTCACAAAGCCCTGGTCAAATGACTCCTTCCTCCTACCAAGATTGAAGGTGCTGGCAGAAGCATCTGGTTAAAATTCTATCAATTGTCTGAGAGGAGGGTAGAGAATAAGTAATTAATTCAATTAATGAGTTCAATTAATTTTACATTTCATAATGCATACCTGAGTACATGGGGACTTTTTGATGGGTTTGGAGTGGTGTGTTTTGTGGTTTGTTTGTTTGTTCTTAAGGGCAGGCATGTTTAGGTACTATGATGCTTTAACATTTTGTGAAAGCTTCACTCAGTTGCCACACCTGACAAATGCAATGAAAAGCCAAGACTTTCTTCACTTTCAGTAACTGTAAAAATATGAATGCTTGCACTACTCTTTGTAAATATTCTCTTTCCAAAAATTGTGTAGATTAGAATCAAAAGACTACTGAAAGGACTTCTTTGTGTATGCAGAATCTCTAAATTTCTTTCACAGTTGATTCTATTATAGCTCTCTGATACTGCCAGTGAATTGTTTGTTATATGAAAGGTAAAATATTTCTATTGCGAAACTCAGATACAAAGACAGTGAAATCACACTAGATGTATTAGAAAAATGAGAGTATATACAAACAAATACAGAGGAAAAAAGTATTTTTAGCCAATAATCTCATAGAATACTGTGGTTTGTCACACATTTTGTCTGTGTTTTGAACTCATTCTGATGAATTCACAAAAATGAAATAACGCTAACTAATACCTGTGTATTTTCCATTTGATGCTTGGCAGGCACATGCTCATAATTTATGTTTAGAAATTTCTGTGAAATATTACATATGTATGAAAAAATATTCATGTCTCTTCACCCTTCTCATTGGTTTAAGATTCACAATTAAGCTACACAGCTGCAGTATATATATATCTGAAGCTTGAATATTCTTACTTAAAATGGTGGATGCTGACACTCCACTCTCATATAAGACGTGCAGAAGTACTCTTGATCTGAAAAGGGCAAATATTAAGACAACTTGTATATTCCGTGCAAATTCATAAGCTTTCTTTCTGTAAAAAAATCTGTATGTATGGACCTGTAACCACGTGAAACTTACTAACTTTACTAAAATTCACTTGTGCTGGCTGTCTCAATTTCAGTAGATTTGGGCTTAAAATTAGTAAAGAGATAACTAGATTTATAACTTGATCTTGCTGGTCTTGTCTCCGTTCTAAGATTTTAGAGCTACTATATTCATGTATACATATTAGACTGATTTCTTTACTTTCTACAATTTGTATAACTTTTGAAAATAAAACTCACACAGGAATTTCGAGACCACTCAGCATTGCTCATAATCTTCACTGGTTTAATGGTAAAATAATTATTGACTTCAATAGGAACACAGTTTGATAATACACATCTTTCAGCCCTCCTCTCCCAGCTAAATTCTATATCCTTTTAGGTAGCTGTTTCTTTAAACGGTATGACTGTAAGCTCTGTACCTCAAATTTAAATATATCTGCCTTCTGACCTACTCATCTAAAAATCTACTGCAAGTAAAAAAGCCTTCTGATTCATAATTTAAGGGAGTCTTTAGAGGAAACTATTCCCTTTGTCTCTAAATGATCAGCCATAAGGAAGGGACAGGTATTTTAGATTGCCTCTGGCAATAAAAAATACAATATAAAGCACTGTAAACTTAAAGAAATACATGTAAAAAGCTAAAGTATTGTAACCACTTTACTCCTTAAATTTTCATGCAACTTCTGCAGGTGCTGTAAAAAAATGAAGTATTTTTTTCCAGCAAGTCCATCAAAATGTAAATGATGAAAAACAACAGCACAGAACATATGAAAAAAAATGAAACACACAACTTGATTGAACAACTGTGGCTAATGAAGATGATGTTCAAAAACATGCTAGTTGCTCCACAAGGGTTTTTTCTGCTGCCTTGCAATTTGTAAAATGAATCTGTTCTAGTAGTGTAAGACATTAATTTTTTTATTTTCTAGATATTTACACTGACCTTACTGAGGTAAAATTTACAAAAGCAGTGGAATATGTGGTTTATATCTTGCTTCAAAGACCACTCAATCTTCATTTTCAATAAGTGGGAACTTATCTTGAACCATGACTTAGAACACAGTTCTGCTTCTAATGTAGACAGAGTAACTGCTACAAATTCTGAAATGAAATGTTGGTATTTGTAAGTGAAATTTCTAGGAGAAGGGAAAGATAAAGGAAATGCACCGTCTAAATATTTTGTCATATATCATTGTGGAATTAACTGGTACTAAAATAGTTAATGACCAATTAAAAGCTATGTAAAAAACTGCTTTTGAACTATTTATTAGTGTTTTGACCTATAACTGGTCAGGGTACTGTCTCTAGTCTTCAACTAAATAGGTATCTCTGAAGCAGGGAATTTCAAGAAGACATAAAAAAAAGAACATATGTTAGTTCAAAAGGAATTTGAAGAATTCTGTAAGTCTTGCAGTTTTAGATCAGCAGAGGCCATTCTGGTTCTCCTGGGTCTAAAATGACAGAAGAAAGATATAGCTAGCTACCTTGAAAAACAAACATAACCCATATTTTTTTTTTTCTCCTTATTTGACTGTCTTTCTTTCTCAATTAATTGTCATTGGCTATATTTTTTTTCTTCAGTGATTTGCCAAGCCTCTCAACGCCATATGGAATCCAACATTTTAATTTAGTTTAAATTAGTTTACTAAACTAAGAAATTGCGGGTAAACCGGTGATGATATGAGTGGTTTGGAGTCCTGTTTTACTGCTTTTCTTAATCTGTTAAAGCTCTGTTTGGTGATAACAAGCATTCTCCTCACTCTCAAAATATGGATCAATTAAGAGCATTATTTTCATCAACTGTATTCACCTCAGTTTGAAAAAGATTGCCATTTTAAGTAGCCTGTAAATGCCTGTTGCCCTAAAGAGTGAGGAATCTTAGCATCTGTCTTAGAATTGGTGTTAGCATCTGTCTAGACATTTGAAAGCCAAAATTGTCATTTTAAACTGCTTCTTCAAAAGGCTGTGAAGGACTAAAATATAGTCATGCTATAGATACAAATTATAACCTATTATTCACTGGCCCTTGCAATAGATTGGCATCAACTGAAAGAAGTGTTCAACCTTTTTTCACTTGCTTTAGGTTGCAAGTATTCACTTTTCCTGCTCCAATTCCACCCAAATAAAACTGAAATAAGATTAAAATGCTGCCACTGAAACATGTAGCAGATCTCACATCGCGCAGGAAGGAGGACCAACAGCCAGTGTTAAAGGGTAGATGGCTTCAAGATTGCAGAATATATAGGGCAGTCTCTTACAGCTAAAGCAGCCAGAGGGATTATGAATCTGGTCTTCTACAGGGAATTTCTATATAACTGTAGATTGCATCCCTGTTCTTCTGTTACTTCACTTTTATTCCTCTAAAACACCCCTGTGTTTTTCAGAAAGAACACTGCAGGGAGGCAATCCCCCATCAAAAGAAAGCAAGCCTTCTATGGACTGTTTACATATGAAAGGGGGGGGGGAAATTATATATCTTTATTCATAATATGAGTGGCTTTCATATAAGTGCTTTATTATAGAAAAACAGAGTGTTTCTGTGTCTTTGTACATTTGTGGATCTAATATTTTATAAATTAATACATTTCTAACAGCTATAAAAGTACTGGTTTGGATGACTCAAATTCTGTTTCAGCACAACATTTGTTTCTGTGGCTGTATCATGAAATGCTTTGAATGTACGAATTTGTGCAATCTAGAAATTAAAATGTCAAAAATCAGCATGAAGAAGTAATAATTTAAATAAATCAGTTTATTTTTGTTTCATCTACTTTTTTATCTGCTTCCTGTTTGTACCACCTCAGCTACTATCTAAAGACTTAACAGAACTTTAACTTTTATATAATAATTTTCAGTATCCATCTGTAATTATTTCCACTCAGAAGATTCAATAGCTCCACAAATTGGTGCTATTCTTCTACACGTACACATGCACATGCACATGTATATGCACAGCTGCTATTGCTAGCAATCCATTAAAAAACAGTCCCTAAAAAAAAAAAAAAAATCTGAAAAAGAATTCATAAACGTAAAAGGGGGTTATATTAGATAAAATCTTTTTATGCCAACATTATGTCATTTCTAAATAGTTTTAAAAACAGTGTTGTAGTATCACCTACTAATCTTATTTGCAAGGTAAATTATTTAAATCAGAATACCATATCTTTATTACAGCAGTTGTGATTTCCTGTTTGCCATCCACTAAACAATGAAATTTGGGTTTCACAGCCCACAATGTTAAATGCATATGCAGAACTGTTTACTAAGAACACATTGCCAACATGCTTATGGTTCTCTTGATAAAATTAGAATGTTGTGCACAGCATAAAGACAAGTATAAGAGACATGACTGGGAGTACTGAATTCAGCTGATTGCTACATTCTCGTTTTATAAGCAGCAGGAAATCTTTAATTTCCAAAAACTATAAGAATTGTACTTAGATTTAAGGAGAAATATTCTGTGATGTTTTACTTAAAATAAGTGGTGGCCTTCCCCCCCACCCCCCCCCCCTCCCCCCCAAAGGAAAAGAATTAAAACATTAGAAGGTTTACACATCTCAGTAGGAGACAAATTTTCTTTTGAAAACTGTTTGGAATAACTAGATCTTATAATTTCACAAATACTGAAACACAGTCTTAAAACATTTTTGGAAGCACAGGTCCATGCTACATTTTAGCAGAAATACACTCTCTCTTAAGAACTATCCAAAACCTCTTTGTTGTTTTGGTTTTGTTTTTTTAAATCTTCAGCTTGGCTTCTTCATATTTACCATGACCACAGAGCAGACTCTGTATAAGGTCCCAGTCCTACCAGAGCTACTAAACCAGCCTTTGCCACTATTTGCATGGACTTTAGCTGTTGCTAGTGCTCTGACATAGATCAGACCCTGGAGGTGTGCCTCAAGGCTCTTCACATGGAATGAAGGAGGTGGTCAGACACAGACAGGAAAGAACCTGATGTTTATGAAAATCAGTGTTTTCTTCCATGTGACTTGTTACGTGAAGTGGGATCACACCGTTTGTTGAATGTTGAACATAATTCCTCCTTCATCATGCACCTCCCATTACTGGCCACAGCAGTACCTGCCACACAAGTTCCCCATAATTCAAGACTTACCAGAGGTTCAAGTAGTGCTTTCTTTCAAAATTTTCCTGAGCAGTGGGTATTTTGAGAACCTCATCTTGCTTCATGTTTCCAATGTAAAGTTTATTGGCCATTGGTTGGCAGACTTGCTGCTGTACTTTACCCTGCAGAAGTCATTGCAACCCAGCCTTTGTGCCTTCTTTTCAGCTCCTCTCATTGTAGATATCAACATCAAGACTATCATAACAGAAAAAAAAAAAAAAAAAAAAGAAGAAGAAAGAAATTTAAGACTAAAAATAACTACAAAGGCATGTGCCATTATAGTCTAATCTGAATTTTTTGTCCTAAGTATTAAGTTCTGGTCACTTAATAATAAAAGATTTTCTTCTAAGGCCTTTTCTATTAGTCCACCTGACAACAGGTCCTGAAGGGAAGCCAAAGGTTGCAGAATTCACAGACGCCTGAGTATCTGGGGCTCCACTTCCACACTGGAAGACTCCAGAAGAAAAATGGTCATAGATTTTGGGTTTTTTAAATGACATTTTCACATGGATTAAGAAAATAACACTTGAAATTGCTAAATTGGATATTACTGATAGTTTTTTGCCTAATATGACTTAAGTATTAGAAATCCACAGCTTTCTGTAAAACAGACTGACAGCTTAAGCAGTTGTTTTGGTGAATTTGCTGTAGAAAAAAACAAACAGACAAAAAAAATCCCAACAGCAATCAACATCCAAAAAATAATTAAGCACACAGGGGAATAGACAGCAGGGTCTTGGCAATGTTATTCTCCTATTGTTTGTCCTGCCAAATAAATTCAGGCTTGAGGGGTTTTGGATTTGTATCAAATATTTGGAAACAATCCTGTCCATTTCCTCACTGCATCTGATTTTCCACGTTACCAAATAGGGCATAAAATCTGAGAATTCCTCTCTCACAGTGAGATTTGTTAGGGCTTGCAAATTAGAAATGGTGAGAACATGAATGATTTAGTTGCTTCTGAAAGCAACATTGCCTGAATCAAAAAGAATATTTGAATATACCTAGCAAAATGAGTTTCATTTAAAAAGGTTTAATGTAAGTAATCAGTTTTTGGAAACAGTCTGGAGATCTTACCACTAAAATGCAGAATTGATAATATGCATTTCTGTATAGAAACTCATATGAAGGTCATATCCACAAAAGCAACATTACCAAATAGACCTTTTGAGCTCTCTCCCATAAGTGATGTAGTCCTAAAATATTAGAATACTGCTTTTACCTGCTACTCCCTTAATATTAAAATGTTGTACTATAAATAAATAAATGGACAAATGGAGGCTAGTGCAGAATTTGGCAGTCTTCTGGCTTGTCTAGGAGTTATTATTGATTTATTTTAATCTACATTTTGGTTTTTAAGTAATGTCAAAGGCACTAAACACATGGGGAAGGCACTCATTTTTATTATTTTTATAAAACTAAGTAAAATATTATTTCAGGTAAGAATAAAATTAAAATGCTGGAAATTAAATTTATTTCTTACTTCTGTTCTTCCCTAGATGAAAGGGATAGGATGTCATCCAAATATATGCTTCCATATTTATATATGAAATTTTGTATTAATACAACTTCAAACATGGCCATCCAGCTAAGATTCTGGAAGCTTGTCCAAATGTAGTATTTGTTGCTGACTTTAGACAATTATATTCAGCATGTAATGACAAATCAAAGCTATATAATTTCTGGGTCATTAAATTATTTTAAAAGTGTTATGGTGCAAGACAATCAGTATCATGGAGCATGAGAACAAAAGAGGAACAGAAGTTGCAGTTGCCAAAGGCAAATATAGAAAATGAAATCTTCTCTGATATGAATAGCAGTATTGTTTGGTAACCTGGCAAAGTAGATAGCTTTCCATTTCTATGAAGATGCAAAGATGAAGAATAGCTGCTGTTGAGTCAAATAAAGATTTTCAGTTAAAGGAAGGGCTTCACACATTAAAATGTATTCCTGTAGAGCAGGATATGAAATATCAAACAATTATAGCAGAGATCAGGGGTTTTTACATGCTATGTGACTCAGCCATTAATGCCAGACATGATTATAAATTCCTTGTTAGACAGAAAGATATGACTTGTAAAAGGCTTTTGTTGCTGACAGGCAGGTGTTTTGGTTTTTTTTAAATAATAAAAACATGTTTTTAAAACCTTTTTTTTAATATTTAAGTTCAACCATTTAATTGTCATATTAACTTGTACTCCCTAAGCCTGGCTTAGAGGGCAACGGACTACATACAGAGTTAAGTATAAGGTATAAAGTTTAACCACTTCCATGGTTCCATGGCAGAGCTAAAATTCAGTTGTCCCTTTTAAAATTATTACTGAGGAGTGTTAGAAGGGAACCATTGCTAGAGTATCCAGTTTGAGAGGTACCTACATGTTTCTGTCTCTGCTGAAGTGAGGCCTTGGTGATCTGTATAAAATAAGTAAAATGAAGTAAATTAAGTAAAAGTAAATGAAGAACCACATTTTTTACAGAATAGTTCTCCGATCAGGACATTCAGTATTCAGTTCCAATAGCTTCTTCATAGTCGATTATAAATTTGTAATGTCTGGTATATATATCATGAGACTTAAGGCTATTGTAATAAAGATAATTTAGGAGCTATATGAATGGATCCCTTAAATTTAGTTATTTCTGTCCATTTGCTTTCAAGACCTTTGCTTTCATTCTTGAAAGGAAGATAAACAAAAGCTTGTAACAGTGTTGTCTCCTATAAAGCTTAGGCAGAGTCAGAAAACACATGATTTTAAGCTATCTAAGAAATGGTAGCATAGATTTACTTCATCTCATTGATGTTAGCTTTTGATTTAAGATTTCTTTATCTTGCCAGAAGTGTAAAAGGCAAATGAATGGGCTATGATGTCATACAGAACTAATGGCAATTCAGCTGAAAAGTTTAATTAATATGGCACATAAACTGTTTTACCTGTCACTGCAGTTCTGACCTTGCAGTTTCAGGTATAGGCAGATAACTTAAGAAATAGCAACACACAATCCAGAAGTAAGGATATTTGTGTCCTTGACATGTGACAGAACAGCTATAAGTGTAATTGAAATATATGATGCATTTGGCATTGATGCAGATACCTAATTTTGATGGTGTAGGAGAATGACCGATGTGACATTTTGCTCATTTTCCTCAGCTGGAGCTTGTACAATTTCTCACAAGTAAATGACCTAACAGTATTATATAATATAGTCTTGACCCTGACTGTTACAGTAGCTCAGTGTGAACATGCAGTCAGCAAAACAGCCCTACTGAAAGTTAGCTACAACTTACAGTGGGACAAAATCAACTGAAAGTTTCAATGATAATGTCTGATGGCCTTGACATCCTACCTTGGTGTTCCCTCTGCTGTTTCTCACTCTTTTTGTTCCTTTCTCCTCTCTCTGTCCAGTGTTTTCTGTCCTTTCTTAAATATGTTATGACAGAGGTGTCACCATCTTGGCTGTGGGGCTCAGCTGTGCCCTGGTGGGTCATTTGGAACCGGCCGGAACCGGCCGTGTCCGGCACGGGGCAGCCCCGGCCTCTCCTCACAGAGGCCGCCCCTGCAGCCCCCGCTGCCACCACCTCGCCACATATTCTCAATACGCTATTTGGGATAGCTAAGCATACAATTAAATGCACGAAATGTCTACACTTATTTCTAACCAATGTGTGATCCAATAAGCAATCTCAGAGGACATCTACCTTATTAAGCCTTAAAGAAAGTATTGGGAAAATGTGGTGAAAATTCCTCTTCTATATAGTATTGACATATGAGAAACAGTAATGCAGGACAGAAAAGTCATGAAATTAATTCTTTTAATTAAATCTATAGAAATTCTTACTTTCCATAACACAGAAGAATGCCTTAGCTGAAAGCCTATCTCATATTACAGGTCAGCTGATTTCAGTCTGACTTGTTGAAGGTGAAATTTTAAAATAACCCTTTCCTCCAATATTCCTTTTGACTATACCTGTTTTAGCTCCACAGGGTAGACTTGCTGCTCAATTTTTCTATTCAACTGTGCTTTAGCGAGTCTCGAATTAGAACTTCGTCTTCTTTGGATAACTTAAAACTAATGTAAAAATAAATGGGCATCTTAAAAATAGGCATCATGAAGGTAGCATAGAAAGCCCTTTTGTGACACCAGTATGTTACCTTTTTGCTTAAGAACAACCTAAATGACTCATGCTTCTTTAAGAAGGACTTTGATTGTAAAAAGTTCCATGGGCTCCTTTAAATTTTGTTCTGAAAAAAAATTAAAAATTCAGATCATTAATTTAGTTGGTTATCTAATTTAAAATAAAAAAAAGTAGTCACCTTACTCCTAAAAATCCATATTTTCCAGGTACTACAGTCAAATATATATTTTTGCATGACCTTTTACTGTTTATCAGAATAACTACCAACATAAGGTGAGAACACTAGCAAAGACCATCAGTCACTGTTACCCTCTGTCAGAGTATGTGCTCTAGAATGATGGAATACACAATACAGAGCTACCTTTTTTTAACCTCCTGATCTTTAGCGTCCGTAACGAACTTCTACCAGGGCATGTTTTTCAGTCTCCCTTTCTGGAGGCTGCGTTTTAGTAGAGAGGCTTAATTTTGCCCAGAGACAGCTGCAGCTCTTAATTAACCACTTGACAACATTTGCTTATAAAAACATGATTTCTTTTAGCTACCAAATATTTTTACCTACTGCTATGTTTTCCCTTAACATAATCCCAATATTTGGGCAAAGTTTCTTGGTTTTCCCCTATATTTAGAATACAAACCAAATGCAGAATCACTTGAAACATTGACAGGGAAGTGCTGATTCTTACCAACGGCAAGGCAGTTTTCAGGAATTTTTTTTATTTTTACAATTAATTTTCTCTGTTAAGTGTCTTCTCTGTAGAATCCTATCTGTCTATTGGTGTATGTGAATATGTTAAGAATAAAAGAAACTAATAATATTTTGGTTACTCAAATTTGTTAACCTTCTACAGCCTATATATGATTTACCTTTCCCATTTCCATTTACTTGAGGTAAATATCTAGACATGGATTTCTATTTTGACCTTCACACCCTTTTTTGGCAATCATGAAATCACTTTAAAGGAGCCTAGATGTGTTTTTGAGTGCTATGTCTTTCCCTTAACCTGTAATATGGATGTTACTTAAATTAAGATAACTTTTACAACAAAAAATAATGGTCCACAGTAATTAATTTTTGTAACAAAAGCAAAAAAACGTGGGAGAAACATTATATGGAAAAGCTGGTTTTGCATTTGGTAAATACAGGAATATATGGATCTCTATGGTGAAAAAATAAACTCAATGTTATTAATAATATCTACAGAAGTTATTACCATTTTGTAGTGTATTTCCTTTCAGAATTATGCTTTCTGATCCAAATTTTCATTCCTTTTTAATGATACTGAAAACAATTTAAGCCATTTTAAAGATTTCGAAAAGTTCCTTGAAACCTAGTAGTGGATTTTGTGTCCCTGTTTGTACATAAAAATTGCTTAATAATAAAATGAAATAATAAATGAAGTGAAGTAAAATATAAAACAAATGTTCTTGGCCATTCAAGTGCAACTCTTTGTCAGGTTAAACTGCTTAAAGATGAGTCTAATCCTGGGCTTCTCAACTGGCTTATCCTTCCATTGTGTTATTGACAAGAAACAGCTGCTTACGCCTTTATATATAATTATGTGCTGGGTTGGATCAAGACTATTCCAGGTCCACTATATTTGCTGGAAAGTTGTTTTCTCAGAAAAGGTTTCTGGGTTTTACTGCCTTGTGTAATGACTTACTTCCTTTTTCTTTTGATTTCTTAATACAAAATACCGAACTAATGTCTAGTAATACTGTAATTAAAGCATATGCATTCTAATGTGTTTAAATGTGCCAACATGACTAGCTTATGAACCACTACAAACAACATATTTCAGGATCCGTTTTGCTGTAGAAATAGTGACTGGCTGAGAATAAGCCATTTCTTTCTTTTGCTGTGTTATCCATTTAATAATCTTCTCTTTCTCATCAATAACCTGTTCAGCTGCTTAAATACATCTACCTAATATAATCTGATGTATCCAAGGGTGGTTCAGACAGCCACTTAAAGTCGACAGATACAACATCAGCTACAGGGTTTTTTTTCAACCAGCAAACAGTGCCAGGTAAAATAGGCTAGTAGCAATTCCTGGCAAATACAAACTACTAGCAAATACATTTGGGCAATCAAATCAAACCCAAAATGCAATTTAATTTCAAACTTGTGCTTATTGCAGGGTAAAAGTTGAGGACGTAGGAAGAGAAAGGAATGGCAAGGAAGAACAAAAAGGAACACAAACACTAGACTTCTAAACCCTTTCCTTCCATGTTTAGAGCACTAATTTACCTGTTCCACTGTGATACACCTGGTCTCAATTCAGTGATGAAGTACTTCACAGTGAACATTATTTAGAATGATAACTGAAACACAAAGGTCTCTGCTCCCACAACACTACTCTAACCATTAGGGTACACAGAAGCTTGCTCATGTTCTAACTTTTTAATATATTTCTAAGAAGTATGTATTTATTCCATTGAAAGGGTAACGTCTTTCAAGAAGAGTATGAAGACATAGGTGATAGAAGTAGAAGGCAGAAGATCAGCATGTCACATCACTGAAATGTTCTAGATGTATTGAAGCTGCTCTAGCTAGTTGCCTAGACAGCCTTAATGCCAAACATTAGCTGCAAAAATATTCAGGTGTCCTGTGGATTTTTAGAATTTTTTTATATTTATGGATTTAGTATTCAGTATTTTTAAAATGTAGGCATGCAAAAGACAAAGTTTATGTTGTTTTATTTAACTCACCGAGCTCTTTTCAATATCAAAGAAATTTCTGTCATATTAAAAATTAAAAATATAAACCTTCAAGTGAGGGAGTAAAATCAGCATAGAATTTCAGACACATTTAGTCTTTTTCCTTATAACAAAACGCTTGTTATCAACTGACATGTTAAATGTCTTAAGCCATCTGAAGTATGTGACCTGCTCTCTTAGTGTGCTACCTCTGACATAATTATAAGTGTCACTTCCATGACATTTTACCTACAATAATAACTTTTCTCAATCCTGTTTTGTAATGTTATTTTATATTCACAGTTCTTTAATATTTTCCTCTCAGTCTTCCTGTTTCCTACTGCATTGCATACTTACACATTCCCTTTTTTCTCTGACTGCCTCAATATATATGTTGGGTTTCTTTTTGTTATGTTTTTCTTGGAATAGCAAGCCTGCTAGGCAAATGGAAGAAAACTTCAGAGCTGTAATTTTTGTAATGGCTGTTTGCTTGAGCTTGCTATAGCACAAACAGCTTACTCTAATTGTACTACATAAATCACTGGGAAAAGGCTACTCTGGTTCTTAGATTTTATATCAGCTAAGTTGTCCCCTTTGGTGTTTTAATTTAATGAAAGAAGTTAATTGATGCAGAAATAGCTTGACAATGTACAGGCAGCACTATTATTTGGAGAGTCTGAGACAGACCTGAAGTATGCTTTCTCTGACTTCTGAGTCTAACGTGAACTTGATTATAAACCTGGATCTGCTGAGACAGAATACAGTCATCATTTTCTTCTAGTGTTCATTATTTCGGTTTGCGTCTTCATTATTTTGGTTTGTGTCTTCTTGAGGCCTTCCCAGAAGTGCAAGTCTTTAAATTACAGTCCCAGTCTTGACATTGTGATGCATGTTAGCAGAAACTTCTGCTTGCACAGTGGCAGACTTAAGTCAACAGAGGTCTGTAATAGTTTGGAGATATTCCTATGTGAACTGCTTTATGGTATTAACAGCCAAAGTCTAAGCAAATGCTTGAATTTATTTGAGAAAAAATGGTTTTACATCATGCCATGCAGTTCTATCCTAATTTCTCTACTGTTCTTTGCCTTATCTTTGCTCTTTTTCTTTGAATGACGTAGTCAGTTACTTAGTTATCTTTTTCATCTGTTTTTTTTTTAGGACTCCCGTAGTCCTCACCCTAGCTGTCTGCCTATGTCTATAATTATCATGCAATTGAATCTGCTCTTCAATGCAGTTTATCTGACACTTTTTAAATTAAATTATGGACTAGCAGCTGGAGAACTGAACAAATACCAGTACAGTAAGAATTCTTCCACTGTTCTGTCAGAACTGAAAAACATCATTATTGTGCTCTAGTAGGAAGACTACTTGCTCAAACATTACCTGAATCCAGATGTTCCACCTCATTGAATCTAAACTTATTCTATGCTCAAATGAACTAAGTCTGGTGCATAATTATGCAGGCATGTATAAGACAGCCTAAGTGAGGCCTATTCCACCTTCCACACATTACAATTTTATATTAATTCCTTTTTCATGCCTATTTAAAATAATCATTTAAAAAATAATAGCCTTGATAATGCTTAACGTGGTTGTTTTTCCATAATATCAGCTTTCTTCTTTTTTAGCAGAAAAATGATGCAGGATCTCTTGTATAATGTTTAGCACTGAGGCTCTCTGAAGAATCCTGACTGGCTGGTACTCGGCAGGGAAGCTTCTTTGGCAGTACTACATTAAATTCATTATACAGGAAAAATTAAATGTTACTACTTTGGTATGCAGACATTGATTACTGAAGAAATATATTCCTTTACAAGCAATATTTATCATTGCAATTCTCTCAGTGCTGTGCATAATAGTTCACGTGTGGTCATTTAACAGGTTTTCAGGGGAGAGGATATGCAAAGTACAAAGAATAGTTCTCAAAATACAGAAATAGAATGTTAATAACTCACTAATTTCAGGAGTAACCAGTGGCAGGATGTTGAATATAAGGTGACAGCAGACACAATAGCAGTGGTCTTCTGTAGTGCTGCACTCATCCTGTGAAGGACGTGAACACATTCGAGAAGGAAAGGGGAAGCAACATCAAAGTGAGAGAGAAAGTGGTGCAAAAAAAGTGTATACCTCCTTCTCACTTCTGTAAATTAGAGTCTTATCTGAAGGAAAGGAAAAGATCCACTGCAATCTTTGGGGCTTTAAGCAAAAGATTTCTGTACTTTTCAAGAAACTGTATATTTTTAGAAAACAACCACCATTCTTTTTTTAAAAAAGTATTAATGTTTCTAATTTCCTTATACTTTTTTGAAATATCAAAATAAATGTAAATAATGTACATATAAAATAATAAAATAAGACAAATATAATAAACAAGATATTTTGTTTTCTGTGGCCTTTACTGCAAATAATCTGGTTATTGTGGCACTGGAGAAATGCTTTTACTGAATTCCTTCTGCTTTTCACACAAGATTAAGGGGGGGGGGGGGTTGTCTATAGAGAAAGCACAAGAATGCTATTCTCTAGATGAGTACTTGGAGAACTTTCATAGAAAGGAGCAGTCTCGGATTCTGGACTCTGTTTCAAGATATCTCTCTCTGCTTTATTTGTTATTAAGAAGTGGTAGCATTCAAGATTTTGATTTTTGCATTTGGGAACCAAGAATCCGAGTTATTTCTTTATGGACCTCAGTAGAATCCAAAGGCTTCCCTTAGCCATTACTGAACAAACTTCAGTAATGTTTGCTTGGGAGGGGAGGAGATCATAACTTCTTCATGAAAATAAAAATCTTTAAGAATCTCACATGAAGTAATATCTTCGTATTAATCAGGTTCATTTGCATAATGAAACTATTTGTATTAACCTTAGAATTACAACAATGTTTTACATTTGTGTTGTGAACAGTCGAAGATTTTCATCCTTTTTTAAATTTAAAAATAAATGCATGAATTTTTTTCTTTGGTTTTGGATTTTAGTTGGGATTTTAACCGCAGTTTGTTACTCTGTGTACATGTGAGTTCATCAGTCTATGAAAAGATACACACTGAGGGGACTGCTGTCTCAGAATAAATTTCCTTATTAGTCACATGCAGTGCAAGCTAGTGTAGTGATAACACCGGTGTTAGGAACACTGCTGTAAAGTAAATGTTACAAACTGGTGCATATTTATCCTTCAAATACAAACACAGCTATCCTATCTCACTGTGAATTTGAAAGTTTGACTTCATAATTTGTCTGTGAGTAAATAAAAATTTACATACAATGAAAGAAAAAAATTAATTTAAAAAGAAGCAGCTACATGGTAGGCAGTTGGAGACTTGACTTAAATTTACAAGTGCCTTGTAAATTATTCTTGCTTTTTTCTTGAGTAAAAGGATGGAAGGAGTGAATACATTCAAAATATTCAGTAAGTTTATCTGTAGCACTGAGTGAAATAAGGACATGTATTCTCCATCTCTGGGCCATTGTAGAAATAGGTGTTGCTATGACCTTCCGTCACTGATGTTGATAGTCATATTTTTCTAAAGTACAAGTACATTAATGCCTTTTAAAGAAACAAAGTCTTCATAATTTCAAGAAGGTAGTTTTTATCATAATTCTTTGCAACTCATATTAGCATTTGAGCTATGTGAATGATTTGGACAAGTAACATGTTATGAATTCACAGCTCAAAAAATAGTGAAGTTTCAGTAGCTTGAAAATAATATTATAATGCAAAAAGTACATATTGCTTACTGCTGACAATGGTTGTCCAAAGTAGTTTATAGGGAATTTAAAGCAATTCATTTTATGAAAGACTTACATGCTAAGCACTGATAAGTACTTCCAACTTATCTGCTCTATCAGAATTAATGACCCATATTGCAATATGACAAAGTAAGTAGTACTTATAGATGTAATTACAAATTATAAGCAAGTGAATATTCCCTTAAGCAGGTACATTCTTAAGGCAATTTACAACCTTTCACTACAGAGATTACTGGTGGATCGGTGCAATAATCAAACTGAGGTCAAAGTTAAAATTAAATCAATAAATTTGAGGATGAAGTAAGTCTAATAGATAATTAGACCTACTCAGGAAGTTTTGTCATCAGAGGCCAACATCACTGAAGTATGTTAACGTTAATGTTGGTATCCATAAGATCAAAAAAATAAAGCAAAATTACTCAAGCTGGCAACAATTACATTATAGCTTGGATTCAGGAAACATTTCACTGTGAATGTTAGGTCAAAAATTTATTCCTAAATCTCATTGGTCTGTTCTTCTTTGGTAATTTTTCATCCATCTTCCACAAAAACACAGATTCTTTCTGTGTGCTTAATCAAAATGGATTTCAATTAGGCAGATGGGACACTTTCGTGAGAATTTAGGCTTTGCTTTTGAGAGGATACATTAAAATCACTATTTATTAAGTACATCACTGAAACAGGGAAAAAAAGAAAAAAGCTCCCCTTCCATAAATAGAATTAGAATAATAGATATCCTGAGTTGGAAGGGACCCACAAGGATCAAGTCTAACTCTTGACTCCACACAGGGCAACCTAAAAGTTAAACCATATTTTTAAAAGTGTTATCCAAATGCTTTTTGAACACTGACAGGCTTGGGGCCTTGACCACTTCCTTGGGCGACTTTCCAGTGTTTGATTACCCTATCAGTGAAGAATATTTTCCTAAAATCCAGTCTGAACTTTCCCTGATGCAGCTTTAAGCCATTCCCTCACGTCCTATCACTGGACAGCAGAGAGAAGAGATCAGCACCTCCCTCTCTGCTCCCCTCATGAGGAAATTGTAGACAGCAATGAGTTCACCCCATAGTCCCCTCTTCTCCAAGCTGAACAAGCCTAATATCCTCAGCCACTCCTCATAGTCATGCCTGCTAGTTCTTTCACCTTCTTTGTTGCCCTTCTTTGGACACATTTTTAGGAGCGACAGGCAAGAGGATCTTTGTCGGAAACATTTACTTACAATTTTTTCAAAGTGGAAGGAAGAGAAATTCTGAAAGAAAACCAGTGTTTTTAATGTATATTTTTAATTTTTTCAGGTAGAAATGGTATACAGGGATAACATATACTTCTATGACCCAATAGCTGCTATAAGCATACCCAATTTCTTGTTGAAAAAGAAGTGTTTCAATACTGCTGTTTAATGCCACCAGTGCACACTGGGGGCCAACCAACTGGAAGACAGCTTTGCAGAGAAGGACCTTAGGGTTCTGGTGGACAAGCTGACCATAAGCCAGCAAAACACTCTCATGCAAAGGAAAGCAACAGCATGATGGACTACATTAGGCAGAGTGTTGCCAGCAGGTTGAGGCTGTGAGCCTTCCTGTCTGCTCAGCACTGATGAGGCCAGATCTGGAGTGCTGTGTGTTCAAACTGTAGTTTGAAGACTATCAGGACTGTCCTAGATAAACTAAAGGTAAATAAACCTTTTTTGGGAGGGAGGATGGGGAGACTTGGATTACAAAAGAATATCTAGATCATTTCTGAAAGAAACTGGTTATAATGCAATCTAAACCAGGATCTGCACAAAGACAGAGTATCTGATAAATTGAGTAAGGAAAGCATCTAAGGCAAGTCATCAGGTTATTGGGAAGGAGATTTGGCTTGATGTAAGATTTGGCAATAAAACCGGGCATGATTTCCTTTCATTTTACATATTTCTTCCAGAAACACTTCTGACAACACTGTTTCACCAGTATTAAGTTAAATTTCAATATGCAGTTTACCTTATCTTGGTTCAAGTAAAGGGTAGTTTCTAGTGATTGGTAAATCGGAAAGCATTTGTCATGTAACAGTTTGATAGATGTAAAACCGCAAGTATTTCAGCCCTTATTTCTCAGCACATTCTCCACAGGGTATGTTTCAACAGGACTGCATGGGCTATTTGAAAGCAGAAGTACTTTACAGTAAACAATGTGCATTAGAAAGTAGTGGGTACATGTGTGAACCTAAGGCAAAGAAATTTGTAAAGGCTTTTGGGCAAACTGAACTATCAGCATTACCCTTCTTGCATTATACAGTGTCTTCATAATTTCATCACCAAAGTTGTGTAAACAGTGGGAACACCTCATCAGGCAATATGTAAGATGATCTAAGGAAAAATTACCATAGGATGCAAGTTCATGACTGTTACCTAGCACATATTGTTCATCATATTTAGGAGAAAAAAAACCAACCCAGAACCAAACTCTTACTAGTCTGTAAGGCTCAGACTAGACTCCGACTTTATGCTCTTCATTGCTATGATAAATGATTAAAAATAAATTCAGAGAGTATTTGCTTTCCTTAACAGCTGACGGGAATAAGCAGTAATGTATGTTTAAAGGGACTTTCATATTAGTAAACTCTTGTAGAACAGAAACTCTAAAACAAGCATTTGTTTTTATGTATCTGATTCTGGTTTTGTTTTCTATGGTTTTGTTATAGTACTTCCTATAGCTAAAGAGGATTGAATATTCCTCCTTATACTTCATTCTTAGGAATTCTTTATTAAGCCCATTTCTTTTCTTTTGAGCTGCTTGTTATTCTTTGAAGTTATGTCTCCTCAGGCTCTTCAATATTTTCTATTGACTCTTCTCACTTTAATTTAATTACTTTTTCTTTTTCTGAGACTTTGCAGAAATGGAAAGTATTCTCTATATACAGGCTGTACTGAATTGTATTTCTTGCTTGACCTTTAAATATTAAAAGATGAGCAAAAGTATCTTGAAATAGATTTAAACATTGGATCAGTGATTTTTTTTGAATTGCATTAAAAATATATATTCTTTTTGAAGTAGGGTTGCATGCAGGAGCTATGAATAAAATCAATAGCAAACAGCAGATTTAGTCATTGTATAATATAACAAATGGGAATGCTTGTAGGGCTATATGATCCCTGAAAGTGAAACAAAATGAGGCAGGGGGTGGGGGTGGGGCTTAAAAAAATCACTTAGAGATAATACAAGAACTCTGTAATGGATTCTTCTTCACAAAAGAAACTACACATCAGTCAAAATTTTGATTGTCATAGGGTGAATGAAGCAAATAGTTTCATTTTAGGATTTCTTTTGCAATGGGACACTTTGTTAGGACTCTAGAGATAAAAACTGTTGTAACAGTTGTAAAATTTTGGCATGATAGAATAAACCCAGAAATCCCTATTAGGAAGGCAAATTTTCTGTACTTTTCTTCATGATCATTCAGTAAACAGTAGTCCAATTATACTCTCACACAAGTAAAATAATTTACTTAAATCTCTCCTATTAACTTCATTTGGTAATTTTGGGGGTCATCATTCATACAGCAAGACATTTCAAATATGAAGAAAAAATGATGGATGATTTTTAGTACAATCTAAAGTGTTGGCAAGTTTAGGGATTAAAAAAATGGTAATAATAGTTCATTTTCTGATTAGGTAGGCAAACCTAAATTACTCTTACTCTTCTTTTATTTGAAACACTGGGTAATTTTGACCATGAATTAATGCTTTATCTCCCTGAAAATACCAAAGGAACAAAGATGTGCATTTACATGGTTGACTCCTAAGACAATGTTGTCCAAGAGTTAGCAGTGAGAATACAAACCCCTACACCCTGAATACAGACTTGTAGAAAAGTGTGGGTTTCTGGCCCTAGTCAAAGTAATTTAATGTCCTTTGGTTGTTTAATTAGGCAATATGGACTTAAAAAAAAAAGAATGGATTTAATGCAGCCATAGTAAGATATGTGTGTAGTGCCATTTTAGGTATCTCCTGCCCTCCAGCTGCTGCTGAAGAAGGGTGTGTATCTCTGTATTGGGTTTGTGTGGCAAGGTTTTGGTAGTGGAGCAGCTACAGGATGGTTTCTGTGAGAAACTGCTAGAAGCTTCCCCTATGTCCAACAGAGCCAATGCCAGCTGGCTCCAAGACGGACCCGCCACTGGCCAAGGCGGAGCCCATCAGCGATGGTGGTAGTGCCTCGGGGATAACAGAGTTAAGAAAGGTGAAAAAACCCTGCACAACACCAATTGCAGCCAGAGAGAGAAGTGAGAATATGTGAGAGAAACAACTCTGCAGACCCCAACGTCAATGAAGAAGGAGATTCCCCTGCAGCCCGTGGAGAAGACCATGGTGAGGCAGGCTGTCCTCCTGCAGCCCATGGAGGTCCCCAGTAGAGCAGATATCCACCTGCAGCTCATGGAGGACCCCACGCCGGAGCAGGTGGATGCCCAAAGGAGGCTGTGACCCCATGGGAAGCCCGCACTGGAGCAGGCTCCTGGCAGGACCTATGAACCCATGGAGAGAGGAGCCCACGCTGGAGCAAGTTTTCTGGCAGGACTTGTGACCCCGTGGGGGACCCACACTGGAACAGTCTGTGCCTGAAGGACTGCAGCCCATGGAAGGGACACATGCTGGAGCAGTTCATGAAGAATTGCAGCCCATGAGAAGGACACACATTGGAGAAGTTTGTGGAGGACTGTCTCCTGTGGGAGGGACCCCATGCTGGAGCAGGGGAAGAGTGTGAGGAGTCCTGCCCCTGAGGAGGAAGGAGTGGCAGAGACAACATGTGATGAATTGACCGCAACCCCCATTCCCCATCCACCTGTGCTGCTGCAGGGGGAAGAGATAGAGAAATTGGGAGTGGAGTTGAGCCCAGAAAGAAGGGAGGGGTGGGGTGAAGGTGTTTTAAGATTTGGTTTTATTTCTTATTATCCTACTCTGATTTGATTGGTAATGAAACTAATTTCCCCAAGTCAAGTCTGTTTTGCCCATGACAGTAATTGGTCAATAATCTCTCCCTGTCCTCTTCTTGACACATGAGCCTTTCATTATATTTTCTCTCCCCTGTTCAGCTGAGGAGGGGAGTGATAGAGCAGCTTTGGTGGACACCTGACGTCTAGCCAGGCAGTCGATGTCAACCTACCACAAACTCCAATAGACAGGTCATACCTGCCAGCCCCATGCAGATGTTTCAGATACAGTAAGACATCTAAAATATTTCCTCATGCTTGTGTTTTGCAACTGAATCACTCCCCAAATTATTCCAGTACTGATATTTGTCTGTGGCTGTATTTGAAATCTGAACAGGAGGTTATTCTCATGGAAGAAGAAAGCATACTAACAACTGACATTCAGATTACAGTTGCTCACCTAGATTCACAGTTGAAGGATGCTGACACACCCTTTACTCAGAGCAAGGTCTCTGTCATAATTAAGGGCTTAAGAACCTTATGAACTCAATCATTTATATCCTTGAATAATCTTATTCAGCTGACACCTCATTCTTAAATTGTAAAACATGTTTGTAAGACATTCCAAGAATCAAATGTTCCACTCATCTAATATCCGCTTCTGGAAACTGAACTTTCTTTTTAAAGTCATGGAGTCTTTTCTTTTTAAAGGCACAGACATCCTGTGAGAGCATGTCTGTGCTCATATAATTCTGTGTCTGATTAGAACTTCCAGGCAATTAGTTATAGACAGCTGTTTAGAAGATTGTAGGTGTTTACTAAGAATTCTTAAGCACCTATTATTGTGGCTTACCTCTTTTATTGCAGATATTGATTCCAAATATATAGTTCACAGACAGCTCGTTAATTACATGTCATTAAAAAGTCAGTAAACTGCTTGAATCATGATTTGGTTTAAACTACATGAACTAAGCATTCTTTCCCTGCAACACTATCTAACTCATACAGTAGATACACATATCTACTCAAGAACTAACTGAAATCGGAGTCACAAATTTCTTAAACCATTTTTAAATTTCATTGTTAAGATCTATGTGCTTTACTTAGGTCTGCAAAATCCACTATTCAAGAAGGTACATGAGTGCTCAGTGCATTGGTACTAAAAAATGTAACATCTACATACTTTTAAAATTTGAACTTGTGCTGACTGGAAACCAGAGTAAATGATCTCTACAAAGTCTGTTGCTGTGTAAGACCTTGTGTCTCATTAAAGTCGATAGGCATACCTTTATTACCTATTTCTACTATATTGGTATGCAACTGATGTGCAGCTATCAAGAGTACACTTAATCTTTTATTTCTTATTCATCAACACACAAGAAAACAAACAAAATCCCCCAAATCTATTACAGTTAACATTTATGTTCTACTTGGGATGCTTCAATTTACTGAATAATAATGAACCAAATTAATTCAATCATTAGTTTTATTTCAGGCAGAAACTCTATCCTGATGTTGTACTGTTTTCAGAAAGCTGCAATCACTGTAGAGCTAAGTAAATAAAACTTTTATGATTTTATCCATCTTCTTTGTAAGTCCTGTAATTATATGATTGTAATACACCAACCAACACTGATGAAAAAAACCATTTAGAAATGTATATAGGATAATTCAGCTCAGGAATTCTCTAGTCCAAACACCTGCCTAAGGGCCAGCTTTGAGGTCAAACTGTGATGCTCAGGGCTTCATTCAGTTGGGTTTTGGAGCCTCCAAGGAGGAGACTAAACAAACTCTCTGCCCTACTTCTTCCAATGTTTGACAGTCCTCATGGTGAAAAAAATAAAAATAAATCCAATTTAAAATTCTGTTTCTGGATAAGACTACCTGTGTCACTTCCATGTTGAAATAATAACATAGTTAATGTGAATACAGTAAGGGAATCATTAAAAGAATGGTCTAATTTAACTGGCATTATATCCCTTCTGATCCCCTCCATTGTCCCTGCCTTCTCTCTCTCTGCTTGTGCTGCTATTTGTGATACACTTTTCCTGCAAGAACACAATTTGTATATTAAAATCTGTTTTCAAACTTTTTTTTTGCTTGTGTGACACTCAGCACACTGTGCCACTAAGCAGAATTCTGTCTCAGAAGTTATCTTGTTAGAATGAGATCTTTTGCTATTATGGTTTGAAAACTTGAAGAAGAAATTGCAAAAATTCTTACATAATAGACTGTTTCACTTGGAGTTCCTGACATGTCTTGTACTTAATTAGAGGTGTGTAGAAGAGTCAAGGATAAAGTAGGTTAATGATGTCTACTAATTGACAGAGGTAAGCTACATCCAACCAGTAGGAGCAAGGCTATTTACAGCTAGTTAACCATATCAGCACCACCATATAAAGCTGAGATTACCTACATTTTGATATCAGAAACACCAAATTCAGGTGTGCAGATTTTTATGATTTTTCTTTTTTGTCCTAAGGTTGCATATGTGTCTATAAGGATGTATATGCATGCATATTGGTGTGAATATGTAGATAAACATTATGTCAAAGAGCTGATGTTATAGTCTAGGCACTCAATGAACTCCTGTGAGAGATTATCTTTTCCTGTACAAATTCCCTTTCATCCATTCCATATCCTTAACTCTGAGCAAATGCCTGTCATGACACTGTTCTGTGTTGGTCCCCATCCTGACAGTTGCTTTTGTCTATTCTTGTAGACCATAACTTCAGATATATGACAAACCACAATACAGTTCATTGCACTAATGTCTGAACATTGTCTCTTCTTTCTCCCCTTCCCTGACAAAAAAACCCCAATATAAAAATTACAGCATATAGTAAACTGTTTTCTATACTGTCATTTCATGTGATTCTGTGATGGCTGACTTCAGTTATGTGTAATAATTACATTTCCCTAACTATGAATGCACAATAGACCCTTTACTGTCTACATATTTGGCAGTGTTCACTAAACTCAACAGTAACTTAAACTTCAGAAGTGCTTTATGAAGTTTACACTGTTTTAACTTTTGAAACCTTATAGCACAATATTAATATGTTCACTAACTTTTTCAAAAACAATGCATTTATTGAATTAAAATTCTGAGTACTTTGAGTATTTAGTCCACCTATTGTTTTGTTTATGAAATGCAATATACTTCAGAAATGAGAAGAACAATGTGGAAATATTTCTGTGAAAATGTACATCATCATGGTTACAATGTGCTTTTGAGTAGGCACACTGTAGCATGAAAGAACTTAGCTGTTTTGCTTGAATATGTTTTTAACAGCTCACACTTTAGGAACATTTGGACAAATCTTTCTAGCTAATAGTTTATTCTTATTACCATAACTGGTATATTACACAAGGAAGACTGCTACTCAGAATGATCACAGCTCGGAACAAGCACAGAAAAGCTTTAGCAGACTGCTTAGAATGGTGTGGGGGGTTGACCCCGGTTGGATGCCATGTGCCCGCCAAAGCCACTTTATCACTCCCCTCCTCAGCTGGACAGGGGAGAGAAAATATAATGAAAGGCTCATGAGTCAAGATGAGGACAGGGAGAGATCATTCACCACTTACCATCACGGGCAAAACAGACATAACTTGGGGAAATTAGTTTCATTTATTACCAATCAAACCAGAGTAGGGTAATGAGAAATAAAA
The DNA here is from genome assembly GCF_947461875.1 of Haliaeetus albicilla. NCBI lineage: Eukaryota > Metazoa > Chordata > Aves > Accipitriformes > Accipitridae > Haliaeetus > Haliaeetus albicilla. The sequence continues at coordinate 61,337,224 of NC_091483.1, forward strand.
TAAAACCAAATCCTAAAACACCTTCCCCCACCCCTCCCTTCTTTCCATGCTCAACTCCACTCCCAGTTTCTCTACCTCTTCCCTCCACAACAGCACATGGGGCCCTCCCCAGGCTGCAGGTGGACATCTGCTCCACCGTGGACCTCCCTGGGCTGCAGGAGGACAGCCTGCCTCACCATGGTCTTCACCACGGGCTGCAGGGGAATCTCTGCTCTGGCGCCTGGAGCACCTCCTCCCCCTCCTGCTTCATTGACCTTGGGGTCTGCAGGGCTGTTTCTCTTACATGGTCTCACTTCTCTCTCTGGCTGCAATTGCTGTTGCACAGTAACTTTTCCCCTCCCAGAGGCCCTACCACCATTACTGATGGGCTTGGCCTTGTCCAGCGGCGGGTCCGTCTTGGAGCCAGCTGGCATTGGCTCTGTTGGACATGGAGGAAGTTTCTAGCAGCTTCTTACAGCAGCCACCTCTGTAACCCCCCCCCGCTGCCAAAACCTTGCCACACAAACCCAATACAATACATCCTATGAAAGCATGCTAAAATGCCGAGTATGAGGCAGACATGAAACCAATCTGTTCACTAGGTTAAATATTTTAAGATATTTTATGATGTCCTGTCTTGTTTAATTATTTCCTGTGGAAGATTTTAATATCACATGACTGCATATTTCTCAGATTAGTTTACTTCATCTCAAAAGGAGACAATTGTACTAGGTAAAGTGCAGACATATAGTTTCTTAGGTCTAAACTGTGTCTTTGACCATCAACAGAGACTTCAGGTGACACTTCTCTCCATGAACTTGGAGAGCTTTCTAGTTGCCAGCTTGATCCATTATGGGAAGCAGTTTTAAAGTTTTTTTAAAAAATAAATCTCTTAAACTTACAACTTTTACCACTCCAGTTAATGATTTTATTTTTCCTGCTTGTGTTGCACTTAGGAAATCACTAGACCCTCCCTGGTGGTTTTATTTCCCTATGTTTTACTTTTCCATTTTTCCTAGGCACAGTCTTTTTTTTTAGCTTGTCTCCTAAGAAAGTAAGTCTTATAAGCCATATTGCCAGTGGTTTCTGACCCTAGTATTTTTTACAAAATTTGATATGGATGTCTAAGCCTAAAAAAAAGACATTACAAAAAGTGTCATCAAAATAAATATTTGAGTGAAGGAAAAGTAAGTTCATGATGCCTTTCAAAAAACAGCTTAGAGGAACTTCAGCTTTTATAAGCCACCAAAAAGAACCTGGAAAGTTGTTTTAAGTCTTCCAAACACAAGGAAAAGCTTCAGTCAGAATTAAAACTGTAAGAAATCTAATCATAAGATACAAAACCACACGAAAAACAACTTAATGATCCCAAGTTTTTTTGTTTGCTTGTGGTTTTCTTTTTTCTCATAAAGCTCCTATGTTTAACCTATTTTGTTCATGATCAGTTCAATTTGCTACCATTTTCTCTCTGCCCTAAGTTTCTTTTCCCTTATATTGATCAGTGAAAGGGGATGAATTAAACAGCTTTAATAACATTTATTTTCTTCTCCCTTTATTCTTTCACAACACTCTAGACAGGAGAGCAGGAAATTCAAAGTAATCCTGAATTTTGTGCAAATTGTTGCCTTATCTGTCTCTGGATGTCCAAGACACACTATAGATGGGTTTGAAATTTAGGATTTGAGCTGAAACAGATTGCTGATTTTTTTTTTTTTTTCCTCCAAAGGGAGGAATGCAAGGAACGCTTTTAAATGTATTAGTGTTGAGTATAACTAGTTGAGAGGGAATGTGAATATTCCAATGTGGATTGCCTTTAAGCTCTCTTCTTTCAATCAATTTTCTCAAGTGAAATTGCTAAGAAAATAATTGTGTCTGAATGTCTACAGCTCTCAGGTTATCTTTTAGATCAAATACCTTTATTCCATGTTTGAAAAAGTTGTCTAAGAACATTAGTATACCATAAAAAACACCTTAAAGTACATAGATTAAGAGAAGGATCACCTTCTCATGTTTGGGAGTCTGTTGTCATTTTATTTTGAACTTAATTTATATCATTCCGTTAAAACATAATCCAAAGATAAAATTTAAACTGGCATCAGTAGTGTGGTTATAAAATAAAACTCTAACCTTTAGCAATACTTTGGCCAAATTGAAGAATTCAAATTTACTATCACACTGTTTTTAGGAAAAAATTGTAAAATGCTATATGAGCTCATTATTTTTAAGAGAAATTGTTCATATATAACTGATGATGAAAGCAAATAAAGGTCTTCAAATAAGAAATCACAGTGCTGTGCATTTTTTACAAGTGAAATCAACTGCTGATTTAACAATTACTGTGCAGTTTTATAAGTTTAAAATATAGCCAAAGACCTAAAAATCTGTCTTGAAGTATAGCAGTTTTGCCCATAGCTTGATGATTGCTTATACAAGCTCAGTGGATTCTGCTAGCTTTAGATCTGAAAAATTAATGTATTCATGTTAGCATTTAAAGAGTGCATTTTACTGTACCCAGTACCCAAAGGAATAATTAATATCTCAACTTAGATCATCTTTGGCAGATGAAATCCTGTTTTTCACATGGCATCTTAAGCTATTACTTTGTGCAGGTGTTAGAGGAGCAAAAGGTTCATCAGTTTCAATGTCTGGCACATGTGACTGATGCCCAGGGGACTTGAAAGACAACGTTGGAGAAACCTGCTCTCACCCGCTGGTTACACACTTCCAAATTGTTAATGGTCTCATTAGGCAAACTACACAGAATGTGTGACTTATTAATTGTGGCCTCTCCTACATGAAATTGCCGGCATAGATTTGTTACTCTTTGAAGGAGTTTCTTAAACATCAAATCATTTAAAAGCCATGGAGTCATTAGTGTTGTAGTATCACTATATTGTCGCCAGAGACACTGCTGTAATGTAAGACCTACCTTGGTATTTTTAAAGATGCATTCTGAATAATATCACAAATGCACTGTCTAGCTTCTAGTTTAAGTATTCTTATTCAAAAGAATGGAACAATTTGCCTGTTTTCTATTAAATTTGATTCTTAATCACTTCCAAAAAGTTGACAGTGAATTTAAAAAAAAAGTAGTAATTTTTTTTTGGTCAAAGAATTTTTGGCTGACAAGAGGCTAAATTTTCCCTGATGTCTCCGTATTCCTCAGAGTTATATGAAAAAAGGTATGTTCAAGATTAGTGAATAACATCCTGTGTAAAATTCTCAGGTGATATGTACCTCTCCTGACCTTTGTTTATATATTCAACACATCCATCTATTCAGGTAAATGCATTTTTATTATTTTTGGTTTTTGTTTGTTTTTTTTTTAACTAGTGAAGTTACCAAACACAACCAGATTAACTTTCAGCATTCAAAAATATCTTCTTTAACCAAAGGGTAAATATGAGAATTTTCTGCCTCAAACAAAAAGTTTGAGAAAAATTATAAGAAACTCATAACCGAAATTATAAGGAGTTTATATTAGGAATTCTAAAGTAGCTTTACCTGCAGCCATCACCATGTACTCCATATAAATAAGCATTTGTATAAATAAGTGTATAGAGAAGACCAAAAGGGTTTATTTGCCAAAAGAAAAGAAAAAAAAGGAAATTAAATTTCAGGAGCATTTCAGGTGCATGTGAAACAGCACCATTTTTTCTTTCCTTTTTTTTTTTTTTCATGTCATTTAAATACTTGGTACAAATGTGTCAACCACTTATATAGAGTGGGAAGATCATAATTTAAGCTGTCAAAGGGTGAAATTATTTTGAGAGGTTTCATCAGCAGGGGGTTGGAAACAGTTTAATGTAAGAGTGTCTGCAATTAAAAGAGTTGTATCTAGCTGGAGGGTTAATTTATTGTGGTATTGTTGTCTTTCTTTCTCTTTAACAACCCCCCACATTTTAGAAAATTCCTTTCATGAATCCCTTGTGTCCTCAATAACATAAATTGGCATGAAGAGTTTACAGCACAAAAAGGTATTCCTTTCTATTTTTCTTTTCCAGTTATTAATGAATTAAGGCTTTGAGGTCAAAGATGTTTAATTTAGTCTCAAGGGTGTGCAGTTGGCAATAAATGAAGACTGTTTACATCATATTTCTGATAATTTAAATTATTTTTAATTCAATTTTTCATATGAACGTCGAGAGTTTGTCTCTCAAACAAACAAAACCATTTTTTCCTATAAGGGTTGGTGTTCAATTTTGTATAGACAACAAGATTGGTTTGGACTAAAACAGATGTATGTTTTTTATCAAATTAATCAAACTTGCAGAGAGACAAAGAAAGAGTCTCAATGGAGTTCTCAATTAGGAGATTGTGCCAGTTAAGATTCTTATACGAGGGAATTTTTTTATTATAATTAGGTTCCCCAAATTTCTCAAGCATATTAATATCCTTCCTATTCCTTATGAAGTACATGTTCATTAGGATAATGAAGTCACGTGAGTAGCTCTGGAAGAATATGTATCTGAGAATTTAGATTTTTGAAAGCCTTGCTTTAAGTCACTACTCATTCTACACTTTATTTGCATCAAGAAAGTGGCTACTAAAAAAAGTTCCTTTAACATGGTACCATTGATGTAGTTCCTCTGTGTTGAAACAGGGAATATTAAGAGCAGATGTGTGGGTACTGCTGTATTTCCTGTACACTTCACCACTCTCATTTCTAAAGCCCACACCAGAATTTTCCCCCTGACAAGATTCTTTGTATTTTCAGTCAGCACATGCAGAGTGATGAAGAATTCTGACAGCTTTCAACCACAACACAAGGAATGGATCCTTCCTACACACTGTCTACAAAATGTAGTTTATGCCAGTGGGAAAAAGTAATTGGACAAATGAAATTAGATACAGAAAGTGATGTGTTTCCAGCAGGTAAAAGAATTAGTCAAGTAGCAATGTTAAAAATATATTTCTTTATAAGACTACATAAACTAAATCTTTTTAGCTATGGACATTGATGGCTACTTTGTAAGCTTTGAGAGGATTTATAGAATAACTAGAGAGTGTATGTCGAAATAGCTAATAGGAGACAAAGTAGGTGAAAAAGATTAACTTAGTTTCAAGAAATCTTGAATTGTTATTTTAGTGTAGATAAAGTAATCTTCAACTGGAAACAGTGGACCTTTGAATTTTAAATTGTGCCGAACAATATAAAAAAGTAGTGTTGAGGATGTCCTGTATTGGTCTTGATCATCTTCTAAAAACATGAATAGGAAAGGTCATACGGTCATACTGTTGGTTAGTGCTTCTTAATCTGTCTTTTCAGACAGTAAGATAATTCATTAGCCATTAATTAAATTGATTCTTCTCCTATCCCTGCCCACCCTTTTTTGTAAGGGTATAAAATGTTGAAAATTACTTTATGCCTACTGGACCTATTGTTTTTTCCCTTTTTGTCCTTTTTTTTTTTCCAGTAGAGCAAGGAATCCTGAGCATAGAAGGCAATCCTGAAGCAGAAACTAGGCATTCAACTCAACATTTCAGCATTTTCTAGTTTTCTGCCAAGGGCTTATTCAAATGAACTCATCCTGTCTTCCTGCTGTTAGAATGGCCCTCGGCATACTTATATTGATTCTTGTCCCTCGGCATACTTATATTGATTCTTGTCTTTTGCCTTTCATAATTCATAATAAGTAACAGTACAAAAAATACTACCAATGCTTTCATTTGTCACTCAATTATATTAATCATGGTTATTATCTAGATCTGTGAAGGATCTTGAAAAGAATGCACTGTGGAACCAGGCCAAATAGATTAAGTAAGCTCAGAGACATAAATAATGATTTGAATAATAAGGCCTAATTTTTTCTTATGGCTTTACCTGGCAGTAAGATTACTTACTGTTTTGCTGATGCATTTAAGCAGGTTCTTTTTTAAGTGACAGTTTAGTTGGCTAATCCCTTTGTTCACTTGCATGAATGAAACCAGAATTTCAGAAACCATCTGATAATCTTGAGCTCATTGTTACATAGACCTTAAACAGTTAAAAATGAAAGACTGCCAGTGAGATAATGCAACTAATTTAACAATAATAATAACAACTAATAATACCCCAGTAAACTATATGAAATTCATATTCACTAAGAAGATCTACCAAAATTATGTGTTTCAAAATATTTATCTTTGGATGAAAACAATTCAGACCCAAATGAGAAGGAAGGAAAGAAGGAAAAGACAAAAGTCGGTAGAATGAAATGCATTTACAAAGGAAGACAAAGTGTTTGATGTTGAAGCAAGTATCATAAATAAGTATAGTCATCCTACGATTTTAGGAATGCACAGATTTACTCAGCCAGAGGCTGTTAGTCTGCTATTACAGTCATAAGACTTCTTGTTTTCCAGATACAACAAAATTTGGGACTTGTCTGAGTAATATGGAACAATTAATTTTAAAAATCTTGGTGGTCCTAGTGAGATTGCTTTGTTTCTCAGCCTTTAATGAAGATTTTTTTATCACTTTACTAGAAAGTTCAGGTCATTTCACATCACGGGGCCTTTCTACTTACGCTTCTCTACTTTTCTGCCAGACAGCAACAGGAACAAAACATCTTTTCAATGCAAGCATGTTACTTTTGCGTACTTTTATATCCATAACATCTGAATGAAATGTGAGAAGTGCTCTCCTATGTTTTGTTTGGTTGGTTCTTTTTGGGTTTGGATAGCATTTTGTAGGGATAGAAAAAGCAGGTCTTTTTTTGTGTTTCGTTTTATTCAGTGCCAGTTAGTAGTGCAGAAGGAAAAATTCCTAAGCAGATTGAAAGCACTGCTTAAAATATCCTGTAAAGTCAATTCCTTAAATATAATTATAATCATAAACTAATTTACTGCTATATCCTATATTCTGTGTATTATATACTATGTTCTGTGTGCTATGAAGTCTCTATGTACCCCAAATAAGGATGATTTTCATGTGCTTTGTGGTCAGCACCACCAGTATTTTGGGGATTGTGTTTCCCCCCCATCTCTGATAGAGAAGGTTTAGTTTTCTGTTTTGTGTGAAAAGCCATAGTTTTGAAAAGTTCAGCATTCAAAGATAGACAATAAAGTGTAAAGGGTTTTTTTACTGCAATACTCTCCACTAAAATCACGATGACTTTCTTGCATTTGCATTTAATCTTGCATTAAAAAATTCAGTCTCAGTATCTCATACTCTGATTGTGAATGTAAACTTGTTTATAAGGAAGCACAAATTTAAAATTCCTCCCATATCTACTGTAGTCATTACTATTGTAGCAGTGATTAGTAAAACTAAAACCTCCTTTGATAGTTTAAGAAACAGTATACGATAGTAGTTACATAAAAAATTACTAGATCCATAAATTATGATTTTAGATATGACTAATTCTTACTAATGTATTTGAAATCCTGTGTCTTTTAATAAAGTTCTTGACTTAGTATTTACAATATACCACCAACAGAAATAATAAATTATATCCAGTCACACAGTTGCTAATGATATTTTTAGACACCTATTGTTTAAATAAAAAAAAGATTTAAGAATAACCTTTTATAATATCTTTATAAAGCTAAATAATAGGCTTTGTGTAATAAAACTGTTTTTCAGTTTTTAAAAACTGTACTGTAAAAGGTTAAAATCCTATATTTTTAGTAACCTTTTGATAAAGAATACCAGAGTGATTGAGAAATTGCAGTTCATTTTATGAGAAATGGCATTTCAGTCTTTAAGAGCTGAATAGAACTTACTGTAATTATATTCTAGACTTTTAATTCTTGATTTATTATATCTGCAAATATATTTTTGCTTTCATGATAATTTTTACAATTTATCAATTAAAGTACTTTTTTATCCCAGTAGCTTTATTCCATATTGGTAATATTAATATTGTTTAAATAGTAGGAAGAATAATTATTTTGAAAGCGAAAGTAGTATTTTTCATGAGCATGATATTTTGATACAAATACCTGTATTTCTATCTATTTCTGAAGAGAACCTGTGTTGTAAACCATTGTTTTCTTCAGAGATTTGCAGATTGCACAAGCAAACCTTGCATTATTTAGTAGTTGTTACTGAATGTTAAAAACTTTGCCCAATTGGCTATATCATTCTGGCTTATATAACAGCATAACATCAAAACACTGTAAACAATTATTTGAAAGCTGCCTGTACCATACACTAGTTTTTGTTTAAGCTTCACTGCCTCATAACAGCATCCAACAGCAAGGGGAGCTCTAAGGCAAGTTGGAGTAAACTGAGAAACTTGTGAGAAGATTAGAAATAGTGTCAGGAAAAAACAGAGTATGGAGACAAGATATGGAATGGGGGAGGGCCATAGCTGTTATTCACCATAATTGAGGCAGCCAGAGGTGTTTACAAAGCACATGAAAAAGAAGAAAAAAGTGCAGGAGACTAAGAGAAGCAGCCAAGTGACTAAATAGAAATGGTCCAAGCACTTTAAAACAATCAAGCTCACAATGCGAGATGCACCAAATAGCTAAGAAAACCTCCTAGATATGATATAGTATGTAGAGAGTGGTTGAAATAAGTAGTAAATCAGATGTAGATTGATCTGTCCAGAATATAATAGCACCTATGAATTACAAATATAATTTACTTTCAAGTAAGTCTGGGGAAGAGGCTTTATGAAGGGATGTTACACTGATTTTTCACTCAAAGGCATGAAAATTGTATTAGATCATTTTGTCTAGACAGAAGTAGTCTTTCATAACAATGCTGATCTTTTTCACAGCATTCTTTGTATTAAGTTCAAGATGGTAACTTCTGACCCAAATCACAAAAAGTCTGTGATCTAGCAAGCAGTAGATTTGTAATAGCCTATTAATTATCATTGTCATCAAGGTTCTAATTGAAACATTTTAAGAACACTTTCTGTTATTTAGAACTGTATCTAGCATATAGGTAATTGAATAGTAGAGCACGGTGAGATACTAATTATACAGAATTACTTGGCATGTACTAATTTTGAATTTATTTCACTCATCCAACAAAAGAAGCTTTATTTCCAGCCACTGTAACCTATATTGTAGGATCTAGTAAGCACACGCTTTCTCATCAAAGGCTGCCTAGTTCACAGAGACCACATATTTGTGCATATGAAAATATAAAAGTAGAGATATTTGCTATATGACTGTGATGGCAGACAAGTTTTGTTATTGCAACATATTGTTTTACATATACTCTGGATGCAGGAGGCAAGTTTTTTTCAAGGCAAGACAGACGATGGATAGCTACACCAGGAGCAGAAAGGAATATATAGCTCTAACCTGTCTCAGTACTTAGACCATCAATTAATGCTGATGATTTACATTTACACTGTGGACTGCTTTGTTACTACCTTGTGACAGATGAAACTTCCGAGTTTGACGCAGCCTAAACATACTTAATAGGAAATCTTAAAGTCCTTTTCATAAAGATTGGCAAAATTAACTGAAGATTGAGAAACCAATTAACATGCAGGACAAAAGAAGTTGTTAGACTGTGGTTTGTATGATGTCTTCTGAAAAGCTTTAGTACACCTTGTCCCAAAACTTTCCTATAACTTCTGCACTCAGCTCAGGGTAAAAGGATGCCTTTGTTCTTACTCAGACTTCATAGCCCAAGCTGAACAGGTCAAGAACTTTACATTTGCTTTATGTAGTTGAAACACTAGATTAATTCAATATAAACTTTTTTTTTTCTCTTCTTAAAAAACAGTATGTTAGTACCATTATCAAATTTATTGGAAATCATGTGGAATGGACCGTATGATGCCATTGAGCTTAAATAGAAGCATCCCTTGAATAGAGGTATTCTGATAGAAATCAGACTAAATTAATGTGAGTTTTTTAGATGATTTTCCAATGTATTTGATAGTCCTCCCTACAGAGGACTATCAGATCATGAATTATTTCAGTGACATTTTTTTAGCCAAAATCCATATTGCTAGAATACATACTAACCTTGCCCCTGCAACTAAAAAGATTATGATAAATGTACTAAAATTAGTTGAGCATACTACTATGTTAATGACCAAACTTGCCTTTCTTATACTGTATGTGCTTCTATTTATATTAAATGAAATTTTTGCCCAAGAAAGGGATTCTTTTGGTTTGTTGTCTGCAAATTACATAACTTGATGTTTTTTTTCTTTCTTGGCTATGAATACTCAATTTTGGCAGAGTGAGAAAGAAAATTTGGTTAGAAAATAAAGTTACAAGTAATGAACAACAAAAACAAATAACAAATCCTAATCAGAAGTAACTTGTCTCATATTCAAATAAAACATTTATTTAAAGAAACCCAACATCCTTTGCAAAATATTGTCTATAGTGCTATTTAAAGAAAATGGAATGTCCTGCCACAAGGCATGAATTACTTTACTGTGAAGATAAGAGTTTGTTTTAAGACTGTGGGAATTCTTAAATAGAAATGACTAGCACCAATCTTACAGTACAGCAGTGTAAGTGGTAAGCAGGATCAAAAGTTTCAATGAGATGATTTTTTTTTTTCCTAAGGAAATGTGTTATAGAGAAATGTATACATTTATATAGGAAAGTATACTACTTTCTTACAGCTAAACAGGAATTGAACATTTTGGGCTAATACTTCTAGCTACTAGAAGTTTCTTCGCTACTAGTAGTTTCTGACAGATACTGTGGATTGTGACACAAAAGAAAATACTTAGGCTGAGGTTATCTGAAATTTTATTACATATTTAGAATTTATATCCTACAAAAAATAATTAGACCTATGCCAGTTTATACCAGATGAGAATATTTCTGTGAGTCCCAGTTCAAAATGACTAAATATATATGTTGTATAGCCATCAATTTAATGGTAGTAGCCCTAGGTAGGGGAGGTTGCCCTAGTTACATTATATTGGCTTGATACAATAAAATAATCTGGGATACATTTTGATGAAAATGCACTATACTGTAAGTGATCTGAGGTGTCAGTTGGTAAAGATCATCTGCATCTACTCTGCAGGTCTGACATCACAGGGTTAAATTTGGCCTCCATGAAGCTGTGATGAATGTATCAGAAAACATTCTCTTAAACCAAGGTTGTTTTGATTGATTGTATTCTTTATTTGTTTTTTGTTTTCCTGGTGAGAATACAGAAAAGATTAAAATTTGTGAGAGTTTACAGGTGATATTTTGATTCAGATAGATTACAGAATAGATGAGGATATACTTTACCTTCTCTTTGTCTCCTGATCATAGGAAATACACTTCTAAATAGGAGTAGTAGCAAGTGTAATTCATCAGCTTAATAAGGAAATCTCATTACTCTGGTGTGTTGATTTAAACACATTTCCAAAAATCAAAAGACTGAACATTCTTGTTACTAAATGCCAGCAAGCTGATGACTTCATAAATATTTCATTAATTTATTTTAAATTTCCATTTACTTCATTCAGCATTAACCTTATATTTTTATGTGATTCTATTTCAGAAGGAATGCATGGAAGAGAGACTGATATTTTGACAATATTTTTTTATATAACAAACTGAAGAAATCTAAAATAATCTTTCAGTCATGGTTAGATGCCTAACCTGACACATCTAAACTTAAACATAGATACATTGAGTCACAGTAACACTGTGACCCATCCTTCATGGAGGCAGCTAAGGGCTTTCAAAATGTTGACAAATATTTTAGTTAAGAAAAAGAAACTGAACGTGACAATGTGTGAATTCAATCAAAAGCAAGGAAGTTAAAGAGGAATATAGCTGCCCATGAGCTGTGTTACTAGGCTGAACCATGTCTGGTTTTGAAATTCACTGGAAAGGTGACGGAAAAAATTTGAAAGGCTACTTCCAATTTTATTTTGAGCCTTTTAGCTTTATTCAAGCTTAATTAAGCCTTTTAATTTCCACTATGTATTAATGTGATAATTTTACTGGCATATTAAAAGGTCCAGATCTTTTTTGTCACAGCCTGGTTGTATTATACACAACTGAATGATTGGTTATTAAATTTTATATCGTAAATTATTTGGAAAATGGAAATATTAAAAAATGTACATCAGAAAAAATTAAGTTTGAGAGATCTTTTAACAAATTCCATCATTCCTACTCCCTATTTCTACAGTGGAGAATTTGTTACTTGCTTTAGAGTCTTTAACTGACAAAATCCCATTATCTGTGAAAGAACTACATTAAAAGGGTATCTATCTTGAGTTTATTTCATTTATTTATTTATGTGGGAGGGGGTTGGGGGTTTTATTTGTTTATTTAAAGCCTGATCCAATTTCTTTTCAAAACAAGATTAATTCAAGAGCTGATGAAAAATGTATTTTTGTATTTTTTTTAATTTTCTTCCCCACATAAGCAAGTAAGCAATCTGCTGATTCAGTAACTATAAAGCAACAGAAACTACTGCAATCTAGGCAGCCATAACTGAATTCTGACTTTGCTTCACTGGTCTTGGAAAATGCTAGCTTGGGTCCCTCTGCTTTCCACTGAGAGGTGTTTCTACAGGAACCTGGTTCATCCTGAGCCTTTTCAGAATTCTTATACCCTCTGCTGGGGTATACCTTTCCAGTTAGCTCAAGTGGTGAGTTTAGGATGCCTCTCGTCCTCTCACAAAATTCTTGCTTGCAAACATCTGTCAAGGGAGACTTCTCTGACCAAGCCACTTCTCATGGCTGCCAGCTTAGAGGCAGAATCCCTCACTGGCATTTGAGTCTCCTGAATTTGAGCAATCCTTGGAGACAAAGCCAGTAGGCCTGTTTAACATTCCTGATAAATACATAAAAGTTTATCTCAAAAAGTCCTTACTACCAGTTTTAATACCAGGGAAAAGTGGAAACCAATTTTTACTTAGTCATAGGCACTGTTGAGGAAATGGTTACTGGATTTGAAAATAGAAATATAGGCAAACAGGATAGTATGGCCTGTGTAGGCAGGCAGCTGAAAGAAAATATTATTTGTGATGTTGTTAGAACTGGGACATGCATAGATAAGTCATGTCTCTAGGCAGAGTCTTTCTGCATAAGAATAATTTCTTAGAGCATAGTTCTAGGGCACAATTTGCTTCAATGATGAAGCTGTTGCCAACCTCTGAAATCATATTCCTAAACTGGCATGGAGATTTGCCTCCCTCTTTGCACTGTCTGCACAACTACTTGCAAAGCCACACTGTAATATTCCGCAGTATGTAAACACTACCTCTCCCTACTCTTAATGGAGAGTTATTTTTAAATTGAATCAGTGCAGTAATTTTATTGATAGAGCAGAGCAGACTTCCAAAAAGATGTTATGCACAGAGCGCAGTGAGACATGTAAGTAGAATTCACTGGGAATGAAAGGGCTAAGAAATTTTGAAGAGGGCAACTCATTAAAGACAATATATTGATAACTAAACTTTCAGAAATTTCTCATCTGTATTGTTTTTACTCACCAGTCAGCCTACTGAATGCAAGTGCATTTCTGTATGTTTCCCTTTGCTTTCCTCTGCACAGCTGGAGTGCTGTGTCTAGTTCTGGGCTCCCCAGTACACAAAAGATATGTACGTACCAGAGCGAGTCCAGCACAGGACCACAAATATGCTTAGGGGACTGGAGCATCTTTCATAAGAGGAAAGGCTGAGAGAGCTGGAACCATTCAGCCTGGAGAAGAGCAGTCTCAGGGAGGATCCTGTCAAAGTGTTTAAATACCTGATGCAAGGGAATGAAGAAGAGGGAGCCAGACTCTTCTCAGTAGTGCACACTGATGGGACATGAGGCAATGGGCACAAATTAAAAACCAGTAAATTCCATTTAAGCACAAAACAACTTTTTTTTTTTTTTTTTTTACTGTGAGGGTAGTCAAACAGTGGAAGAAGTTACACAGAGAGATTGTGGAGATATTAAAAACCCAACTGGACACAGTCCTGAGCAATCTGCCTTAGGTGACCCTCTTCAAACAGGGGCATTGGACTAGATGATCTCGAGAGGTCCCTCCCAGTCTCAATTATTCTGCAAATCTTAATCTTGATCATTTATTTTAAATACCAGGTCATCATTATGTCATTAATTGAATATTACTTGTCTCTGATATGCAAAGGTGATTTTGAAATGTAAAGTCATTTCTGGGCAGGTGGAGAAGACATTATCATCTAGTTTGCTAATAAACAAACTTTATTTATATTATACAAATTTGTTTTTCTACTAAGAGGGCATAAATGTTTCAGAATTGTTACTAAAATTTTTGGCCTATAACTTTTCATTATATTTTATTATAGCATTTTGCAGACATATGAGTGCCACGGAATACAGTTTATGAAAAGCTTTTAACTAGAGTAGGACTTTCAAGTAACAAAACAAACTTGGAAACAACTGAGTTGCAAAATACCCCTTATCACTCTGCTCATTTTGAAGACTACAAATATAAGCTAAACAAGGAAGAGAGAGGGACAGATTTAAAAGAAGAAAGCCACAATTTATGTTATTGGAAGGAATTGGTATTAACTGTTGGAATAGGGAAAATGTTTATATTTGTATACAAAATTAGAATTAGGAAATAAAAGTCTCAGATGTGAAAATTATTACATTTTGGATTCTTTATGTTGCTGAAGTTTTCAAAATTCAAAATGTAACTTCATTTTTTTCTAAATAATCTTTCAGCATATTGAACATCAATTTCTCCTTGTCTCCACAGGTGACTTTCTTAAATAGCGAAGCTAATCACTTGTTCCAATGCTAAATTACTCAGTAATCTACAAAATGGCCTTTCTTCTATCCCATAGTACCTAAGAGACTTTGAAGAGCCTTACTGATAGCCTTTTGGCAATCCATTATGCTACAGCAAACATCATTCCTGCCTATGTCCATTCCTGTTTCCTTTAGTGAGAACCAATACATATATAAGACACAATTTCCTCTGACAAAACGCTGTCAGCCCTTCCTCATTCTATAATAAATCTACCTACTCTTTATTGTATTCTCTAGGAGTTTAACTAGGTTGACTGGGACACAGTTTCCTGACCAATACCTTGGAACTGTTTTCAAAAAAAAAAAAAAAAAAAAAAAAAGGCATTCTATTTACCATCTTCCATGTCTCTGGCATTTCTGGTAGTGAAGCATTTTTCTGAAAAATAGTGACAAAGAAATATCTACTTTACCCTATTAAAAATTCTGTGCATTCTTTCATCTTAATATTTTTTGCCTCTTTAACTGTCTTGTGTTCATAGGAAAGGGTCTTGAAACTCATAATCAGGAATTACTTTATTCAGAAAATATTTCTATCTTAAACATATTATCAATTTCTAAAAAGTTGCATGTTGTCCTGGTTTCAGCTGGGATGTAGTTAACTGTCTTCCTAGTAGCTGGTACAGTGCTATGTTTTGAGTTCAGTATGTGAAGAATGTTGATAACACACTGATGTTTTCAGTTGTTGCTCAGTAGTGTTTAGACTACAGTCAAGGATTTTTCAGCTTCTCATGCCCAGCCAGGGCACCTGACCCAAACTGGCCAACAGGGTATTCCATACCATGTGACGTCCCATCTAGTTTAGGAGCTGGGAAGTGGGGGGGGGCAGGGATTTCGCCGCTTGGGGACTGGCTGGGTGTCGGTCGGCGGGTGGTGAGCAATTGCCCTGCGCATCATTTGTACATTTCAATCCTTTTATTACTACTGTTGTCATTTTATTAGTGTTATCATTATCATTATTAGTCTCTTCTTTTCTGTTCTATTAAATCGTTCTTATCTCAACCCAGGAGTTTTACTTCTTTTCCTGATTTTCTCCCCCATCCCACTGGATGGGGGGGAGTGAGTGAGCGGCTGCGTGGTGCTTAGTTGCTGGCTGGGGTTAAACCACGACAATGTTTATAGTTTACAAAGAAGTATTAGGCAATATAGGGAATGGACTTTTCCAAGTCTGAATGACTTGCAACTCTGATTCACAATTTTAGAATGTGAGAAACAGATTTTCAAGGATCTAATTCCACTAGATGGTTGGTTTTATCGTTTGGTTGGTTTGGGTTTGGTTTTTGGTTTTTTTTTTTTCTGGATTTCTGATTCTTTCCTAGTACTTTTTACATTCAGGTTATTTACAGACAGTTTTTTAGTATGCCACTTCCAGCTTGTGTTGACTTCACTAATACTAATGTGTTCCTCTGACAGTATACTAATATGACAATGAGAGGCCACGAGCCTAAAACTCTTTAAGAAATGAAATAAATTTAAAATAATTTCTTCAAAGACAAAATCTGTTCATATACCTACCTCTGCACTAGTCAGTGAGACCACTTACTCTAGAAAAAAAATACGAATTTAGATATCATAAAGTTTTTTATAGTACTAGATTAGAGTGGAACATGTTTCTCTACATGTAAAGTCTTACATTAAAGTGGGAATTACTAACAATGTTCAGCAGCCACATCAGTTAAGAACCACTAAAGAAAGACTGCAGTGAAAAAAATGCAACAAATCACTTCATCATCTACAAATATAAGTCTAAATTATTACACAATAATGTATTGTTTCTTAGCTACTGTAAAAAGAAACATTTTCTGCAGCTTAGATTTTGAACTGGTTACATACAGACAACCTTATTATAAACCTACTCCCTCCAAATACATTTGGTCTGATTTTCTTTGTCCTAAAAATGTTTAAGTAGGCAAACGAGAAGGTGAAAGATTGAAGACAATTTGTCAAATGGTTTTTGAATTACAGGCCAAAAAATGTACCCTATTATGAAATTATGACCTTTTTCCAATGTTCTTTGTCTACCTAGTGCTTGAAAACTGCTTATTAATAGTCCTTTAGGTTTCTTCTGTACTTAAATCTCTGTTTGAAGTCATTCAGAGGTTACTCTTGAATAAAAGTATTTGAAATTAATCAAAGTAAGGTTTATATTTTGTATCATTCTTATTGCCATTTCTTAGGTAGTTGCATGCTTGTAAGTGCTAATATGAGAAACCTTTTTTGGAAACAGAAAGGAAATTTTTTTTGGGGGGGGGGGTATTTTTTATTGTTATTGGCTTTACTAGGAAGAAAATCTGGAAAATTTCCATCGTTTCTATTCCCAAAAGAGAAGGAACACATGGCTACAGCTAAAGCTAATGTGTTTTCTTTAATCTCATGAGACAGAGGCCTGTGTTTCTGAAAAATGTGGGTGAAAATTTAGTTCCACACTTGCAGGTGTATGTTACAATTTAAATGTTGTAATATAGTTTAATGTTATAGTATAAATACCTTATTTACCAATCAATCCCATGTAAGTGTAACTTCTTTTTTTCCTATGACTCCAAAAAGATACTTTCAAACCATAAACCACGGTAACTAGAGTTTGTTCTGGAAAAGGTGAATAAATCTTATTAGAAAAATTCCTCTTTTGAAGCTCTCTGTTTTAAAACAACAGTTACCTAACATTTTTGAAAGAAAATTTGTTAGAAAATTTTATTAGAAATGTATGCACTGAGACAATTTTCTTCTCAAAGTCTTTATTCTATCAATTAAATAACTGAAATATAATGTGTTTGTATCATATCAGTTTGTATCATAATGTCATTGCATCATGATGACATCTGAAAACTTTATGTAAAAGGGAAATCAGTTATTGAATGCCTTCTATTTATTCTTTTGACTTACCTTAAAATGTAATTTGTAGGTTTGCTGAAGTCTTTCTTATTAATGCCGGTAAATATGCACATAAACTCCCTGCTTTCCTCAGTGTCTTCCTTCTACCTGATGATTGCTCTGTTTCTCTGTTTGTCTCTACATTATACAGCAGTGAAAGGACTGACAGCAGACTGTCTAGACTAACAAAAAACCTATGGGCTAGTTGTGCCTAAATCTGAAATCAGTCCTCACTCCTGTTACTTGCTTGGCTGCACCATATGTACAAAGCATGTCTATTGCTGCAGTGATAGGGCTATGAGGGTGTATGTGAGAGATTATAAACAGAGGAAAATGCAGAAAAAGCTCACTGTGAAAAAAAAATGAACAGTCCTTCCTCTCTGTATGAGGACTTCTCCACTAGTAAAGGAGAAAATTGTGTAAAATAATTATTCACACAACATTTTATGAGATGTTTTGAAATATATAAAGCCTATTTAAACCCTAAAGAACCATTTCATTACCAGTAGATAGAAGAATGTAAACTTTTTTGATCTTGATCTTCATTTGGTGGCTGGAAAGCTAACCTCACTAAAAACAGCAGATAAGAGAATAGTGCTAGTGTAGCCAGTTTGTGTGAAAAGAATATCCAAAACTGTCTGAGAGGGCATTTGACTAACACTCATATGACCAAGAACTGAAGATGACTATCAAATGTTCTGGAAAAAGGTGTGCATGTGCGTGGCCATGTTTCCTGTGTGTGGTTAAAGCTTTTGAGGGTAAGTTACCGGAAACTGTTTAGAAGGCTGTAGGCATTATCAATTCGCAAGACTTGATGTGAGAGATTTTTCATTGCAACAGTAGGCAAATTGAACCATTGGTTTATGCAATAAGAGAAAACCCCAAGCACTGAAACCCTAATTCATTATGTGTTTCCTACCTGCAATAGTAAATGAAGTAGGTGAAGTTGGTTTCAGTTTCCAGTCATTTATGGTTTATATTTTTGTATATGTCACATGTTTATGAAAGTTGCATATTTTTGTCTGTCCCAAATTTCAACTGTTTAGTATGTAGCAGTGCTAGCTTTTTCAACGTTGTGACTGGGAATTTAAAAGAATTTTACACATTCCCTACCTGTATGCCTAATTCAAGTGTCTCGTGAGATAATAATAAATCAATGTGTTTTATCCAGTCGGATGTGTAACCAAATAAGAACAAGCAGTTCTATTATAGTTAAGTGGCTAATAGTCTAAATTACTACTGTCTGTTTACTACAATAATATTGACCTTATATAGTCTGACTGTGTCCCAAACTCTTAGATTGTAAAAAAAGAATAATTAGAGTGAAGGAACATGTTTACTTTATGAATGGAATCCGCCTCAGATATATTTGTGTTAAGCATTTTGCACCTGAATCTAAGCCTTGTTAGCATAAATTTCATTAAGTGCTCTTCTGCTTTCGTGCCAAAGAGAGGCAGAACATATTTTAGATTAAGCAATAAGTTTGTAGTGCCAATTCATAGCAGATAATAAAAATGCTGAAAATAAGCAAGTTTGGAATCAACAACTGGGAAAAGAATATAGCAGTGATGAAAAAATTGAGAACAATGATGACAAGCTTTTTATATACCAGTCCATGCTTCCACATCACAAAAGATCAAGAAATATTAAAGAAACAGTTCTTAACATCAGTGGAACAACAGCAATCAAAAGAATTACTTAGTAAGCTTATATTAGTGGGGTGTTTGTTTGCTTGTTTGTTTTATAATAGCTGTGTTTTTTTCTCCAGTCTCCTGAAAATTAATGACAAGTTGTTTCTAAGATACAATTACTGACTGTGCTACTTTTTCCACGGACAGCTAACTGAATTTGACAGTGCTTTGTTTGTAGTACTTTCCAGTCACTTGTCACAGTGTTGGGGTTTGTTTGTTTTATCTTTTTTCTGTGAGTAAATACTTCAGTTTTCCTCGAGTTTGTATTGTGAATGAAATTTGGCAGGCATTTCAAGACAATTACTTGAAGTCAATCAAAGTCAGCAGGAGACTTACATGTGTGAGCAAGGAGCTCCTGACTGAACTCAGATGTACGAAGGAAGCATACAAGAGGTGGAAGCAGAGGGAGGTGACCCAGGAGAAGTATAGAGATGCTGTCCAGTCCTGTGGGGATGAGGTTAGAAAAGCCAAGGCCAACCTGGTGTTAAATCTGACAAAGGCAACAAAGAGGATTCTACAAATACGTAAAATTCAAATATGCAATTTTATTAAAATAATTGGAAATAATTGGAATGTTGGGGGAAAAAAGCCCCTGACAACAATGTAATTCTTTTTGAGAGGGCCTCATCGCATCCTTTCTTCTTTCCTTCTCTTTTTCTAATTGCCTTAAACAAATTGCCTCTTTTTTGTTCCTGAATTATTCCTCATGCTTGCTGATCCTGCTAAGAGTCTCATAAGAATTGACTTTTGAAAGTGAAGAAGGCATTTTGTCCTGCAACATCAGTTCAGAGAGTTTTTGTTTGAAAGATGTAATCTAGGGCTCTATGAAAGAAGTTGCCCTGTATATGACAGTGTGTCGTATATACATTGAGAAAACGAGTAGTCACTTCAAATTAGGCAGGCCTGATAATTTGAGAAGCACAAAATAACGTTGTTTTGCAGTTATGACAAACTCCCTGATTTTACTGAATGCAGAGAAGATCTAGACAAAAGCTTGAAATAAGGTCAACAGGTGGCCAAAACCAGAGGAGGAATATTTTCTTTAAATTATAGAATCATCAACTCATTTGAGTTTTAAAGGGGCTGTGGAGGTCATCTATCTAACCTCTTCCTCAGATTGAGTCTATCTGAAGCAGGTTGCTCAGGGCCTTGTCTAAGTGAGTTCTGAGCACCTGTGGAAATGGAAAGCCCAAAACCTCCCATAGTTTTTTTTTTTGAGCAGCCTGTTCCAGTGTTTGATCACCATCAGGAAGAAAAAGTTTCACCGCAGACTTTCTTCTGGTGCCTGTTGACCTTTTGTAATATGTTAATGTCCTTGACTACAAGAGTGCCAGGAAAACCAAACAGATTCTAGTAACAGAAGAGGCAGCTGGGTTTGACCTGGAGCATTTCCCGTAAATGTGCATTTGTGTAAGTGGAGGGAAACAGCAGGAGGAAAGAGGCAGAAGAGAGTGAAGAAGAAATGGTAGAATTTAGCAGGATGCAAATACATTCAAAAACATATTATGGTTTATTCCTCTGGTAACCTTACAAAAATCTAAGTATATTTCTGAATAATCACTTTATTCTTTCAAGAAACAAAGCTGTTATTTTTGAAAGACTTTGTCAGAACTGGCTATGTTTCTTTTTGACCTTTTGCTATTAATTACGTTGTAAGAAGCAACCTGATTGCAGTCAATACACCAAAAATGTTGCTTTGTAACTTTTGGTCAGTCACATATGCTTCTTGCTAAAAGTCAGTATATTAAAGTGGAGAATAAGATGTAGCACTGTCCTTTCTTCTAGAGAATCCACTTCAGGACCAAGCAGCAAAACACATTTAGTGGCATTCCTCAACAGCAATTTGTTTTATGAGAAAACTGGCATTGATTTTTCTGACAAATATGCTTCTCTTTTTCCAGTCTTCCATTAAAATCAGTACCACTAGCAAAAGAATTGAAGATGCAAAGCAGAGCATACACAAGTGTAAAATCAGGTTAGCCCTTCAATATTTATTCCAATTTGATTAAACTATGGAACCATTTACTTTCTGTTCCAGATGATAGAATCTGCTTTTTAATGGAAAATGTGAAGTGTATTATTTTGGAATCTTCATTGCTAAAACAAATTATTGCCAGTCTTATTCATTTAACATTTTCTGCATGGCAAAATGAAAATTATTCTGCTGACATGTAAACTTTTAATACCCAAAGTACAAAGTTTACAATAGAACAGTATATTTCTTTAGCAATTTCTGCAGAATTTACAACCTTGAAGACTCAAATTTTAAACACTTACAAAAGAGAAATGTTTTGTCAAGAAACTAAAATAAGAAATATTTTTTCTTTGCTCCAAATTGAAAATTTTGGTTTCTAGCCATAAAATATTTTTAATCTAATCGGTAAGATATTAGACTGCATTTACATTTTATCATATACTTTCAAATAATTCAAGTCTGGTTTTCCATTCCCTGCTGACTATAGTTTTCTAGTGAAAGTGTCTCATAATGAAATGTGGTTTCCTGTTGATAAACATGAGTTGTACATCTAGTCATAAATGTTTGAGTATATATATATATTTTAGCTCTGAATGGGGAAATAAAAAAGGAATCTAGGTTTTAAAGATTTGCAACCAACAAGATTTTGTCTGTATTCTTTCAAGGGAAAATGAGGCTAATATTGAAAATAATTTATTTTTTTTAACACTTCAACAAAGTGAAATTCATTATTTTCTTTTGGGCAATACTGAAATATTTTATATTGAACGAAGTTTTCACAATAAAATGTTTGGACATTTTCATGCTACTTCCATAATTGCAAATGTTTTTTTTCCCCCTTAATTTTTAACGTACCTTCAGTTTATATGAATACAAAGGGTAAAATGCTTTCTAAAGGTTAGAAACACTTTTTTATTCAATTCTCTATTAAATATTGTTTAGTGGATTGGTTTGGAATGATTTTGATACATATATAGCTTTTTATGTTTTAGTTTTCATCATTATGTAAAGAAAAGTTTTATGTAGCACAGCCTCCAGTAATCTTTTGCAAGATTTACAGACGGGTCAAAATTCAGATTAACATGCTTGAGTCAGGGAACTGCAAAAAAATAATCTTCAGAAATTTCATGTGCATAGGGTCCTGAAGGGCAACCTTGTAGGAGTTTTTGTCATATTTACACACTTGGGTATGTTGAAATAACAAGGCATGAAGGTGATTTTACTTTAGCTTCCTATCCTTATGGACACTGAATTTGAGAGCAACTGAACAAAATTTCACTGTAGTACTTGGAGAAGAATGCCTGTATTTTTTCCTGTTGTAATTTATAGACCATAATTTTGAACACAATGCATTCCTGCCTGTAGACTTAAAGCTATTCCCAATTAAACTACATTGAAGAATCTGTAACCAACAGAATGTGGATTTTTAAATGTTTTAGTTCTCTTAAACAAACATTCATAAAATCATATCATAGAATGGTTTGGGTTGGACAGGACCTTAAAGATCATCTAGTTCCAACCCCCCTGCCATTGGCAGGGACATCTTCCACTAGACCAGGTTTTCCAGCAGATGCAAAATGCAGAAAGTATTTATACAGGCAAAGAAATGTGTGAAATAAATTGGCAGGAAACAAACCCCTCAGAACATACTTAGTCCTTCCATAGTAAAGGCCTGTAGGCAGAAATGCTGCTCCCACTGAAGTAAGTGACATAGTATAGGTGGGATTTAACTTTTTAATGTTTCAAAATTAGGCTCTTTCTATTACTGAAGCTCAAAATCAACGAAAACTGGTTTTGTATGAGTGTTTAGCAAAATTAAATCCTGAGTCAGTTAAGTGTTGCAGTTTCCATTTCTTTCTTTGCCTTAAGTCCTACACGCTGTAGTTTTTCTAGGAAGTTGTCTGTTACATCAGCATACATGGCTGAAGCAGAAGGCCAACACATGCTGTGTGTTGGACACCCATAAGTCTAGGAGCACTGGATGACATCAGCAGTCTTATCTCACCTACCTTGAAGGATGACTTAATGAGACTCTTTTGATATTCTAGTTGTATAATTTGTATATATTTTTAAAACTTTTTTTAGTTATTGACTTCCCTTGAAGCTTAATGGCTAAATTAGGGAGAAATGGATTTGATGGATAAGGAATTGGCTGGATGGCTGCATCCAAAGAGTTATAGTCAATGGCTCAGTGTTCAAATGGAAACCAGTAATGAGTGCACTCCCTCAAGGGTCGGTACTGGGACCAATACTATTTAATGTCTTCTTTAATGACATAGACAGTGGGATCGAGTGCATAGGCTGCAGGGGGACAACCTGCATCACCACGGCTCTTCTGCACAGGCTGCAGAGGAATCCCTGCTCTGCCATCTCCTCCCCCTCCTTCTTCACTGACCTGGGTGTCTGCAGGACTGTTTCTCACATTTTCTCACTCCTCTCTTACAGCTGCTGTGCAGTGGTTTTTATTCTTTCTTAAATATGTTGTCACAGAGGTGCTACCAACATTGCTGATTGGCTCAGCTTTGGCCAGTGGTGGGTCCTCTTGAAGACAGCTGGAACTTGTTGTGCCTGAGATGGGGACAGCTCCTAGTGTCTTCTCAGAGAAGCCACCCCTGCAGTCCCCTGCTACCTTGCCACATAAACCTGATGCACACACACACATGCACAGAGGACTCAGTTCACTGGGGAAAATATGGACATGTTCAAGCCTTTCCAGCTGCTGGCATTCAGACCTCTCACACACAGGCATATACCACACCCCCTCTGGCTTCACCAGCTGTTGGCACCCAGACTTACAGACCACATCATCCATGAACTCTTCTCCAGTTGCTTGCAGTTAGACCTTGCAGCACTCATACATAGCACAGAGATTACAAAGGAAAAATAGTTAAAAAAGGGATTTGATAACAAGATAGGATAAACTGTGGGTATCAAACATAAGACTCAGTACTGACTAACATCTGCTTACATGCAGACGGCTGCTTTATGTCTCCTCCTCTCCATTTTCTCATGCTTTCCCCTGTCCAGGCCACCCTGATTCAACCCCTCCCCCATCTTTGGTCCTTTCTCTAAACATCTAATAATAATTTTTACAAAATCCTACTTGCCCCTTCTGGTATCCCCTAAGAAGATTCTCAGTTCCTCAAGACCCCTCAACTATCCTATAATATTGTGATAATCATGTTCCCACTTCTTAGCAGATACTAAGTCAGGTTGACCCTTTTCAAGGCTGTATTGGGGTAGTAGTTTGTTTAATGGCCCATTGTCCCGATCCAATGTCAGGGAAGCTTTCGATATGATCTCAAGAGCGAGATTAAGACACAAATGAGGTCAAATGCCATATACCCAAAGAGCTTTTATTATCAAAAGTAGAAAACAGTAGCAGTAGGATAGAAAGGAAGAAAAGGCAGACATCAAGCAAGCAGTTGGGATAGAGTTGCAAGGATAGTCACCACCATGGATCCAGCGGTGTCCCATTGGTCCTCAGTCTTCAATTCTTCAGTGGTGGGTGCACACCACAGCTTGTCTCCACGGTTTTTTATAGGGCATGGTTTGATGATGCATGCACATATATCACGTGCTGCAGGTTTCATCTATCACAGGACCTTTGCGAGATCAATACCAGAAACCAGTATCTTATCTCAAAGACTACAGTTTCTATGAGAATGGTAGTCTCCACATTCTTCTCTGGCTCCAGCCTGTCTCCTCCCGTGGATGCCTCAGTGGCCTGATAACCATCCTTTTAGACAGAGGAGTGCCCTGCTTAAATAAGCCATCTCTGGGATAAGTGGCTCATCACAGCAAGCAATCCTTGAGATGAATGGCTTGAGATGATAGTCCAGTCTCTCACAACAATCTTTGAGACAAACAGCTCAAGGTAACAATTCAGTCTCTCACACCCATCAGTCAGTGGCTGAAAAGTTCTGGTTTTTATTATTGTCTCTGTTATCACCTGCTCATTAATTTCTGTGTGTCTGTGTGTTTAATTTCTGTTTCCTTTCTTTTTGTTATTTCTTTTATACAGAACAGTCCTTTACCAGGTAACTTAATGAGTTAGGTGCTCTCATGTTCCACATACCCTTACAAAATGTTCAAAGATAAAGGAATATTAAAACATAAAAATGGGAAAAGTAACTTTAAAAATTAAAATTAAAACAATAAGAAAAATAGCATAACAGAAGCTAAATTTTATGAATGAAAACTAATTACTTCATTATGAGCTACCAAATTTAGTGCTTACTTACAATTATTCACCACATAATTCACCTGAATAGTTCAAGTAATTTTTTGTGAGTATTAGGCATCAGAATTGTTAATAGATACAGCTTAGGCTGAAATAGGGAAGAGGAATACAAAACCACAGAACAGTTCAACCCATAATACAACTAAATAATATAAGTACAATAAGTAGATAAAAAGCAATGTGTTACAAAAAGACGAATCCTACCCTGCAATCAAAGCTGCAGAAAATAGTAACAAATACAGCTTTCCGAGGTTCTATCTCAATTTACAATCTTCAGATTTGTGACAGTAAATACTAGCATGCATGTAAAATGCCATTAAAATTTCATAGGCACTTTAAACTTAACAAATCCTTTGTGAAAGCCTCTGTATGTCAGATAGGAAGACAAACAAAGAACATGGAAGTTAAGTAACAATGAATGTTTGAAACAAATTGGTGGCTGTACAAACTATTGGCAGCCCATCTCTGACTGGGCATGACAGACAATACAAGATTTCATTGTAGATCATTAAAAGATAACCAGAATAAATATTTTGAAGCTTGAGAGCCATAAACCAACATCTTTTAAATGGTAGTTTTAGTGCCAACTCTTGCTTTGGTTACTGTAAGACTGATATTTTAGTTATGTCTATATGAGGTTTCTTTAATTCGTTAAACAAAACCTGGTCTATGTCACATACTGAAATCTCTGCACAGACATGCAGAACCTCTTAATGTCAACCTTAGCGTCATATGCATATAAAGCAATATAATCCTATTTCGGTGTCCTTCTAGGGTGGGAAGTCTCCTTATAGCTCAGCTGAAAGGGAAGAAGAGCTAACTCAGCTTCTATAACTGGGAGAGAAGTCTTATTCTCTTGGCAATGTTGTCACTCAAGGAAAAGGGTAGAGGTACAAGGCAAATACATTCCCCATGTTGTACCTTTCTAGGTTCTTACAATCTTCACCTTAATAACTTCCTCAACAGAGATTACAGCTTTCTGTTTGAATACCCCTTGATGGACTTTCTTTGTTAAGAAAAGTCTAATTCCTCTGAAGCCTACTGATACTTTAGGCCTGTGACATCCAGTGGCAACTAATTCCACAGTTTAATATGAAAAAAACCCATTTTGTTTCTTTTAGTCTGCTGATTGAAAATTTCATTGAAAATTACTTTTCTAATTTTGTAAGAAATAAAGTTATGTCAGATTCCATAATTCTGTATAGGTCCTCATTCAACTCTCCTTTTTTTATTCCTCCTAGATTTCTATCAACATTCTCTTCCAGAATCCATTTTTTTATCATTTCTAACTTCTTTTGTTATACCATGTCCTTCTTGTGGTGACGAGAATTGCATGTAATATGATTATGAATCTGCACATTTTGCTTGTTTCTTATTCTGCATTCTGTCCTATTCCTGAGGCTTCCTGACATTGCGTTTGCCCTAGAGGCTCCTCATGCAGAGAGAAAAGTGCTTGACATGACTCATAGAGAATGGTGGTTCTGTATTTTGAATGTTTCTCTCTGCAAAAAAAAAATTAAAAAAAAAATCTTCTTACGTATATGAAATGAATGAAACCATGTCTTTTAATGGTTTTGGTGTGAGAGACATATATACATTTATATATATATATATAAAAGATATATAGCATAAATGAAACTAGATATCTGTTTGGACCAGTACAAAAATCTAGAAAGAAAGAAAGAATTTGTGCTCCCGAGCCTCTGGCAATGTGATGAAAAGGAAGGAGTTTGGCTACATCATGCTTTCCAAAACTTGCAATTCATTCATATCCCAAAATATGAAATATTAGCAATGGATAATACATTTGAAACAGTATTTAGAGATTCTATTTCTGTTTTTTAAGTAAAATGAAGCATAATTTAAAACAGAAATTTTGACCTGTGTGATAAAGATTGTTGTCAGCCTTTCCAGTTCAAGTTACCTCCTGTGGAATACCAAATGCTAAAACACAGTTGTAGCTTGGTAATTTTGTGTTGAAATGCTTTGAATTTAATCCTTTGTCACAGGACAAAAAATGAGTTCATCAGTATCTAGGTCATGTCTAGAATCTTTTATTATTAGTGTAATTATTTCTATGCTTATATAATACATGTTAAGGGAACCAAGCTTAAATAGCAGTTTCTGAGTTCTCTATTGTGATGTAAAATTGATTTCATCACTGCACACTGGATTAAGAATTGCAGTGTTGGACTTTTTAACGTCATGAGCCTTTTCCTATTGTTAGATAATGTTATTCAATTTTATTAACATTTTATATATTTTTGAGGAATATTTCTACCCAAGGGTATAAATCTTACATGTTAAATTTCATATAACATGTGAAATTATTATTCTGTGATATATTAAGATTACTGTTCCAGTCTCCTAAATTATAATCATGTAACTTATGTAACATAATGATGTAACTTTGCATGCCCTGCAAAGTTCATGATCCACCACATTATAGCTTTGTCTAAATAATTCATTAAAATGTTAGCAATAATTATATCATCATTAGTTTTTGGTCTTTTTAACACACATTAAATGCATATCTTTAATGCCAGACATGCCATCTTTCATTTTTTCCTGAAATTCATAGCTTAATCAAAAAACTATACTGCCACTACAATCATGCTTGTGAAATTTTGTCAGAAGATTTTGGAAAACCCAACCAGAAAGTTGAGAATTCTGAAATGTCGTTATCTGTGTTTGATTCAAAATGTTAGCTATTTAACATCCATGATCTATTTTCAGAAGCTGGTTGTGAGGAATCAGTGTTTTTAGGTATTCATGACTGTCAAAGCTGATGTCCCCACAGATTGTTTGTGTTTTGGGTTATTTTTATTCTTTGTGCTCCACTCTGTCTTCCCATACAGCTATGTAAAGAGATGGTATTAGGAATGGGGAAAAGCTACCCTGGTTCATTGCATGAGTTAATATGGAGATGTTTGAGCTTCCAAAGCCTTTTGGATTGGATTGGAGGACAGAACTGGGGTAAAGAGAATAAAATGTGATGAAATCTCATTCATAGTTCTTTTCAGGCTTAATTCTTTCCTCAATACACTGCCTCAACTGTTCTTCCAACAAGACCAAGCTTTGTCTTGGGGAAATTAGTTGGTTCCTTCTGAAGAACAGCTCAAGGATGAACGAAAATATCCATAGTGTGCTTGATCAGAGACCCAGGACTAAGGAATGTATTAAGATCCTCAGTTATTGGACATTATAGAAGAATTTCAGGAACAAAAATCTTATAAATAAAATACAGTTTAATTAATTTCAAGTTTCAGTTTTCCTCCCATGTTGATCCTCCAGTGGTAGATTTATCATTTTATATTCCAAGAAACAGAAATTAAAGAAGCAAGAAAACCAGCAAAACCATGACATAGTTAGCAGTGACTTATGAAAATAAGTTCTGACTTTTGATGAGAAAGCAGGACATGCAGTCAGTTTTTATCTGATTCTAAAGCAGAATTACTTAAAATTGATTCTAGGCATCTTCAATCATATTTTTTTTTCCTTCAGTTCAGACCATCAGAAACTAAAATAGCAGTACTATTATGGCAAAGCCACACCACTTGGTTTGTTTGTTTTCTTACTTTTTAAATTGTCACTTTATAAGGCAATTAGAAAAACAGTATCACAAGAAGACTGAAACAGTATTAGCATTAGTAGTTTGAAGTCAAAGAAAAGATACAAAATGCATTACCAATTATTTGGGCATATAAATAACAGGCATCTACTCCATCTGAGATGACTGATGTGGATCCCTCAAAACTATACCTATTTAGTAATTTATTTTCACAAAATATGTGTCATGTCATCTTCTCCTACATTCCTTACATATCTGTATATATATACACACACACTATTAATATAGTACTATATAACTAAGGAGTTTTCATAGATCTCTGAAATGTATTATTAAAATAGTATATTTGAAATACATGAATAGAAGTTAGTGTATATACACTGTATGTATTTACATACTTACATATAATCATATCAACATGCATGTGTGCATTAGTATGTAATATGAATTTAAACATAGCAATGAAAGCTAAATATGTTTAGTTTTTTGAAACCCTTCTCTTTTGTATGCCAGGACTTAATTTCAAAGTATATAATTCCCATGGGTGTTGATTATATTAAGATATATGTCAGTGTAAAGGATGCTTTCATCAGCTGGCCTTAGGTGTCAGTGACTTTAGAAACACTTCAAAGTGAAATAGAAATCTCCGAGTTATAGTTTTAGCAATACACATAACAGCATGGAGGTGACAAACAGCAACTAGAGATTTAATCTTATGTGAGTTCAGTTTCACTAAAGGTATTTTAGTTGCATTACACAGCAAATAAAGGAGTGTGTAAAATGATGATTGATAGATCTACTACTATAGCTTTTGAAATCCCTGTAATGTTAAATAGCTAATTCCATACAGTGAACTATGAAGCTACTTCACTAATAAAAATAATAAATTCTTGTTCAAGTGCATTAAGACAAAATCTTTGGGTGAGATCAGCAGATAGACTGCACTAGTATGGCATTGTAGTGTAACGTGGACTGATAAAACCATGAGTCACTATGGCTTGGGTTTTGACATGTTAGCAGAATATGCTCTCCATGAATATGGCCATCAGTTGGTGTATCATACTGAAATCTAAGATGGTGTCTTTACTGCTTCTGATTCTTAAAGTAACTCTTTCTTACAGTAAGCAGTATAGCCATTTTGACTTTTACAATTATCCACCAGTGGGAAAGGTAACCAATATCATCATAAGCAGTGAGATTTGTATGTTGCTCTGCAGTAATGTTGAATAGTTTGGAGAGCTCTGAGCTTGATGCAGATAGGTCCTTTAGTATAAGTCAGTGACATAGTTAGTTATAAGTCTTTTGTCCTCTTTGTTCTTAGCATTGTTTTCTGTTCATTAGACTAACCTATAGAATGTTGCTAATTTAATAATGTAAACCTGTAGTTTACACAAAAAACAGGATTCCTAATAACTGTTTATGAAATGGATTATCAGTGCTGTCTCATCTAGGTTATAACTGAATATATGTAGGCCTGTATATTAGTTAGAAAATTAGAGATCTTGGTGATGAAAGTGTTTAAAATTAGGCTAGTTCCAAACTTCAAAACAACAGTTCACTCTATTGATATTTTTTAATAATACACATAGCCAATGATTAGCTCTAAGTGTCTATTAGTTATTATAACTACAAAATGAAACCATGAGTCCTTAACAAGATTGTTCTAAATTAGCTGAGAATATACAATACCATGGAGCTGATGCCGCTTGCTTAGCATCAATGGCTACTGGCCCTGGCACTTTCACTTACTGAGGATGAGCTGGCCAGTCCTGAGAGGTGCATGATGAAGGCAGATGGGTCTGAATCAGACAGACTTTTTCTTCTCCATTTCTTCTAGCTGGTATTTTATGCTTCTTGGCCCCTTCTCCAAACAAAAAGCTGGTGATCTCATTTGTTCTTGGCATGGTTTGTTTTATTTTTGGAATCAGGACTTGTCTTGGTTTCTCCAGGCATCTGTCTTGCTTATTCTTCAGGACTTCTCTGGTTCCATCAGCCACCTCTCCCACCGGCTCAATCTTATGGATATTAGTGCTTTTCCCCTGTACCCTGTTTATACAAGCACTTGACAGGTTTCTCTTTGCTCCTTTGGGAAGATGGCTATTTTTTTATATATTTATGCTTAGCTGTTATACAATGTTATTAGTGTTATACAATAGTTAGTGGTTACAATGTTACAGAGTACTTATACAGCAATTACATTATCTGAGTGCTTATATATAGGTTTAAGTCAAACACAAGCCAATATTTTGTTTAGTGTGCTTCTATTTTGCCAGTGCAATAGGCCTTTGCTTTGGCTACACTCACCTGCTACATGATCTTAGACAAGACACTTCATATTTGTGTCTCTGCCATATCTTTTTATATGTCAAATTTATATGCACATTATAATTTACATTATATTTCTGGAGCAGATGATTATCACTCAGCAGTTGTGTGTATAGTGTCTGTTAAAGTAATGCAGTCTGAGTGTACCTTAAACTTCTAATATTGTTATTTCTATAGTAAATACATGCTTTAACCTCATAAAAATCTATTGATTCTTCTCTATATAGTTTTGTATTCTCATTTTTTTAATGCTTTCAAAAAATTTTAACACTCCTTGTATTTTCCTTCCACCAGTGACTGAGAATCCATTCCTACTTCCAAAAAAGAGGCTCAATTTTATTTTAGTCAGGACTGAAGGATAGAACATAGAAACTCCAAGCTTTGCTCATTATTTGGGTTATTTTATACCTAACTTCCTAACAGTCTTTGATCTTGCTAGTGTAATATTCTTGCAGTATATTAGGGATGTGATGAAACAGAATCTCCTAATTTAAAATAAGTGGCTCCCAATGCACAGGTAATTGGGTCTAAATTATTTTAGACCCACTTACACCTTGCAGCTACATCTATCAAAAAGACTCAGGAGACTTGCATAAAGTACTGAATAAAACTAAACTCTTATAGTGCACTAGTTAACAGTACTATCAGAAAAAGAAGATTGCTAGAATGTGTCAGTTACGTCTCATCATTGATCAAGAATATGCAGGTTTATTAATTAAATAGCACATAAACCATAATCCATTTAAGGAAGAAGAAAAGAAGTGAAGTCTGACCATCATTAAGTAAAAAGTACCCATCACAGAAAAAAAAAAGAAAATTAAACTTCTTTTTCACCTAATCTGATCTTTCTCACTCCATAAAATAAAATAAAATAAACTACAAAACTTCTTATTTTCCATCTAGTTCAAGTCTGCCTTTTGCTTTTGGAGTGCTGACACATTCATCTGAGTCAGCAAAATTTTGTGTGTTTTCATCCTTTTTTATCCTTTTGCTCCATCTTTCTCCTGTATGTAATAACAGTTCCCTCATTCCTCACCTGTCATATTATGTTATCTTTTGCCCTTTGTATCATCTTCTGCCTGTCTCTGGATTGCAGACTCCTAATTGCCTCCTTGCCTATCATGCTGTCCTAATTTATTACACCTTATTTCTCCATCCTGTTTCTGCATTCTTCTGTCCTTCAGTTCTGCCTCCATTTGAATATTTGTGTTATTGGGATTTCTGCCCCCCCTTAGTGTGGGATTGAAAAGATTGAAAATAAGCTGAAAAATTGACAAGGACATAGCCAGTGGAAGTTAATTCTAAAATTAAACATGCTATGAAATGATAGATTTTCTGAAGTTTTTCTACTGTATTTAAAATATTAGGAGTTTTGAAGGCATAAAGGAAAGAAAACTGTATAGCAAATCCTAACAAGATACAGACTCCGTTGTGTTATTCAGTTCCCCAGAGGACTATGCTATCAATGGAATACAATCAGCTTTGAAAACAGGTTATACAAAATAAACTGCACATGCTTTTTCAGCTGGTCATGATTTATATAGTGCATGACACACTAGGTAGCCTATATCAAAACAAAAACATTAAAACATAATAGGATTCTAGAGTTAAAATCCTGAAAACCACTTCAGATACACAGAGCTCATATTTTCCTTAGACTTGAAGGGAATCTATGGCTCTGCAGTTCATGGCACCAAGCTTTTGGTAGTAGTTTTAAGACAGTAAAATGAAAAAATTAAAACTGTAATAAAATATCTTCTTCTTGGCCCTGATTCAACAAAACTCTTATACGTGTGCCTAGCTCTAGTCATTTGAATGATCTCATTGATTCCAGAGTTAAATATAAGTATAATCAGGTCTATATGAAGAAAGGTGTTCTTGAAAATTCCAGCTGGAAACATGAAGCTTAGTCTTCTGACCAGGATCTTAATAAACTGTGTATTTAAAGAGGAAAAAGAAAAGCACGTCAACTCTCATCCAATAAAGTTTTGAGAAATTTCTTCACTGAAATAGAGGTCACAAGTTGTCCAACTTTAATTAATTGTGGTATTCAGGCAAAGGCAATTTACTTGGGTAGAGACCAAGGGCAGTAGAAAATACTCAGCTTATTTGCTTTTGGGCTGGAAGTAAGAAGGGAGAATATCATCAGCTATAAAACCAAATTTTCCTTAAAAGCCAACTGACTAATTTTAACTGTGTTCTAATGGTCTAGCCTATACTGGTAGTTGCTAACAAATGAACGTCAAAGTTAATGGGTTTGCAAAGGGAACAGTAATTTTTACTAGAAAGAAAAAGCAACTTTTCACCTGGAGAAAGCAACATGAATTCATGTGCAGGATAAAGATTGCCCTTGAGTAAAACTAGTAAATGAATATGCTAATGATTTTGCTTGCTCTGCAAAATTTATCATGACTGTATCAAACTCAGTAGCTAAACTTTTTGGAAAATAGCCATACAAAACCTGTTCAGGAATACTCTGACTGATAATACTTTGTTTTGAAAAAATTACCTCTGTGAAAGAGGCTCAGCAGTTTTTACTTTGGTTTTTTATATGTTTATTTGTTTGCTTTAAGTGATATTTAGAGACAGATGCAAGACAGACGTGTAATCATAATTATATACACTCCGAAGGAATTTTACCTTTTGCTGTTGGATAAGGCTATATCATAGTCTTTATAATGGCTAGTAAAATACAGGGAATTAGGACAAAACAGAAAAATAGTACCAAGAATAAAATTTGTTTAACCTTATAAGTGCAGGAAGTAAAAAATTAAAAATATCAGTACAAGATGGGTCTTGAATATTTAAGACTTTTTTTTTGATAAATGATTAAGATTTATTAGTGGTTTGTAGTGTTAATATCCCTGTCTTATTCTGATGAAGTATATCTGATCTTTGCTATAACTATACTGCTGCTGTTCCAGTGATGTGAATCTCTCTTCTCTCTACAACCCTTAAGAAACAATAGATAAGTTTATAATCATTAACATTTTCCTGTAACAGACAACAGCTTATGGCATTTTAATGTTTTATATGAACATACACACATATATATCTATAATAACAGCTGTCAAGAGAACTTACATATCCAAAGTATAGCTGTCTATAGCTGCTGTAGATCTCTCCAGAGTCAGTTCATCTTAACTAATTTTTTTTTTCTCAAGTTTTTCATATTTCCAGAGTTTTGAGATTTATTTTCTTCCAAAGGAATACAGCTGCTGTGTAGATTCAGAGATTAAAATCTGGCCAAAAGCTTAAAAATTAGGATCAGGTGCTTAAACCAAGATAAGCAATTGAATCAAATAAATGTCTGGCCTGTAATGCCATGCTCCATTGCTAAGCTGAACATACTTTTAAATAAGAAGTTTAGTCTTTCTCCCAAGCTACCTCTTATTCTAGGAACAATCAGAAAGAACTTCCACTGTGTTTCTTACAACTTCCTCCTCAAAATTTTTCTTTGACATGCTGTCTTCAGAAGTTTTACAGCTGTTCAAATTGATGTGCTGTGACTTCTATCACAGGAAAGGTGCTGTTTCGTCTTTTCTTTTTTTCCTAGGCATACAGTAAAATATTTTGGTTTATCATTAGACTTTAAGCTCCTTGTGGCAGCAATTGGTTTTCTTTTATGCTTATATAGTATCTGTACAGCAAAACTCCTAATAATAACCTATAGCTCAAGAGAAAAACAAATAGGGAGCAATAATATTGTGTGATGGATTTATTTTCTTATTCTCACATTTCTAAGAGAATTTTATATATCTGTAGCTGACACGAATTGTTTCTACATCAAAGATAGCCCATTGTATTAAGTTCCCATGATCTATTACTAGTTTTTGCTGCTTTGCTTTAATTAATTATTCTTTTAAACTCTCATATCTATTATGTATTGACATTCAGAATCTCAGGAAGGTGAATTATTCAAATACATGTGTTTTTTTTGCAGCTCTATATAAATCTGTTGTACTATTTCCTATACTTTCTGCTTATACATTATTTCAAGATTACAGTTGAAGATTATAGAACTATTATTGCAAAATAACTCTTTTGAACAAGAAGGGAAGAAAGGATATTTCATCATGTTTTACCTTTCATGCTTTTGTAGTAACAAATAACATATTTACCTGTTGCATGCTCCATGTTTGTTAATAAACAACACAGCATAATATCTTATATATCCATTTAATTATCAAACATCTGTTACTGAATATGAAAATTTTCTTCAAATTTCTCATTTTATGTTTTTAAGATTTTCTACAGAATTATTCATTTATTACTGCTGATCTTGTACTGTTATTTGTATGTTATCTAACATTCAGAGTATTTAAGCCTATTTAGTTGCCTTATATTTAGTGAAAGCAGTTTGCTAGATATTCCAATGCTGCTGTTAAAACTCTTTGTATGCTATTGCACATACGTATTTGTGCATCTTTTCCTAGTTTTTGTAACTCCACAGAAATTGCTGTTACTGCTTCTCAGTACTTTACTCAGGCTGTTATTACTGGGTTTTTTTGCATACATTACAAGGCAGTTGCTGAAGAGGGATATGGGAAATGCAGCTATCGAACTCTTTAAAAATTACTGAAACACCATGCACGGTCTGTTATAAACATTATAAGACATAGTTATGGCTGTGTAGTTTCCCTGTCTTCTCTCTTGTCCTGATCAGTTCAGGACACACCAGCCTATGCAAGATAAGTATCTGGTTATGCCTACACTAGCAGAAGGATCAGAAGTGTGCTTCTGAAGCAAATCTACTCTTCATCCTCATTGACTGTGTTTTAGTTACCCCACAGAGCCCAGGAACGGGATTCTTTTTAGATTAAACTGAACTCAAATGTGTGTTCCTCTTCAAGGAATTCAAAGTAACCTCCATTAAAAACAGATAGTCTGCATATCACCTCCTGAAAAATAATGTTTTCGTGTGCTCATATGCTGTATTACTTGGCAATGTTGATGTAGATGAACAGAGTAATATATAGGTCTTTTCTCTTTCATAAATGTGTATGAATAAAATACAGTTGATGGAAATAACACTTAGCAGCTGTATTCTTCAGGTATGGCCTAAATGAGTAAATAAAACAGACTCTTATAAAATTGTCCCTAACAAGTGTTAGGCAGAATCTTCAAATTTTCATACTCTCATGCTTAATAATTGAATACAGTTGTCACTTAATGTCAGTATGTTTATGTTAAGAGTGAGGAATATGTTAACTGTTATGCTTAGAGATGTATGATGTGGGTTGTCATAAACTTAAAAAGTTGTATAGACTGATAACAGCCACATCAATGCAAAAAGCTGTATTCACGGTATGCATACACTGTATGTATACACATACAGAAGGAGAACAAGCTCTATTTAAAAACAAACTTAAAACCCTCTTACACTAACAGTCACCTTTTGCTATGGCAAAATATGATCTCTTGAACGGGCATATCTAGTTCAATTTAATGTTTTAATACTTTATTACTTACCATTTTAAAGCAGGTCAATGAAAGACACCTATAAGAACTTCAGGTACACAAGATTAGAAATCTTTTATACAATATGTTTCAAATAGTTTTTGTTTCCTTACTCATTACCTGGGCACAGATTTGTAGTGTCATCCTTCAAGCATGCAAGTGCTGTAAACCTGTATTTCTTGCTTGTAATCTTTGAAAGAAATGTTTCCTAGCACAGAAATTTCAATCATTTGGGTTTCCGTGTGTCTAACTTTGGAAGTGATGCTACCTTATCAGAAAAAGTGACATAGGTAGCTATAAAAGTAATTTCCTTATAGTAAGTATTTGGCCAAGACTTTTTACACACTTTACAAAAAATATATTACTTCAGCATATTCTTTATTAAATAAGACTGAATTCTATCCTGAATATGTTGTATAATACTCAGAGTAGAAAGACTTTCATTGTATAATAAAAACATCCTGTCAGTCTCTTCTGTTAGTAAGCAAAAATTTTTTAGATATGATATGAGTCTCTTAAAACCTATTTTTTCTCAAGCAGTTTCTCTGAAATGCAACTATAAACCTCTTTGACTTTCTATTAAACAGGAACTTCATCGTATAAAATAGCAAAACATATGCCTCAATAAAATTGGAATGGCTATGATTCACGTCTTTACATCTACAAATAGTTTAGTTACATAAGTTTGTCTACTTCATGTTTAATACCATAAATTGATTCCAGAGTTCTTGAATTTACTATACATAAGGAAATATATGTATGCATTTTTTCTGCCAATATTGGTATAAGCTGACAGTTTCCTTCTTTCTTATAATTCATCAGAATAATGCTTAGGATGGAACTTTGTGCAGGATATTCTGGATGCATGTCTCCACCTGGAGTCGTACTTACTTATTCCTTACAATTGCATATAAGTAACTGTGCAAAGGAGAGGTGCAAATGTTTGTTGACTGATGTGCTGTTCAAAAAATAGGAATAGATTTGCCCATAACTGTAGTTTAATAAAGAAGTCCTTTGTTATTCCTATGGAATAAGAAAGAAAGCATGTGCAATTTTATTTGAGAAAAATGGGAGCAGTATCATGACTGTTATATGACAAAGTTACTGATAAAATCTATTACAAGTGTTCATAAAAACAAGATACACCCTTGCTAGAGTTCTTTTGTTGGCTAGAAAGTGCTACTCTGTGGCAATTACTGCCTCGGGGAATGTGTATAGCAGTTGTATTCATTGATTAAAAGGACAAAAAAGACAAATCTTACTCATTGAAATACAAATCAGGTCTTTCAAATCTATCAAAGACACATAATATGATAAAGTTTCTTCAGGGCACATATTATTTCATATACTTCTGAACTGTTCACAAATCTAATAAACTGATCCTCCTCAATTTTTTTTAAGGACTACAACAATTCTTTTCAGACTGTGTTCAAAATTAGAAAGATCTTCACATGTATATTTAATGAAGAAATAAGACCCTTTTTAGAACAAAGCAGATATTTAATTCCTTTTTATGAATAAGGGCAATTATAGTTAATTCCACTTCCTCTTTCTGCTCTCCGTATCCCTCCGACAGTATATGAAACTGGAATGCCTCATTATAAACGGCTATTGGATGAAAGCTTATGTGTTTGAAAAGTCTTGAAAAAACGAACAAGGCTATATTCATCTAAACTTAGTGTTGCTTCTAATTCAGATGCCATGAATTGCAACTTCATTGCACATATTTTTCCTATTAGTTGTGAACACGTGCAATTTTGGAGTTTTTTTGTTTGTTTAAAATCTTGCACCAAAGACTTACTGTGTTCTTACAGGTAGCATTTTCTGCAATTACAGCAAAATCTTTTATTTCTCAAGACAGTTTTAAAATTATGAATATATACAGATGTTGACTTTAAATTGTGGGGCTTCGTTTTTAGATTTCAAAACTCCTCCTCACCAATTTGAAAGGACAGTAAAATGACAGTCTGAGATTTATTTCTGTATTACTGGCATCCAGCATGTTATTATCCTTGTGAGTTAGATTTTCTGTACAAGTATTGATTTTTTTTTTTTTAATGTAACACTTCTGTCATAGTTGCAACACTATTGAAGTTATTTAGAGCATGGTCTCTATCTTGAAGAGTTTGAGATAAGGTTGCTTCTGAACAGACTAATCTTTTACAACAATTTTGTTAAAGTTCCTGAACTATGGGTGCATGAAAGCCACAGATTTTCACATTTTAAAAATCTGATTTGTTTCTTGTTTTTACTAAAATAATGTAAGCCTTTTTACTAATTCTATCCTTTATTTACCATCATGCTCCTGTTCTAATATGCTGTTCAGAATATAGAGGTATGTAACATAACTCAATAATGAAAGTCCTGTTGGTAGGCTATAGGCTGCTGAAAGGGCCTTACAAGCCTGCGATGTAATGTTATGGAGCAATGGTTTGTGGAGAGCAAGTTGTAAGGTAGGATACAGAGTTATATGTCTCAGGATAGATTCTTATATTATGATGTCTCTTTTACGTAAGTACCACAAATATTTTTCTATGAAGTTGGAGCATAGTGCATTAGTTAAATCTGAGTTGTGACTTAACACTACGATGTCAACTTTGGCTTAGAAAAAATTGTTATTTGTTAAAAAAGTGTAAACTTTATAAATGATGGTTGAT
Organism: Haliaeetus albicilla; assembly: GCF_947461875.1. Taxonomy (NCBI): domain Eukaryota; kingdom Metazoa; phylum Chordata; class Aves; order Accipitriformes; family Accipitridae; genus Haliaeetus; species Haliaeetus albicilla. The sequence continues at coordinate 61,376,650 of NC_091483.1, forward strand.
ATACTGCAAACCCATGCAAGGAAGCCTCCAAAAACAAGCAAACAAATTTATTAGCGAAAGCAACTATTTAAAAAGCCTGAAGTACATTACGTTTACACAAAGGATTTAGTGGTTTTGGTCAATGAATATCATATTCTTCATTATTGAAATATAGATTCTGATAACAAGAATATCTTCAGTGTATTATGTGTAATTTCAATATTTTTATAAAGTAAAAGACTGAAAATCAACTATAGGTTACATTTAGATGAGTCAGTTAACTGTCTATCACTGTGACAGAATAATAAGTTATGGAGATCCACTTGCTATTTAAGATAGTTTGGTGTATACATATATGGTAATATTATATTTACTTTCTGCTGCTAGTGACTTAAATAGATTAAGATAATTTCCGGAAATTTATAGAATGTGAGTGCAAGTCCAGAACTTTACTCAAAAGTCAGCCCTTTAAGAAGCATCCCTACTTTATTCAGCTTCACTGAAATTTTGCTGTTTGCTATTCTTCAGATAGTTCCCTTCCCTGTGCCATAGGACAAGTTTTAATAAAGGTTATATGAATCTGAAGTCATTAAATAATCTGAAGATTAATTGCCAAATCCTTTTTAGAAAATGGATGCTAGAAACAATTATAAATTAAACCTTAATGATAGAAGAGAAAAGTGATTATCCAGAAAACCAGGGAAACAAAGCAGAAGAGGATAATTGCATGAAAAGAGAAATGCTAGTTAGGAAATACTTATTTGATATACTGAACAAAATGCAGAAAAGAAAGGATCTTGTGATTAAATGAAGAAAGAAAAGATGGTAAGGAATTCAGAACTTCTAATAATTAAGCACCCAAGGATGCTTAATGATTTTCAGCAGCTGTTCGCATACGCTGTGCACTTTACTGTATTGTTACCTGTTCATGCAAGAGATGGACTCTTGTTTTGCACATACATGCTGTTGCATCTGGTACCCTAGGGGAGAGAGAACCCAGCAGAAAAATCCATCTGTAAATGCATATTCTAGTGATCCATTAGTAATGAAGCTGTTCCACTCAATAATTTTAACCAAAGCAATCAATGTCTGAACTATTTTTTTTTTAATCATGATGTATCTCATGGAGATGCCACAGGGTATTCTGTTGTCTGAATATAGGCCAAGGTTCTAAGCTAGGCTTTGTTTTGCCAGTGTCCATTAAGGATTCAGTTCATTAACAAACTAAAGACATTCCAATATAATTATTAACAAAGGTTTCAACCATAGGAAATATATTTCCTGATTTTATAGCAGTCTACAAAAACTCAATCTAAACATCATATAATTTTTTACATGTATACAATTAACACTGACATTTTTACCACATTTCCTAGTCCACTGAGTTATATTTTATATTTTTTGTTCAGACCTAGATGTTCTATTTTATAAAGAAGCATCTTAGCTTTCCAGATAGTGTGCCAATTTCTTTAAGAAGTGTCTTTGTAACCCTTTGACTATGTTATTTACCATTCCAAACCTTTGTTTGAATTAAAATGTCAATATAAGATGCCCCCACCCTTTTAAGAGATGAGTAACAAGGACACTTTGTTTCACTAGTCATTCTACATCTTTAATTTCTAAACAATATTAATAATAATGATGATGAAGATGATAATAATAATAAATAATAAGAATTATGATAATTCAAATTGGAGGAAAACACTTGCTGGGCTACTAAGTTATGTCTTTCCTCTTTATACTTCTCTTTCATGACCACCATCAAATTCATCCTACTGTTTTGTCCCAGGTGTTGCATCATCTGTAACAGTAGGTTGTAAACCCTTCAGGCTGGTTCCCTGTGCAACTTCTCATGCAGGAATTTCTAAAGCACTCAGCATTGCCCTAGATCTGTTTCTGTTAATGTTAATAGTGAAAGCTTCATTGACTTTAGAGGTGCAGTGTTAGGTCAAAAACTTCTTAAATATCCCAGTGACATGAACTTAGCATTGACCTGGCACAATTTTTAGTGCAGGTAAATCACGAATATTGATGACAAATATATAGTGAGTTTCAATTTACAGTTCATTTTTCTGCATATATAAAAGGGTAAGAATTTCTCATATGCCTTGCCCTTACATTTAAAAATAGTGGGCCATCAATTTGTGGATTCGTACCACCTGAAGATGTGTTTATTACATCTTATAAATAGAAGACCCTAGGATGCATGATATGTGCAATAGTGCCATAAACAATAGAAAAAGATGGACAATTACTCTTACTACAGTGGTATCACAATCTTAAATATATGTGATACCAAAATTATTTTGCAGCAGTATTATTGGAAGAGCATTACTGTTCCTGTGTTTCTGGGAGTGGCACCTACCACTCAGTGCTGCTGTCATGCTTTCCATCCAGCCCTTCCCCCACCTCTCCTATTTCGCTGCTTTGAATCACACCTTCAGGGAGCAGAGATAACTGTTTTACATTTTGAATAGTAATCATAAATATGTACAAATTGAGGGGTGGTGTTACTAGATGAAGTAGTTATTACCAGCCTAAATAGATGAGACTCACATCAACAATGATAAGCCTTACAAAACGTGACGCTTTTTAATCAGCTGCAGGAATTGATCAAAAATACTTACAATACTAACGACTACTTACAATGATAATAATTAATTATCATTGTCTGCAACTTTTTGAATAAATAAAAAATAAAACCTCTTTCTTGTTGTGGTGGGTTGAACCTGGCTGGGTGCCAGGTGCCCACCAAAGCTGCTCTATCACTCCCCCTTCTCAGCTGGACAGGGGGGAGAAAAATACAACAAAAAGCTCGTGGGTCAAGATAAGAACAGTTTAATAAAGTGAAAGCAAAGGTCGCGCGTGACAGCAAAGAAAAACAAATGGTGTTATTCTCTACTTCCCATCAGCAGGCGATGTCTAACCACTTCCTGGGAAGCAGGGCTTCAGTACGCATAGTGGTTGCTCTGGAAGACAAAAATGCCCCCCTTCCGTCTCCCTTTACTTAGCTTTTTATATCTGAGCTGACGTCATATGGTATGGAATATCTGTTTGGTTAGTTTAGGACAGCTGTCCTGGTTATGTCCCCTCCCAAGATCTTGCCCTGCCCCAGCCTGCCATTGGGGGGGGGGGCAAAAATGTAGGAGAGACAGCCTTGATGCTGTGCCAGCACTGCTCAGCAGTAGCCAAAACACTGGTGTGTTATCAACACCTTTCTAGCTACTGATGCAGAGCACAGCACTATGAGGGCTGCTATGGGGAGAATTAACTCCATCTCAGCCAGACCCAATACACTTGTGTTTTGACAAAGTTCATTAATATCTATAAAATTTCTTTTAATCTGTGTTCCATATTGGTTATTTCTGTCATGAAAGAAATCTTGGTTTTTATTTTGCGATATTATTTTAGAATTAATTAAGCAGTATTTGGACATGACCACAAAAGGTTATAAAATTGAAGATTAAATGAAAAGAAATTGAAGATTATAGAGACATGTAATTAAAGGCTTGGAAATACCAGAGTTATGCTGCTTGGCCAGTTTTAATTATGTCCTCTTTAAATCAACACTATGATACAGTTTTTTAATCACATGATGAAAAAGATTTCTTTCTACATGGACAAAGCCAAATTTGTAGCAGAATTCCAAGAGAAGATGTTAATATATGATGAATAACACTGTGGACTGATCTCATGGATGTAAAATCATACCCTGAGAACTGGATGCTGTACTAGCACTTACAACAAAGTTCTTGTACAATGCTTAGCAAATCACATATGGCAACAATTTCACAGGTTGCCACTAAATGTGGATCCTCCTTTTTCTAAACACCGAACTTGAAAACCCGTGTGACTTGATTTGTAGGATTGTTGAGTACTTACAGTTTCCTCTGTTGGTAGATAAGAGCCTACTTTACAGTACTCTCGTAAAGATAAACCAAGTGATGTTTGCAGAATGCTAAGGTATTGGAAAAATACCATAGGAGAGCCAAAATGAAATGAATAGTTCTCCAAATAGCTCAGGATTTTGATAGCGTGTAATTATTAAAGCCCAAGATCACACACGGGAACACAAGAATAATAATAGAAACTCCCAGAACATATTCAGAGCACTAAGGCAGATGTCCTAAAGAGATATAATCAATGAAACAAAAATTGAGTCAGAACAGATATATATTGAGGGATATTGCAGAAGAGTTGAATGAGGTGAAAATATATATAGATAATTGTGATCAGAGATTTTCTTTGTTACTCCTTACTGTAAGTAATATCCTTTTTTTTTGATGCTGCAAGTACATAAATTGATTTACAGAACCACTTGCATGAAAATGAGCTCAATTTTATCCTTAGATTATAAGTAGTGTTCAGCAGTAATTTGATGTCTTATGTTCTGATAAAGAGTGTCATATTTTAAATGTAGCCATTGCAAATGGTACTGCAGAAATTATAAAAATCATCTGGCATTGCTGTGTTGAAACCAGTTCATTTCTGAAATAAACATGATTTTTTAAATAATGTGAGTAAGATTAGTCCTGAAAAATTACATATTCAAGGTAAAATACCTAATAAAAAAAGTAGTTCAGAATACTTTTCCCATCCTCATTCTCTTTATAGATTATTTTTTTCTAAAAGTAGTCCTGTTGCTATAGTTGTTCTTGAACTTTTCTCAGTAATTTTGTGTTATCATACTCTTTCACTGGCCCCATTGCCATCAACTGGAATATTTTCAGAATATTGAATATATTGAAAAAAGAAAGTTAGTTGTTATAAAACAGGTGAGTAGAATTCGTAATTTTTAGAAGCCTGAAGAAAAATCTGGAAGTCTGGTTTCAGTGTTGTCTGGAATCCCTTAAAATACGTATGAAGTGTCTAAATATCAATTTAATGACTATACTAGGAAATATTTAATGTTGTGACACCTGGGAAAAAAGCAACAATCAAACCCGCCATATGGGTTACTTTAACTTCCCTTTAAACCTCAGGAGTTTAGATATCATGCACAGAGGTGTCCAGGATATATAGGATATATTTTGGGACATGTATGCATGTATGTCTAAGCAGGGTATTTTAGATATGCTTTCTTATAGCAGCATTTGAGCTATCTTTCAAACAGCATGGGTCAGTCTTTGAAAACAGCCAGGACTAGGGTTTCCCCTGTTTCTTAACAGCCCAATGGTTGAAATACTTTCTAGGTTAAGTAATACCAAGATTGAAATTTGTCTTCTGCTAAGGACAAATTAAATGACAACTTTTGCCTTCCCTGAGAATTTCACAGCTGCTGGACTATAGCCTGTTTCAAGGTGTGGTAGTTTTGCTTTTCTGAAACTATGCAGAGAAAAAGTCATGATTGTCGGAAAAGTCTGACTCCACTGACTAAAGATTAGGTCACTCATTAGCAAGCAACCAAAAGTTTGTCTTTTTTTTTCAAGGGTTCTTTATACGTCTGTTCAACAAACAAGAACAGTCACAAGGGTGTATAATGTCCTAATCCCTTGGGCTAAAAAGCAAAAGTCAATTTTTGTGTACCACATCCTGGAAGAGTTAAAGCAATAGACACATGAATAAATGAGTATTTTTGGGAAAAAGTTTAGGGCAGAGCTGTGGCACCAGTATCATCATTATGTGTTGTTTGAAAGATGCAATAGGTGTATGAGAGACTGAAAGAATTAAAGTCTCAAACATTGTGATGGGGCAAGTTCTGCATAACAAGGAACTCCACATAATAACCAACCCTGCCTAGAAAGGAACCACAGGTGAACGAAGCCTATCAGTACGGGCAACAGGACAGGGAGGGCATGTCGGAGGATGCACAGTTCTGTGTTCTGATAAGCTGAGCAGGGCAGCTCACCAGGTGTGGCCAAAGGTCAAACAATGGTCATGTCTGCAGGGAAGGAGAAGTTACTCCCCAAACAACCTCCAAGCCCACCAACCCATTTCCTGAAGGTTCTGAAAGCACAAACTGTGCATGACACCTAATTAGCCTAATGAGTTCAAGTGCCCACCCGAAGGAGGGGCAAGGAGACTAGAAAAGGGCATGAATTGAAGCCCCACGCATGTGCACCCACTGGAACTGGACCCCTGGGCTGTCTGGACCAATGCTGGACCCAGGACCAGTGAAATCTTTCTCTTTTCTCTTCCTTTTTCTCTCTCTGTCTCGCTCTCTCTTTCTCTTTCCTCTTTCTGTATTCCCTACACCTCATCCCTTTAGACATAAAACCATTGACCAAGTCTGGGACTAGGAGTGGATCCAGCTGCCCCTGGGCTCCTCTCTGAGAAGGAGTCTAGGAAGCACGGGGGTCCATCTGAACCTTGTGACTCAACAGGAGGGCTCTCCTTATTCCTTGAACTGATGTATATGGTTACCACGGGTTACATGGTTTATTGAGGTGGTTTCATGCCAATTCCTGTCGTAAGAAACCCCGCCACCTACTGTTAATGCCTCCCAAGTTCAGGCTGCTTCTGCCATGAATAAAATGTTCAACTGATAGTTTGGTGTCGTTTCAGTTTAATTTAGCCTGAGGGAATTCTAAATTCACCATGACCCCTCCCTGGTCTGTGCAGCCCAGGTCCTGACAAGGTGCTGCTTTGTTTTGCACAGACTTCAGTTCAGGCTCTCAGGAACATCAGACATGCATGTACTTACTGGTACCCATCAGTACTTACGAGTAAAAATAGCTAGTCAGCATGAGATACCCTTCTAGCCTTGTTAAGACTGAAGCCTGCAACACATGCAACAGAATTTTAGTTACCTAGAATACTTTCAGATTAAAACACGAGGAACTTGCAACATTTGGGCATTTCCAGATTTAAACATCAGCTGAAAAGACACTTTCAAGGTCTCAGTCTTACATTTGTGTGGTTGTCATATCTAACTTTATTCTTTTTACATGTATCCTTCTCAAACTACATCCTACTATTCTTTAGCATGGAAATACTATGTAGTTGAATTATATATAGTGGCTTTCACAGTGAAGTAATAGGTGGTCTCAATCCAAAAAGGAGCATTAATTTACTGGCTGTTGAAATAATAGAAATATTAATTATCCTGCAATCTGCTGTCAGATGCAGTTCTCTCTCAATATGCAGAGGATCAAACCCAAGTATGTGAAGTAGTGGTTGTGTGGTAGTCTGTTGCAAATCAGTTTTCAAGTTTCAACACTTAAGATATAACTGAAAAGAATATATTTATAACAACTGAAATCTGGCTCTTATTAATGAAAATCGGCTGAAACCAATCCAGTTTTAGATTTTTCTATATGCATTTGAACTTCTATGTTGATTATAGTAGTGATCTTAAACAGATTTATCTTTGGTTTTGTTTTTCTCTGCCTATATTATCTGTGAAAAACTATGAAACTAATAAAAAAAACTACTCTGAATTTTAAGAGATAAAATTAATATAGCAAATATCAGGTTGAAAATGACTGATAGTTACTGATCAATCTGCCTTATGTCTTATATTGACAGGAACAGAAAATTAGTTTAAAGATTATCTATGTAACACAGGTCAAAGACTTCAATTCTCTTTCCTCATACTATGAGCAATTTATAAAATTAGCTAGTATTATATTTCATATTCCTCATTGTAGACACAGATCTAGTAGAGCTACTGGGCTTTTTAAACATACTACTATATAGAAATAATGCTGCCAGCAGAATACCGTACCCTGATATATTTTAAACCAATGTACTCTTGGTATGTAACATTAAAATAGAGTATAACATACCATAGCATGATTTAACACTATCTGAATGTTAATCAGTTATTATCACTGCCCTTAGGCTTTTCAAAGATTTCTTTAATTGATAAGCCATTTTATTCCAAACTTGCACTCCTAGATCAAAACAGACACTAGTAGGAACCAGGGTATACACACAACTTTTTTATTCCGGGGTGAGACCCCTGTAAATCCTGCATCTTAACAATATGAACACAAAAAGTATTAAGGTGAGTGGAGATAAATGGTGGCTGTCTTCTGAGTTCACAGTAGGTCTTGTTTTCTAGATGTGTGCTGTCACGATAAGTATGATTGGGAAATGCAGTCTTATTTTTAAGACAATAAATGCTTTGCATAGTTATTTCACGCATGGAACTTAAAAAGCCCACACTACAACAAAGGCCATGGTGTGAAGAGCCTGAAAACTGGTGAGCAGTTGTACGTGTATCCATGAGTTATATATTGCCCTTTCACTGAGATCAATGCGACTAAGTGTTGACAACTGCCTCTTGTTATGACTGTGTCTCAAAATGTCAGGTCTGCCTGGGCCCAGGATGCTGGGAGCTGCAGGGACACCTCAGCAGGGTGGCAGGGTAGGGGCTAGGGCCTGTCCCACCATCCCAGCCAGGAGCAGAGCAGGCCAGAGGGCAGCTGGGGCAGCCCCAGCTCCAGGCAACAGGCACCTCCCTGGGGATGGGGATGGGCTGAGACTGGGCCACCAGGTGGGCTCATGGGTGGGCCCAGCTCAGCAGGACCCATGCCTGGGCAGGGCAGGGCTGTGAGGAGCTGGACACCGGCCCTGCTGAGGCATTGCTGAGGCAGGGACTGATCGACCTGGTGGACTGAAATGGGGTCCTGGGCCCTGGGCAGGGCGACAGAGCCATGGTGGGGGGCTGCGCAAGGCATATGGGTGTCCTCAGAGCCCTGATGAAAAGAACCTTGAGGAAGGTGGATAAACATAATGAAACATGGTAATTCCTCACTAGCAAAGAACCAGGACACAATACAAAAGCATCTGTAGAGAAACTATGTTTCCCTCTATGCATAGTTCATTGCAATGATTATACTGTAGTTTGTTATTTTTCTTTTTCATTCTTAACATCTTTTTCTAATCTGACAATATGATTATTTTCCACATCTTTAGACCAATAAAATTTATTTAATTAATTCACTCAAGATTTCTCAGGGTTTGCATTTATTTTGGTTTATTTATAACAAGGTTATGTCCTCATGGAGTAGAGCTGAACCTCTAAAACAAAGATCAAGAAGGGGTCAGACCAAAGACAGACTTGCATTTGTCCTGGGTTTGTTTCATTTTCCAGTCATTATATTTATTTTCCGAAGTGTCTTCTGGTTTTCCTATTGTTATAGGATCATAAACTGTTACATGGTCAAAAGTCTTAGGTCTCACAGGTAGAAAAGGTCCTGGTTAGATGGTTCTATCATCTCATGACAAACGCATTTTGCCACATGACAAAATTAAAGCAATTATCGTTGTTTGACAAGATGTAAAAGTTGTTGCAGATATACTTCCCACCCACGTGCTGAGGCATGAGTTTGAGGCTGAGGGAGCAGACACTCAGGTCTAACATTTTCATGTGAGTTTATGCACCCCAAATTGCCATGTTAAAAAGTAATCATCCTATAGATCAGAGGTGGATTTTTTTTGTTGTGGCAAAAATTATGTTTAAGATGTCACAACAATTGTGATTTCAATAGAATAATTGTAGCAATAAAAGTATATTAAAATAAACCTAGAGAAATGCGAGAATAAAATAATAAATAGCACTCTAATAGGAAATTCTTTTTTTATAATAGGTATAAGTACTTCGTGAACTACAAAATATTTTGTCACAATTAATAGTATTTCAGAAACGAGATACTTCAGATGATTGCTTTTTATTGTATACTGTAATTGACTCTAAAGTCAGATCAAAAATTTTTTCAGTATTACATGGACAATGAAAAAGGTACAAGGATGAATTTTTTTATCAGAGATACTGTTCATAATGCCAGGAAACCTATTAGAATCTACGTATCCATCAAACCTGCCCTGTACTGACTCCTAGTATACATAGAGACAACCTGCATGGTAAATTAACTTTTAGTTATGGATATTCCAACTTCAAATGAGATTGTTTGGATTACTTATATTGTATTCTGCCCTTAATTTTATTTGGGCATAGATTTCCACATTCAGCTATTGAAAAGAACATGTTGTTCGTCTCTATATGATTAAGATTTCCCCAGAATATTATGTCTCTACTGTTCCAGCAAAAAGTGAGAAACTGGAAGCATATTGAGTTATTTTTTATTTAATAAACAGTAAATACATAGTGTTTTGTATTATTTTTATAGTAATTCAGCTCTGTAGTTTAGAATTTTTCATCACTGAAAGACAACAGAAAAAAGTAATGGGTAATAAATGGAATTTCTGAGTATCAATAGAAAACCTTTCATTTTAAAAGAATACATAAATAAAACATAGTGCCTTACCTATCTCAGAGAGACATCCATAGTATAGCCAAGGTCTTTGTTTGTTCCATATTTTTGTTCCTTAATTAACAGTCAATAGTGTATCACTCAATACACAGGCCCAGTGAAGAAATTGAGGAGAAACCCTCCTTCCTCCTTGGGCTTTGAATCAAACCTTATATTAATATGTTGTCAAGTTTTTTATCCTTTTCGATTTTCTTATTCACTGGGTGATTGGTTGAGAATACCTCATACATTTCCAGATATTCTGTGAAATACAGCAACTTATTTTTATAAACCAACATTTGTTGTTGTAAAAACTGCTTATTGTACATGTTTATGATCCAGCCTGCAAGGTCTATTTGTTGTGTATTTCAGAATCTGTTTTCAGAAAGATTCATTAGCTTCATGAATTTTTCTCCATTTCTGAGACTGAAATGGTAAGACTGTGCTTTATTTCTGACATAACCTATAGAGTCAAATCAGACTGGATTCCAATAATTGGATGGCTAGGAAAGAAACCCTTTATATATATATATATATACATATACACATACAGGGATGGAAATGTATTATGAGGTAAGCCTTTGTAACGCTTCAGTTATTTCTTGAATGTCAGCACTTAAATATATTTCATTTGACAGTAAACGTGAAACCTGAGACTTAAAACTGGATTATACATGCCTTTACAGTTTCTATTTGTCTGTTTGTTTGTTTTCTGGGCTTATATACAGTAATTGAAGGGAAAACTGAGCTGAGATAATAGAATTTCTAATTTTTCCCATGTTTATCAATATAACAGTGAAAGTACCTACAGGTTAGGTTTTATTGACGTTACTCAGTTTTAAATGAATTAATTTTTTTTAGTTTGAGGACATGTACCTGTTATTTCAATTTATCTGAAAGCACTCGTTTTCAGCATTGCTATGCTCATTACAATGTTTTATCTTGATTCTAAATTCATTTCTTATCTGTTAGCTTTCTTTTTTCCAGTAGTTGATGAAAACTGAAGGATGTAGTATATCCTGGCATCACTGCTATACTCTTCTTCTGAATGCAGCTGTACAGAATGGAGATGGGAATGCTGATCTTGCAAGAAAATTCCCCTCTAAAAAGTTTTCTCAGCTTATACCCAAATCTAGTGTGAGTACTCTAGCATCCCTAATTGTGTAGTAGAATGTTAGGGTGAATGAGAATGGAAAATCAAACTTAAAGAACTAACTTATGCTAATGAGAAGAATAACCTAGAAAATAACAAGACAGAAATATCTCTGGGCAACGAACATGAGGAAGTTTTCAAGAACATAATGCCTCAATCGTTTATTTATTCATATTTCGGAGTCTGAATTATTTTTGAAATTATTTTAAAATATTCTTTTACTTAATGTTACTGCTGAAATTTTTGAGTATTAAGGTTCTTTTCATCCCATCTCCAGACACATAACAAATGTCTTAACAAAGAAGTTCATGTTATGAAGACTAGAAGCCATATATATGTTCATTAGATTAAGTACTTTACTAACAAACTTCCATTTAAGCATTTGGAAATAGTTCCTTCTGAAATATTTTTTTTTATTTAGGAGTAATTATAATTATTAATATGTATACCTTGACCTTCTTTCAAAACATATTAACTGGTCCACATCTGAAATTATAAAGGACCTGTATATACTCAACAGTTCAGAGAGTTACATGTTAGATTACAGATCAAATATGTAATCTGATAAATTCTAAGTTAAAAAGCAACATGGAGGAGAAAATGCACAAAAACTGCAGAAGGCCCAGTCCTGCAAGATGAGCATTAAAAATGTTGGAGGTTTTTTCCTAGTGTTTTTTTTTGTTGTTCTGTAGCTCCAAACTAAAATGCTCAGCCCATTTCAGCCTGGGATTTCCATCTGTGTGGTTAGTGTAGAAAAATATTTGTTTAAGGCTACCTGAACAGGAAAGAGCAGGAAGAGCAAGTTCTTCCATGTGTTTGAACATTTTCTGGTAAGTTAAATGCCTGAAAGAAATCTATCTTTCTAAATGACAATTTGTTCCTTGCTCATTTGTTGGGGAAATACTCCATATACCATTCATTACACAAGGAAGACTTTATTGCTGTAAAGGGCTACGTTGAATTTAATGTTCGCTGAGGACATCATGCAGTTCACAGGACTGAATCACACAAATTGTAGTCAACCTAGCCTTTTTTTGAACAAACTAGATAAAAGGAAGAAAAAAAATCTTTCTTCAGATACATGCTGGATCCGAGACTTGCCTAAAGGGGAACTCAGAAAAAAGAAACCCAACCAAAAACCCCCAAACCAAACCCTCTCAGAAAGGAACTTGGAATTGAAAGAACTACAGTCAGACTCACGTATTAATGAGAAGAAGAGAACATTCGGTTTCTTATCACTTGAGTTTTCTAGTTGAGTATGATTCCTTATGATATCAACTACCATGAATTGAAAATTGTGCTGGGAAAGTACTGAACTCCCTGGGCTCCTTCCTTTTGAGCTGCACTTACTTACAGTAGTGACTGATGACAGACACTGGTACACTACCATGAAAAATTTTCATTTTGAAGGACTAGCAAACTTCAGAGAAATTCAATTTATATGGAAGTCTTCTGGTCAGGTTTAATTCATGTGTGTCTGACAAGCTGTGACTGCAGATCATTGTGGTACCTCAGGCATTTTTCTAAATACTTCAGAGATTTTTAGAAGAGGAAGGTACATAATCATGAAGTAAAAAAAGAATCTTAAGTAGTTGTTAATCAGGCAGTATAACATTCAGAATGTGATCAAAAGCATTCTTTCTGGTATGCTTTTGCATGTTCTCTTTTTATTTTTACATGTGACAGAAAGGCACAAAATGCAATCCAATAAATGCTTTATAATTAAGTACAAATACTTTTTTTCCCAGGAAGAGTCAGGCATCACTGAAATATTTCACATTAAATAATACTTTTAATTAAATATTATGCTCTCAAATGTAAAAGCATAAATAACAGGAACATTTTTAAGTCCTCTGACACTTTGAGGTGAAAAATCCAGGACCTCAGGATACTGTTGCATTGATATCAGCAACTCTGCATCAGTGTAAAAAGCACAGAGTAGCACTTAATATTAAGCTGTGGCTGCAGTAACAGAGCTTATGCAAAAATGCAGTGATGATGTTTGAGTTTCCATTATCTTATTTTTTCAGTTATTAAATGGATTCCATGGAAAAAGTCAAAGTCTTTCTCTCCGGTCCTACTCATATGTTGAGAAAATGAAGTGTTAGTTTCCTGCTATGCTGTTTTCTTAGTTTCACTATATCCGAATACAAACACAAGATTGAGTAATACTATGGGGTTGATGGTTGGACTTGATGATCTTAGAGGTCTTTTCCAAACGTAATGATTCTATGATTTTTTTTAATTAATTTGTTTACATTAAAGTAGTCAATCAACCAAATACCCAAGAAGTCAAGAAACAGAAAGGAACTCTGAAAATAGTAGTAGTAGTAATGATAATAATAATAATAATAATAATTATTATTATTATTATTATTAATATCTCCCAACTTTCTCTTTACTTTTTCTGACCCTATGTTCTCTAATCTTTCTGCTAACTCCCTATCTCCTTAAGCAGTAAATTCTATCATAGCATGTTTTATCTCAGTCCTATTACAAATCTGTGGTTGCTACTTAGTCACCTATTTAGGAATCACACACTGGTCAGGAAACATACATTCCACCATTATAATGGTTTCATGTATATAATGCACAGGTTTTTAAAAGTACTGGTACGTGAAAACAAGTCCTTAGATAACCTGCACCCTTGATAAATAATTTGTTTTTTATTATAAATAGATTACTGGAGAGAGTACAGATGTCACTCCTATCTTCCCCAGCAACAAGTCTGATTTGATTCTCCAGGGTTCTTTCCTTGCTTTTGCAATGCTTTCTTAATGAAACACAGAAATTTGAAGGCTGCAGAGCTGCTTCTGATTATTCTATCATGAGTGTGGCATACTCTTAATGAAATCATAATTAGGTAGGCATTCCAAAATCACAACTAAATCTGGAATCCACCCCTATAGCAAGATAAGAGATAGAAAGAAAACCTCCTGTTAGTATTGGGACTGTCAGCCTTTCCACTAATCAGAGGTGTAGGGTTGTGTCTTTTCAGAGTCAAAGTATGGTAGGGTATCAATTGCAAGCTGACACCTAGAGCTAACCAGAAAAGAACATGTTTAAAAATAAGATATTTCCACAAAGAAAAGAAATAACAAGCCTTGGGAAATTTTTAGCAAAAGTAGGAAGTGGTGAAATAATCGAAGAAATGTTTAGTTCCAATGTATTGGTTTTGTGTGGCAAGGTTTTGGTGGTGGTGGGGGGGGTTACAGGGGTGGCTTCTATAAGAAGCTGCTGGAAGCTTCCCCTGTGTTCGAGAGAGCCCATACCAGCCAGCTCTAAGATGGATCCACCGCCGGCCAAGGCTGAGCCAATCAGCGATAGTGGTAACGCCTCTGGGATAACATTTTTAAGAAGGAAAAAAAGTTGGGACGGGGAGAAACAGCTGCCGGAGAGAGGAGTGAGAACATGTAAGAGAAACAACCCTGCAGACCCCCAGGTCAGTGAAGAAAGAGGGGGAGGAGATGCTCCAGGCGCCAGAGCGGAGGTTCCCCTGCAGCCTGTGGGGAAGACCATGGTGAGGCAGGCTGTCCCCCTGCAGCCCATGGAGGTCCATGGTGGAGCAGATATCCACCTGCAGCCCGTGGAGGACCCCACACCAGAGCAGGTGGCTTCCTGAAGCAGGCTGTGACCCCATGGGAACCCCACGCTGGAGCAGGCTCCTGGCAGGACCTGCAGATCTGTGGAGAGAGGAGCCCATGCTGGAGCAGGTTTTCTGGCAGGACTTGTGACCCTGTGGGGGACCCACACTGGAGCAGTCTGTGCCTGAAGGACTGCACACCGTGGAAAGGACCCATGCTGGAGCAGTTCATGAAGAACTGCAGCCCGTGGGAAGGACCCACGTTGGAGAAGTTTGTGGAGGACTGTCTCCTGTGGGAGGGACCCCATGCTGGAGCAGGCAAAGAGTGTGATGAGCCCTCCCCCTGAGGAGGATGAAGCGGCAGAAAATAACGTGTGATGGCCGTAAACCCCATCCCCGTCCCCCTGTGCCGCTGGTGGGGTTTGGTAGAAAAATCTGGGAGTGAAGTTGTGCCCGGGTAGAAGGGAGGGAAGGTGTTCTGAGATTTGGTTTTATTTCTCATTACCTTACTCTGGTTGATTTGTAATAAATTGAGTTAATTTTCCCTAAGCTGAGTCTGTTTTGCCCGTGACGGTAATTGGTGAATGATGTCTCCTGTCCTTACCTTGACCCACAAGCCTTTCATTATATTTTCTTTCCCTTGTCCAGCTGAGGATGGGAAGTGGTAGAACGGCTTTGGTGGGCACCTGGCGTCCCGCCAGGGTTAACCCATCACATCCAAATATTAAGCTGGTTTTATTGCAGGAGCTAGGTGATGAATATTTAGGAAAGTAGCCTGTGGTATGAGGTGTACTCTCTATATACAGTACTTTAGCCATTATACTAGTTATTATCCCTTTTAAAAAAAATAATAAAAAACCCCCCAAACCCCTGTCTGCTTAAAATACTATGGAAATCCCCAAAAAGTTTCCATGACAAAGTTTAGCTTTAACTACCTTTATAGTGTATGAATACATCTTTAAAAGCACACAAGCTGTGCTTCTGCAGAAATCCTCAGAAATGAAGAATAAGTTGCTCTATCCCCCACTTGTTTCCTCCAGGAAGGTGTCTTAAGAACAAATTTCTTCACTGAAGGAGAGTGAAGCAGAAAGAACTGGAAAAGTGTAAAACATGCTTATTACTCCCAACAATAATCACAAAATCATGCAAAAAAAATAGGGGGCACACTCCTGGCACTGCAAATAAATGTAAAAAGAGAAAAAGCTGTGATTGGTTTTAAAATACTGCACTGCACATGTTCTGTATAGTCAATGTGGTTTCTTAGATGAAAGCTGCGTCGCTATCATAATGCAATATTAGTACCTAGTACAGGATGCTTCATCAATTCTATATTGTAAAAAGGGTAATATTACATATGATAATTCTTCAATTCCCCTATTAAGCCTGAGCAATGGCACAATTTCATTTGATTTTCTGCTTTAAATCTATATCTAGGGTGACTGCACTGGAAGCAATGTAACCCTTTTCTTTAGCTTTATGTAAAATAGCACCATTTTTCTAATTTTATGTAGTTTCCTTTCTGCAGACTTCACATGGGCAAAATCCCTGCCAATATCAGAGGTGAATAAGGACACCAACACTTAATCTGTGATAAACAACTTCTGGATGCTATTTCTTAATCTCATATGTATGCATATGTGTCTGTATGTGAATATATATTTGGCAGGTAGGGTAATACTACGTTTTATCATCAGCAATAAAATTAAACGTTTAATTGTAATCTTCAAAAAGCCCTACAGTTAAAAGAAAAGATACTGAAGGTATCAGGGGCTCTTATGGAAGAACATCCTACTTATTACTGGGGACTCTAGGAAAGCTGAATACCAAAATAATTGAGTAAACTAAAGAGTGTCATGCTGTAGCTAAACAAGTAGGCTAAGAAAAGCCAGGTAAGGATTCCTGGCTTGAGATACCGCTCCTTTGGAAAAGACACATATTAGATGACTTAATTTCCAACTTTATTTTAACTGAAATACTGTGAATGGTAATTTATCATCCATATCAATGAATTACCAAAAGTGAGTCACAAATGAAATTGTCATTATTTTTCTGTTCTCATTCATTTCCGACACAGGTTATTAAGATGCTCAAGACCAGAAAAAGGAATTAGACAAAGCATCTGACTGTAATATTGGATATTCTAGACTTGTATTCTGTGATCCAGGTGCTTATTTTTTTCACTCTTGTTAAGTAACAAAAAAATTTCTATTGAACGTTGTTGGTCTCAAGATGTAGAAAATGTAAGAAATTTGAACCAGTTATTTTTTGGAGCAATGCTTAAACTTCTAATATTTTTCCCTGCAAGTAAGCAACCTGAAGGGTCTTACTGTGAATGGCACATCTAATTTTCAATGGAGGTTATATTATGTTAGGAAACTACACCCTGATTCACTGAATGGAATTGTGGCAGCCTTTCCCAAATATCTGTAAGTACAGAGATACATTATGCCTCCACTGTGGTTTGACATTTCAGAAAGACAGTATTATCCAGTACTATCTCCTGAAAATTTAGTGAGGAATATGCCTAAAGACTATATATAATTTTAACAATGAATTGTATGTACCTACTTTAACCCCACAGTACAATGTCAAGCACATTTTGGTGCAAAAGTTTCTTAAATGAACTGATTGCTTTTTTTTCCCTGAAGGAAATCTAGCATGATGCAGCGTATGGCTGAGACTCTGTTAGTGACATGTTCAGATACAATGGAGCGTATTTCATTAATTTGTCCTGAATGACCATTGCAACACATGTAGCCCAAGTCATGAACTAAATGAACTGAATGGACATTTGAATGGGGATAGCCCATAGACTAAGGGAATGCTATCTGTGTATACGTCAAAGGACAGGAAAGGGGGTGGGGGTGACTGATGAAATTGTATTGAATAATGTAGGACTCAAGCATGATGGAAATGGTATGGAATAAAGGGTAGAGACCATATTGGGTTTGGCATGGATGAAGTTAATTTTCTTCATAGCAGCCTGTATGGTGCGGTGTTCTAGACTGGTGACAAAACCAATGTTGATAACACACCAATGTTTTAGCTATTCCTGAAGAGTTCTTACATAGTGTCAAGACCTTCTCTGTTTCTTACTCTGCCCCTGCCAGCAAGTAGGCTAGGGGTGGGCAAGAGATTGGGAAGGGACACAGCCAGGACACCTGAAGTCAACTGACCAAAGCAATATTTCATACCATATGATGTCATGCTCAGCAGTAAAACTGGGGCGGGAGTTTTTCCATAGTAGCCGCTGCTCCAGGACTGGCTGGGCATTGGTCTGGAGGTGGTGAAGGATTGCTTTTTCACAACTTGTTTTGTGTTTCCTTCTTTTTTGTCCTCATCAATTATTAGACTGCCTTTATCTCAACCTATGATGTTTTTTTCTCACTTTTGCCCTTCCAATTCTCTTCCCTATTCCACTGAGTGGGGTCTTACCTGCCATCTGGAGCCAACCCACCATGTATAGGAAAGGGAAGTATAATAATGCAATTAAAATTGTTATAGCCTTTTTGTTTCTACCCCTTTTTCTGGTGTTGTGCTCCCACTTAACATACTCTTCATTGTCTAAGGTTGTTGGTTGGCAGAAGGTGATGGGGGGGGGGGCGTGTTAGAGCAAATTGTCAGCATCTGCAGCTGTTGGGAAGAATACCATGCTCATATTTATGGTTTCTCCTTTATTGCTCTAGGAACCACTTGGAACAATGTTTATGTGTTTGCTAACATGCTTTTACACCTTTGGTCTTTCTTCATTAGTCTGCAGCTCCCCATTACTCCAAATTTATGTTATATGGTGCCTTTTATTTTTTTTAGACAGTTTTGTCCAGATCTGCATTTTTTAATTGACTATGGGTGAGCTGTTTATAGCCCTGGGGTCTTTTATGCCAGACCTACATCCCATCCCTTACCCCATGCCTCCATTCTTCTACACCACCTCCTTTGTCTCCACTTATGAAGGCATCTGCTATTGTATCAGACCTGCATTGTCATGTTAGTGTTGTAAATATCTCATTCTGCATAGAATAACTACTTGGTACTGCTGCCTATTAAAGAAAATGCTATTAGAGCTAAACCAAGTGAAAACAAAGCTACAGGAACGTTGAGAAAAGTTCAGACAGAGCAAGTCTGACAAGCTTCAGTTGAAACACCTCCAACTTCAGTACAAAGCTCATGACACATTACTAGTCAGTACTGTACTATAGGGATACATGTTTAGAGTAGGACAAAGAGAAAGAAGATAAGAGTTAATCCTTCTGAAAATAAAATTATACAGTTAGAGTGAGAGGGAAAGCAACAATATTAGTAAACTTTGCTTTTCACTAGAACTAAACAATATGAAGTGGCAAGTTTCAAGAGTTGTGTCAAGTTCCTGAATGCAAAGTGGCAAGTGTCTGCTTCCATTTCTTACAACAGGCTAGATTCAAGAATTCATGTGCTATTTCTGTATATAGGAATGCATTCACAGAAAGTATTCACAAATATTCAAGGAAAATTCTCTATTAATTTCATTGGAATGTATAGTAATTTTTACAGCTTATAACGGCAGCTTATTCAGGTAGTGATGAAAATAAGTTTTTTTGTATTTGCATGCAGATAAATACATATCTATCTCACAAAACTTTCATCAATCTATGGTCAGAGTTTTACTGCATGTAATTAAGATTGTATTGCTATTACCATAGTCAAATACTTTGGAAAAGTTTCTTCAATTTGACAAAAATGGGAAAAACAGTGAGTCTCATGAAGAAGTAGAAATTACTGTGGGTGGACTCTTGAGAAATAATGATACTAATTTTGTGACCCAAAGTTAGTGGGGTTGTATCTGAGGACATCAGTATGGAGTAAGCTACTTCAGAGACCAATATAGAATTTTATAAAGCCTTATTTGTTGCTTTAAGTGTTGCTATTGAAATCAGTGAGCCTGAGCTGGGCTAAAATCCAAAACTAAATTAATCTCATTAGAAACTGCTGGGTATTTTAAAAATTAAAGTACATTATATAAACAACTATTTAGGTTCCTAATTTAGGCACACAGATTTCAAAATCTTGGTTTATTAGACAAGGAATAAGAACCATATTGTAAAGGATTGTTATAAGATGCAATCTGCTAGTTCAATTTTAAATTTGTTTGCCTTTTTTCTTTTCTTTTTTACTTCAAAAGAGAATAGAATGTATCATAACTTCAAATAGAAAGAATTGGGAATAACATAATGCACACGTTCTTCTGAAAGCAATTTAGCATTTTGCTTGGAACTTTCAACTCGATGGATGTGTTGGGTAGGTAGAAGAGGTGAAGATAAAGCCAAGGATAAAGAAAATAGATTTGAAAAGATAAAGCAAGAAGTGAACAGAAAAGTGACAGAAAAAAACCCCAACAGTTTAAGGAGCAGTGGGTGTCCTGGTTTCAGCTGGGATAGAGTTATTTGTCTTCCTGGTAGCTGGTATAGTGCTGTGTTTGGAGTTTAGTATGAGAAGAATGTTGATAACACTGATGTTTTCAGTTGTTGCTAAGTAGTGTTTAGTCTAAAGTCAAGGATTTTTCAGCTTCTCATCCCCAGCCAGCAAGAAAGCTGGAGGGGCAAAAGAAGTTGGCACAGGACACAGCCAGGGCAGCTGAACCAAAGTGGCCAATGGTGTATTCCATACCATGGGATGTTACGTCTAGTATATAAACTGGAGGGAGTGGGGGTGGGGGGAATCGCTGCTCGGGGACTAACTGGGTGTCATTCAGCAGGTGGTGAGCAATTGCATTGTGCATCACTTATATATTCCAATCCTTTTATTATTATTATTATTGTCATTTTATTATTATCATTATTAGTTTCTACTTTTCTGTTCTCTTAAACTGTTCTTATCTCAACACACGAGTTTTACTTTTTTTTCCCAATTTTCTTCCCCATCCCACTGGGTGGGGGGGAAGTGAGTGAGCAGCTGCTTGGTGTTTAGTTGCTGACTGGGGTTAAAACACAACAAGTGGCAACACAAAGATCAAGAAGGTAATTAACCAAGGAAGGGTTCAAAATAAATAAGGTGCCTTCATCTATTCCTTTGGGTGATAGAAGAGTTCTTCATTCATACCTTTGTTAGACAATTGCCAGTTGGTTAACAGCCTGAGAGGAAGAAAAATACCAAATAATCACATCGACTTCTCCCCAGGCTGCAGATTCCCGCTTCCACTGCAAAAGGTTCTCCCTGATTGAGTAAATCCCTATTGCTGGCAGATGACCACTGCTACTCATATGCCACTGATCTATGAACCTTGCTCTGTACAGTTGCATTGTCTTGTCAATATAGTGTGAGACAAGAGTTAGTGGGACTGACATAGATTTACAGGAGGAAAAGACTGAATCATAACAGCACCAAATGCTCCTAGGAAACAAGGGACATTGAAAACTCTCAAGTAATTCAACATGTCATACTCTGTTCTCAGGCCAAGGTAAATTTAGTAAAGGCAGACAACCTAGATTTATAGTTCAGAGTTTAATTTGATAGGAATATGAATAATTCAATATGAATAATGTTATTCAGCACCATGCTTGCAATTTTGTTATTCTAGTATGATGTGGGATATTCTTTACAGTACAATACCAGAATGTCAGCAAGTTTGATTCCTTTTTGTTTAAATTGTTTAAAAGCAGTGCTTAAAATCAATGGTATTTCAGAAAAATAAGAAACTGAAATGTAGATGAAAATAATTGAAATAGTAATGTTTATTTTTATAGCTTCACCGGTAAAAGTGGGATGAAATAGTAAATGCTGTATGTTAGTATTAAACATCAATAACATTGATCTGGATTGATCTGCTGTTTGTAGGTTCATGTAAATCTTTCTATTCATGGTTAATCTTTAGAAAACACAGTTAAAATAGAAGGACTTAGTCACTTCCAAACAAAAGATTGACAACGACTGACAATATTATTGTATCCCTAAATAGTTCTAAAAAAAACTTTGGAAACTTAAAAATAAAAAAAAAGAAGTGATTAATAGGGATATTACATGTTGTACTGAAAAACAAAAAAAGTGTTCCTGTCTCCTACATGTCTCATAACTAATTTCATGATTTCAAAAACACAGACTACACATGACAGTATCAGTTTATTATGGCAATCAGGAAATATAAAAGCAACCGTATTCTCTAGACAAGATCTGAAGCTTTTATATGTCACCACTATGCTTTTGTAAGCACCACTAGCTCTGGAAAAATTCTATCCATTTTTAACAGCTAAGAACTTGACCGTGTATATTAGTATCTGTATATTCCATTTTAAAGAATATTTTGGTTATCTCAATTATTAGTTATGTTGACAATACAAACAGTCATATATGTAGTTTTTAATTTTATGACTTATATGTATTAAATGCCTTTTTCATTTACAGGGTTTTGAAAATTCTTTTAATCATCATGCATAAAAGACAAAAAGTAATACTCTGGACCAGCACAAAAGTAAATTAAAGGTAAATATTACACAACATTTATTTTCTCTTATGATTGCTATTTGTTTACTTTTTTTTTTTTTGTTAAGACTGACAAGAAAAGAATAAGTCTAGTTGAGGTTGTTAGACTATGATGATGTTATTAAGATGTTTCCAGCAAGACTTTAAATTATGTGTTTTTCATTATGTTCATATGAACACATTATGTCATTCTTCTGTCAGAGTCCAATCATCTCTGACCAGGTTCTTTTAGATATTCCACATGGAAGGTGTAATGTTTAATATCAAATTTACTTATTAAAGATAATTCATGTTACATGGGATTTGTGACTTAGAGTGATGCAAAATATATTGCATAACATAATACAAATGTAAGTTACACTTATCAAAATACATAGCAATTGCTATACACAGTTGTCACAATACCAATGTGAGTCCCATTACTGATCTCTATAAGTTCTTTGATATGTTTCACCTTGCTTTTCTTCTCTATGTATCCAACTAACATCCACTGTGTACTCTGTATTGCTGTATTATTTACATTTGCAGTAATTTGAATTTCTATTGAAATGCCTGTAACATACACACAGCATGTATATGCATAATTTCCTCATTTCATTTATGTGCTTGGCACTATAGAGATTACATAAACAAAAAACTAGAAAGACCCTGACTATTTTGTTATCATATTTTGTGGATACTTTATCTTGTAGGCTATTAAAAGTATTCCTTAGGTTCAGTTATTTATGGTAAACTAAAAAATATATTATTCCTTGTTGTGATTTAACCCCAGCCAGCCACTAAGCACTAGGCATCTGCTTGCTCCCCCCCGCCCCCCACCCACCCAGTGGGATAGGGGAGAGAATCAGGAAAAAAAAAGTAAAACTCACGGGTTGAGGTAAAGACAGTTTAATAGGACTGAAAGGAAGGAAATAATACTAATGATAATAATAAAAAGTACAACAACAATAATAATAATGAAAGAATTGGAATATACAAAACAAGTGATGCACAATGCAATTGCTCACCACTCACTGACCAATGCCCAGTTAGTTTCCGAGCAGCGATCCACCCCCACAGCCAACTCCCCAGTTTATATACTAGACATGACATCACACGGTATGGAATACCCCGTTGGCCACTTTGGGTCAGGTGCCCTGGCTGTGTCCCCTCCCAACTTCTTGTGCCCCTCCAGCCTTCTTACTGGCTGGGCATGAGAAGCTGAAAAATCCTTGACCTAGTATAAACACTACTGAGCAACAACTGAAAACATCAGTGTGTTATCAACATTATTCTTGTACTGAATCCAAAATATAACACTATACCAGATACTAGAAAGAAAATTAAGTCTATCCTAGCCAAAACCAGGACATTCCTACATTCTATGTTTTTTGTCTAAATAATGACCAAAACATTCCAAACAAAAAGTGTAAATAATAATGCCTTATATAAATAGAATAGAAAAAGCAAAGCATGCAAAAGCTACAGTATGAAATAAATATACAAACCTGAAAAAGGTATAGATACTGAAACACAGGAGATTCCATCTGAACATCAGTAAACACTTTTTTGCTGTGAGGATGACTAAGCACTGGCACAGGTTGCCCGTAGAGGTTGTGTGTTAGTAGATAGTAGAATAGTAGAGGTTGTAGAGTATGGAGATCCTTGGGAGACACTCAAAAGCCATTTGGACGTGGTCCTGGGAAAAGTATTGTAACTGACCCTGCCCGAGCAGGGGGACTGGACCAGGTGACCTCCAGATGTCCCTTCCATCATCAACCATTCTGTGATTCTGTAAGTTTCCTTTCAGTTATAATTTCAAACAGGAGAGGGAAGGAAATGAATTTGCTGTTGCTAGCAAAGCTCTAATGAATCTGATAGGAAAGATTACAACAATCCGTTAAATCTGTATAGAAGTAGGAGTGATGTCGTGGTTTAACCCCAGCCAGCAACTAAGCACCACGCAGCCGCTCACTCACTCCCCCCCATCCAGTGGGATGGGGGAGAAAATCAGGAAAAGAAGTAAAACTCCTGGGTTGAGATAAGAACGATTTAATAGAACAGAAAAGAAGAGACTAATAATGATAATGATAACACTAATAAAATGACAACAGTAGTAATAAAAGGATTGAAATGTACAAATGATGAGCAGGGCAATTGCTCACCACCTGCCGACCGACACCCAGCCAGTCCCCAAGCGGCGAATCCCTCCCCCCCACACTTCCCAGTTCCTAAACTAGATGGGACATCACATGGTATGGAATACACTGTTGGCCAGTTTGGGTCAGGTGCCCTGGCTGGGCATGAGAAGCTGAAAAATCCTTGACTGTAGTCTAAACACTACTGAGCAACAACTGAAAACATCAGTGTTATCAACATTCTTCACATACTGAACTCAAAACATAGCACTGTACCAGCTACTAGGAAGACAGTTAACTACATCCCAGCTGAAACCAGGACAAGTGATTTTATTGATAAACAGTGAGATAACTTCTTAGATTTTTTCTTTTTTCCTCTGCCTTACACCTTTATGCTCCAGATTTTTTAAACATATGACTCAGTCTTGTCATTTTGCCTGTTATATTCCACTGGGACAGATTTTGAGGTGTTTCAGATTACAGAGTTTTCGCTCTACAGAAGACATTCAAATCTATTTCTTTATCCTCAACTCTATACTGTAATGTGTGGTCCCTTTTTCAGTGCCTAGCTAAGGCCCTTATTTATGGAGAGGGATGAATAGATAAAGACTGAAATAATGCAAGAAGGAATTTTATGGTCAGTAGTTGTATATACAAAACTGTAGGCAGGTCATTCAGAGACCCTCTTGTTTTGGGTCTCTCTGACATCACAAATAACCATAGCTTGTGGTACATTTTTGTCTAGTGACAACTAGTTAGTTAGTTGTTGAATTAAGAATCTATTATGCTCTCAATTAGCTCTCAATTAACTGTTATGTCTGCAGTTACTCTGGAGTACTTCTCTGAGAGTTTTACACTGTAAGTAGATAGAAGCATATAACCCATATGAATAGCAAAATACTGCTGTCAGTAGGAGTAGCTGGAGTTATGGTAGTAGATATTTATTTGTGGTAGGAAGAGCTAGATTTACATATTAAGAAAAACCTGTGATACCTATTTGTATATGACATGTTATGTCAGCTTTTTTTGAAGTAATTGAAATGTTACCCTTTTTTCTTTTTCATGTTATTCAGAGCCATGTCATTAAGACAAAGAATCTATAACATCCAAACTGCTAATAGAGCTTGTAGCAAAGTATCTTTTCAAAAGATCTTAAAATATTTTATAATGAGACTGAAATGATATGGAAGCTGCAAGCCAAATTTATATATATAATTTTTTTGTTAGCATTAAACTGAAGGTAAACTCTACTACATTTGGTCTTGAATATGGAAATCAACTCTAGAATCTAACAAACCCTTTGCACTGACCACAAAAACAATTCACAGTAATTATAACTCAAATATAAAACACATCTGTGATCAAAGAGCAGTTCATTCAAATGCTTTGGGTGTTCACAAACTTTTCAAGTGTTCTGAGGAAGCCTAATCAATTTACCACTACAGAAATGCAACAATTGTTCAACAAATCACATCAGTCCTGCCTTAGGCCAGTAATAAAGATAAATAACTTCTCCAACTGAAACTGCAAGAGAGATTTAAGGGTTCAAAAGGTAGCTGTACCAACATGAATTTGGCCAGAAGACTATAGTTAATAATCTATTCTTCAGTATCTTAGTATCTTAAAAAAGGTTTCTTTTTATATTTGAAAAATATCACCACTAGCAAGAATTTCTCATATCAAAAATATCAGTAGAAATTTTGTAGAAAATAATGTAAGTGATACAAAGGAGGAAAAATAAAGACAGAACTCTCTTAAAATATGGAAGACAAGTAGAACAGACTTAATAAAATTCCACACTGTAGCTGAAAGTGTCATAGATAAAGGAATCACATGGTAGGCACCATTTCTGTAACGGCAGATTCTAACACATTTTGCAAGAGTTTTTTAGTTAATACAGTAGAAGAGAGTAACTATGAAAATGTGATGCACTGGCTTATATCATCCTGCTTTATTCAACAGGATGACAGATTACCTGCTTTTTCTCTTTCCCATATGATACCATAATTTTCTGTCTAAGCTCAAATACCATCTCTTTCAGATGGTCTAGCTGATTGACATAATCTATTTAAACCAAAATAAGTTATTCCCAATTTATAATACATTTTGATAAGTGCTGTTTCTATTTCAGTCTTGACAAAGAACCCTTAAAGCTTAGGGTTGATCTCCCCCTCTCCCCCCAATTACATCAGTTATTTTAGTAGAAGACATTACTTTTCCCAACTTGCTTTGCATATAAGACAGACATTTTGACCTGAATGTACAAACAATGAAATAATTATTAAAAACTTTTTTTTAAGTCTAAAAGAATAGCTATTCATTGTTTAGAAGTGGGGGTAGGTGATCATATACTGTTTCCTTAGTGAAGGACAAGAGGAAAAAAAAAAAAAAAAGGAAAACTACCTCAGCAACATATTACAGAGTATTAAAAAAATTCCAGAAATAGTGTTTCATAATATATTTTGAATTTATCAAGTTAAAAAAAACAGATTAAAATTGGATAATTTTCTGATATCATAGATAGCCACCTGAAGAAAAAAGAGAAAAAGAAAAAACCCTCATAATGCTAAGCTAGAGAGAAAAAAAAAAAAAAAAAAAAGACCAGCATTCAGGCTTGCTTGCATATATGGGAAAAGAAATAAGAAATGGAATGAATTACCTAAATTTTATAATTTGGTAGCATGACTCAAGAATGCTGGTAAATAATGTTAACCACACAGCTAAATTTTTCAATGGAATAATCAAGATCATTATAAAAGAAGGCAAAAAGCAGGCCTAAATTTAATGGAACATGCAATACTGTGAAACGAGGTATTTTACACAAACCTAACATCTGCTAGAAACAAAGGCATACTTGTTAATAGGAAAAATATCAGTAAAGAAAGCTAAACTGGTAACCCTGTTAGATATTACTCTCTGCTAAACCTGGTATCTGGATAAATAAAACTCCCATTGAATTTGGATTTAGATGTGAAATCGCTGCTTCCAGTTATATTTAAAAAATAAAGAATACACTGGCCTTTCACTACCTGAAAATCAGATTTTTGACATTACTTAGCGCAACTTAATTGCAAGTAAATCATTTACCAGGAATTAGTGTTCCACCATCATTCTGTAATGGTGATAAAAGTCAGGGTCTCATGTTTTAGGTGCCAGAAAGCAAGACCAGATGCTCAAAAATTGCAGCAAAAACCTAATTGATTTGGGTATTTTGAGTTGCCTGTAGATCCAGTGCACACCTGTTTTAGAATTTAATGATGATTATAAATACATGGATCAGAGCCAAGGCAAAATTATCACAAAACAATTAAAATAGGATTAAATCATAATCAAAGTGGAAGCTAAAGAACATGCTGCAGTGGATCATGTCTAAAGTGCAGCTTTTCTCGTACTGCTATTCCTGAGATATATCACAATTTATTTGTGTGCCTTGCTAAGGGCAAGAAAGGGATTCTTATGTATTTGGTCCTGGATTGTTATCTTTCAATATATACTGCCTTACTCCTAGAACAATTAATTGTCAGGTAAGTTTATACTTTGTACAAGTGTTTCTGATACCTAGTATCAGAAATAGTTCCTCAGAATCGGACTCTACTTGCTCAGAGCTGTTGACTGTTTCCTAGTAACTAGACTTTGTAGTCCTGGTCAAGTACAATGAAAACTCAGAACTGTAGATAATCATAACAAAAACATCGTCAAAGTTTTTTTTAAACATACACATACTCTGGGAATCTGCTATCATTTCTTGATATGACCATGATGGTAGAAAAATAGCACTTGCTTTGTCATCACAATGTTCAAATAAGACATTAAGGTAACAATATAAGAAAACTCATCACCAGAAGATAAAATATTAATTCCTTCACATTATAGGAGCTGGAAAATAATTCTCATGTTTAAAAATGGCTTCCTGAAAAAGCAGTGGTTTGTTTTAAGATACTACCTATTTTAAGTGTCTGTAATTGTATTTGGGCTTTTTCTTAGGGACTTATGATGGAAAGTACGTATGAAGAGAGAGAAAGAAATTTTAGGAACAGAATCTCATACACTGCAGTATGTGTCATAAACACAGTCACAAACATAGTGAAAAAAGTAGACAAACAGAATTACCTTCTTATTCTAGGTGTTGCACAAATAAAATTGAGGCAAGCTTACATGTACAAAGCTTTATTAGTGGGATCTATAGCTGATGGCATAATTTGACTTCAAATTTACTTTAGGAAAAAAAATAAAAAGAAGGGGGGGAGAGAGGAAGAAGAGAGAAAAAACTCTCTCCCCAGTTCATGTATACTTATTGGATATGTTAATAACTGTTATATTATCTACTAGGTCTTCAAGTTACAAACTAAAATGTATAAGAGGATGGGTGAGGAGTTCTTAGTATGGAGTTACAGACTAATATCTACAAGGCAAGGGTGAGGAAGCAGAGGAAGAAAAAGGTGTTTTAAACATTGATGACAATCACTTTCTACAAGAAACCTGATCTAACAGACATAAATATGTTTCAGAGTCTGCCAGTGCAAGGTCATGAAGATAGCAGCACTCGAGATACTGGGTAAAGGCACTGCCATAGCAGCTTCAGGACACATAATGAAAGGTTGCAAGGATACAAGTGAACAGCAGCTACAGAACTGAAAGAGGAAGGCCCCTAGTATTACAAAGGTTAAAGCATATAAACCACGATGCAATACAGTAGAAATTTTATTGGTACAGAAAGTTGTCTAAATTTGATGATTCTGCCCATGTTCTCTATCACTTAGCTATCTCACTGGGCTGGCTGCTCCAAGTTATCAGTAAGTCTAGGGAAATTCTGGGCTTATGAGAGTTGTTTCGGATTTTGCAAAATACGCATAAAGTTAATCTGTCTTTGATACGCTGGACTAATTCTGTGTTAAGACTGTCAGCCTATTTTACATGCAGAGGGCCTCTGTATGGTGCATTATTTTGAGCATATCAGAATTTCTGGGTATCTGACAGAGAAGAAAATGTGGGCAGAAATATGTTATTTATGACCTTCATTAACTCATATACTTTAATAATGGTTAAAAAAGTCAATATTAAACAGCTAAGTTTTGTTTCCTTTAAAGTAAAGGATATTTGTAGTATGTAAAGTCATAAATGATAAATGTTATGTAGCAATCTGTTTAGTACATAAAAAAAGTTAAACATGGAATTTACCAGGAAGCATTATAATTGTAGTTGAGAAACTGTTTAAGTCATTGGATCTTTGGAGTCATAGCAGGAACTGTTGTCCTGGGTTTATATAAAATTTTACTATCCTAATATTATGTAATGGTCATGTGACATCAGATAGTGTATGATGTTATGGAAGTTAATATTAGAATTATTTCAAAATAATAGAAATAAGACATTAAGAAGAACTGCACCTACACAGGCAAACAGCAATTTTGCTTTAATTGCTTTACAGAATTGCTTTAAATTCTTTCTGGGGGTAGATGTACTTTAAACAGAGGATCACCACATCTCCACATTAATTCCCCCCTCCCCCCCTTTTAAAAATAATATTTAGCATTGCAGTTTTTTTAGGACAGTGATCTGAAGTAGCCCTGGTTTGGGTATAACTGGCAAGGTATTGGTAGTGGGGGGATGCAGTGGTGACATCTGTGAGAGGAGATCAGGGACTGCCCTGTGCCAGACACAGCTGTTTCTAGCCACTCTGCAACAGATCCACCGCAAGCTGGGCCCATCAGCTAAATCTGTTACTCCTCTAAACCAGTCAGAGAAGTTTGTGCCACTTCTGTGAAAATATATTCAAGAAAAGGCAGTAAACACTGAGAAAAGGGAACAACAAGGCTACAGAAGTGGGACACTCTCCATGCCAGAGCTGGCAGCACCCCTGAAGGGATTGCAGACTGTAGATGACCCACACTGGAGCAGGCACACCCCGTAAGGGACTGCAGCCCATGGATAACCCGCATCAGCAAAGGAGTAGAGGAAACGAGTAAGAAGGTGCAGTGGAAGAGAAGAAAAGAGTGAGAAACAAGGAGCAGCAGAAAGAAACCACTACTCCACCCTCCAGGACCCCTACCTTCTGCACTGCCTGTCACCTTGTCAAAGGGACTGAGTGTATCCTGTGGCAATAGTAAAGGAAGAGGTGACTAGGGAGGAGGGGTGTCCAGAGTGAAGTTGAGCCTGGGAAAAGGGGAGGAAAGGCGTTTTCCTTAAGTGTTTGTATGTGTGTCATCTTTGTTTCCCAAAATGTGAATAAGTAATAAAATGTTTTAAATTCAGTTAAATTTCCCAAGTCACATTTGTTTTGCCTGCAACAGTAATTGATGATTGCTCTTGCTCTTGTTCTTCTTGTTTTGTCTTCTGTCCCACTGGAGGGGTAGGCAGGGAGTGAGCAAGTGGCTGTGTGGGTGCTTGGCTGCTAGCCAAGGACAACCCACTACTTCAGGAAAACTTTTATGTTACTAGCTAGTCATTGTGTATTGTAATTTAAAGCATTTAAATTTGGTAGTTTATCTTTATTTTTAATTTGTTTGTTTTGTTTTTTTTCCAGATATTTTACATTTTTTATTCTTTTGTTTTGTTTTGTTTTCTCTTGAGCATGCAATGGTTACCTTCAATAAACAGGTAGAAATATCCAGCAAAAACTGTGAATCTACACCTAGAAACTTTTTCCTTTCTTTGCTGGTGTAATTTTAATTCTTTCTCTTTCAATGCAGATGCAAGCTTTACAGCTTTTCATAGATAGCTTGCTCTGACTGCTATGATAGTGCATTACTTTCTGCTGAGAAAGGACACTATACAATACAGAGCTGCTGACTTTTTAAAATGGAGAATAATTCCCATTTTCTACATCATAAAACATGTATAACCAAACAATTATGAATCAAATAACCAAAATAGTAAAAGCTGTTGAAATAAATATCAGTGTGATACTTTCAGCAAGTTCTCATCCTGTGCCCTGATATACTAATCAAGTTAAATAAGCACAGTGTGAATTTACTGCCAGTCACTATCTCACAGCTCCCATGGCTCAACACTGGACACACATAACACATGCTGAGAATGATAATTTAGCAGATATAAGCTAATAATTTAGAACAAGTACACAACTCATAGTAGGGATGTACAAAAAGTTAATGAAATAGGCTAGATATTAATATTTTTCATAGAAATACACTCTTAGTGAGTTAGTAATTTTTTTCCTAATATACAGTTATTTTGACTTGAAACTCTTAAAGCACATGAGACTTGCACTGAATGCTTTTCCTTTAGGCTAACAGATCTGATGGGCTTCTATCATCACAGAGCTCCCAGAGCTATCAGGCTGGTTGGTCCTCATGATCTCCCAACATCTTGCTGACCTTGCTGAGAGATCAAAGAGATTCCTTGGTATGCACATGCCTGGAGAAATGGAAAATTCCTGAAGTAAGATGGAAAACAGTTCTTTTCAGACTGTTTTTTTCATTATTTTTTTTTTCCTCCGTGTGAATGTATCTGAATGGAGATCTTCATTTATGAAAAAACTTACTTCTTCCTCTTGCTTTTACCCCCATCTTCTCTACTGATTCCTCTCAAAAGCTAGGTATTTTTATGGGAGACAAAACATATTTTCCGCAAGATGTAAAATAAATGCACCATCTAGCTTTTTCCCAGACAAAAAGCACCAAACTCTTTGCTGATCCTTACTTTCCTCCTGTGTTCCTAATAGACTAGCAAAATTCCTCCATTTTATTGTCCTTAACTTAGCTGGCCATATACTTTGTGCCTAATTTAAATCCCAGACCTGAAAATCTGAAACTTTGTTACAGTCTTGTTAACTGTAATGGAACTATTCATACACATAATGTTGCTTCTATTACTGGGAAGACTGGATCCTTAACAAAGGAGTGATTGTACACTGAGAAATGCAAAAGGTTCCTTTGCTAGGTGACTACTATTAATCTTTTTATTATCACAACCTCATGACCACATCACATCACTGAAAACATAAGCATCTGTTTAAGAAAATGAGACTAGGAAGACAGATTAAAAAGAAAAAAAGTAAAAAACTCCCCAAATCTAAAATTTTGAAAAGTGTAGCAAGTCTTGTCACCGATAGTTCAGCTTGACAGTAACAAAGAACGACGAATTCAGAACATCATTACATCTATAGTACTAAGCAACCATATTCTTTTTAAGTACCAGCAAAGGTATGGTCAGCATATTGCAGTTTTCTTAGCATGCTTCTGGGTATAGTATTTTTTTTATTGCAAATTAAATGCATCAGCCAAAGCACACAAAACCAAATAAACCTAGAATCTAATAGTTACACTGCAATCAGAATGCAGAAAACATGGTGAAGCCAATGCAATTAAAATTATGGTAAATTGGCAAAAAAGAAGGACAGGAACACTTTTCTAGCCCAAGACATTATACAGTTATCTACAAGCAGAGGAAGTCAAAAGTCTGCTTCCCTTTCCAGTTCTTCTACTCCCCCATGGATCTTTAAACTTTGTTGTTAATACTTGAAATTTCATATTTTGCTGATGCAGGATTTATTTAGGCTCAAGAAGTCTAGCTTGAAATTTAATCTTTCTGAGCAGGTTCAGTATGTACAATCTGATGCAATTTATATTAATTAGTCATTTTGAAAGAAGGTTGTTTCCATATATTCAAACCCAGTGGGCTATTTAGATTACCAGATTACCATTTACTGTTCAAGAACAAAAGAGAACATAACACAGCCAGACACAAATAAAAAAGAACATGGTGTGCTTGTACGATATAAAGAATATGAAAAAATCCAAAAGATAATTGTATGTTATTTTATGCATTATATTTAAAAGGTATTCTCAAGTTGCATAAAACTCCTAACACAAAGACCTTATCTTATAATATAGTACAGGGGTTTCACCATGTTTCTAAGTTCCATTTTTTTAAAAAATATTGGAAAATTTGCTAAAACTAGGTTGAAAAAACATTGCAGAGTCTTTGCAAGAGGATATTAAGGGGTTACAAAACCAAAAACTTAAAAGTTAGGGAAAGCTATGATTAATATAATCTAGGCACATTAATAAGACCCCTTTATGTGCATACCTTACTGTTACTGTTTGCTTATGTATGACGTGCCATTTATACCATGGATTCCCTGATCCATTAAGTTTACACAACATACCATTCTGAGAATAAATCACAGTTGTTAGAGGAAAATATTTCATGCCAGATTTGACAGCCTGAGAGAGGCAAGGCTGCTAGAGCTCCTTGCCCCCATGCCCAACCTGTAGCGAGGCTGAAAATGTGTTCCCAGTAGACACATACACATAGAGAACACTTATATATACTTCTATGCAGGGCTGGCCACACAGATCACAGATAGACACCCAGAGCATTCAGATGCACACAGACAGCACCACCGGCCGCATCCTGCTGCCCTTTCTGGCTGTGCAGGACAGAAGTTTGTTAGTGGAAATAAATGTACTTATGTATAACATGGATGCCTGCAGCAGCTGGACTCAGACACCCAGTAGCTGTCCCTGGATTCCAGTCTCCCTAGTTGCTGGCATCTCGACTTAGGAGTCCCTGAGGCCACAGCCCTACTCCATTCGCTGCTACAGACCATTTCACTCACACCCGTCTGTGCACACAGGGAGGTGACCAGGAGTTCCTTGGTCCCATAGCTACCCCTGCTGAGCTCTTGCCCTTAGAGATACACAGATGCTCGCACACCCAGAGCAGGTCCTTAGAGGCCCCCTTGCTCCCAGGACACTTCACCTATTTACAGGCTAATCTGGTTTGATCTCACTCACACACCCACACTCACTCCGGTTTCTGTACCATAGATCCTCATACACACACATGCATGGAGTAAAGAGACCCTTACCAGAACATAGCTGAAGGTGGACTTTAAGAAGGAGTCAGGAGAGACCTCAGGGATTCAGGTGCAGGGCATGGCCAGACAACCATACTGAGCAACCCTTGCTTATTTGAAAATTGACAGTTTTATTCCCTTATCCTTTTATTTCCCACACTTATTCCTCCCCAAATCACCACAATCCCTCCCTTTTCCCACCTTTGGTTCCTCCTCTAAACATCTCATAAAAAATCCTGTGCAATCCCAAAATGCTCTTACCATGCATCCCACAATGTTTCCTACAGCCTTAGGCAGCAAATCCTCTTAATCTGAAAGGTGATCTGGAGAGCTGGTACTATTGACTTAATCTTGATGGATTTCATGCATGGACAATGGGGCCAATGACAGGGCCTGGACAGGGTGTCCCTTCCTCAAGTCTTTAATTTGGGTTCCTTCCTGTCATTGTGCCTCTGTGCTCCTCTGGTCTTGTGGACCTTTGATGGGCTTTTGGTGGACTGATGACTCTTCTGTGATGTGACTGGGAGCTGCCAGGCACGGTATTATTTGTCCAGTCCTCTCCACACCCTGCCTTTGTCTTTCTGTGCTCCTTTGTGGGTATGTAGATGAGCTTTTACCACATAACCTAAAAACAGTAATATAAGGGAGAGTGCTCTCTGAGGACTCCTGCTTCAATTGTTGCAAAGATTGGAAGGCATTAAGTAAATGAGGCAGAGACCTGCAGGAAGAAAAAAGACAGTTATGGAGAAGGCAACTGAGAAATGTCCAGGGAAATGATCTGGATCAAGGTCTCTGCTTCACCATTCCTTTGTAATTCTGGATCAGTCACTTAAAGTGGACAACGACTGTGTATTCTTCATTTTCTGGGTGACTGACTTTATTCCCTATGGTCTGATTTGCAAAACTGTGTATTCATAACTGCACCATAAGCTAGTTAGAGCTGTGCTTTGAATACATAAAGTGTAATACAACGTTATGTTCTCTAAAAATCAGGTCCAGGTTATGTGAAATTGAGCACATAAAGTTAGTGGCTCTTTTTGACCTTATTATCTCTGTGTCTTGGTTCTCAACCTGTGTTTTATTAATAATAGGACATAAATAATAATATCCTTCATCACATAATGATGCTACGAAAATCAGTTTGTGTTTGGGAAGCTGCCAGTTACTATTACTATTGATGATACTGTTTTAAGTCTCCTATGTCACTGATATCAAAACAAAACATTTTGTGATACAGTCGAACACTATAGGGGTATAATAAGAGCATTCTGCACATATCCTTCCTTACCCTTCATTTTCTAATACAACAGATATTACTTATCCTACCTTTAACTTGCATTGAGGGATTCCCCTTACTAAAGATCCCAGGAAATGGGGTTCCTCCCCACAACACCTTGACCTTGGTCCCACAACTGTTTGGGTACATGGCCTGTCACACATGTGCACCAGTTCTGCTCTGCTGAGGCTCTTTGCTAAGAAGATGGAGGCATCTGATTTTCTTTTAACTACATTTTTTGACCCAATGCCAGATATGAATGCCTACGTGCAGTGGCAAGAAAGAGAGATGAAAGCGGGAAACAGTGGAGAAAGCCCAGACAAAACTATACTGACCATTTCTATACCGTCAGAACATAGCATTAGACTAGCAATAGATACAGTGATAAGAGAGGCATGTAATCACTGTGTTAGCGTTTGACATCACAATACCGTCATGTTGCTACATCACATATCAGTAAATGTTGTTGCAATGAATACCTCATGGAAGTTGGTGAACAATAGTTTGGTACTCAGAGAAGGTTTAGAATATTGTAGAGACACACTGATAAAGGAAAAAAAATATAAACTAAGCTGTCTACTCTGTAAGCACCATGTATTCCCTGTGCTAGCAAAATATTTATTTGTAATGTGATTCTAATGTAATACAGAAGACTATGTTTCAATGCATATGCATAACACAATAAGATTAAACCTGTTATATTTTTTCTTTTGATTATTCAGCTTTGCAAACTTAATAACTTTCAATAAAGTTTTCCTAGTGTTTAATAAATAAAGGTGCATAAGATTCTTATTAAGACTCAGGATTGAATATATCTTAATCTGATGTTGAAAAGATGTCATCTTTTAGTAAGAGACAAATGCTAAGAAAATTGTCTATGCTAGGTTAATACTGACTTAACTATGTGAATGAAGCGAACAAATATTCAGTTGAATTTTATGTGTTTGAGAGATCATAACAATGAAAACTAATGAGTCATATGTAATAACAAGAAAAATAAGGATACAGGGGAATATGCTAAGTTTAAAATTGAAAATGTGCTTTTACAATTTTATTTAAACAGACATTCTTTTGTATACAATCTATGTAGAATGTGATTTTATTATTTTCTTGGAGCTATATTACTAAATAATTTCGTTCAGATTGAAATCACTTACCATGATCAGTATTGAAAGATGGAAGAATTATGCCCATTTTTAAAATTAAAGGAATTCTCTTATTTGCATTCTAATCTTCATTTTTTTCAAACATATCCAAGAATACCTGTACTTTTTTTTATTTGTATTGTGTTTCCCAGGAATAAGAAAAACAAAACCTTGGTCAGCTATGATCCTCCAGAATTATCAGCAAAATTGTTTGACCATGTAATAGGAGAAAAAAAAATGTGAAAAAGATAAATGAAACACATATATGACATAAAATGAATGCCAGTTTTCAGGTATACTATAGTGGTATTGATGGCTATAAAGCATACGGTACTGAGTGATCCTTTAGCATTGTAGGGATAAGTGAGAAGACCCAAAGAGATGTCCCTTGGTATAGCAGCTAAACAGGCTTTTACGTAATGGTTTATAAAATGCTTTTGGATTCTTAATCATTTGAATACATCTGTAGATCTGTTTGATTGCAGAGATGAGATAAAAAGTGTTGAGTTACGTCCATAAATAGCAATTTGCACTGGCAAAAGAAAATTATATGCTATCTTTCCAGGTTCATGCCTATTTTTCAATTTTTTTTTTCTTTTATCATTTTTATGATGCAGGACAGCATCCAAGGGTATTTACAACTATTTTACCTTAGTTTTGCTGTCCATTTCTATATATTTATGAGGTTTATTTGAGACACATGTAAGGTAACATTTGGCAGCCAGTAAATATTGAAAAATCCTTTAGAAAACATTATCTTTTTCAGAGTGCTACTCAGTGCTTTGTGATGAACAATCTTTCTTTAAGCATGTCAATTCCTATTCTTTTCAACTTAATTTCATGCACACATAATAAAGCTCTGTGTTCAACTTCTCAATGAATCACTATATTACCTCCCATAATTCTTGCTTTACTCTATCCAGCTCTGTTAGTCCCATCCCAGTTCTCTTTTGGAAATCGCTTACCCATTGCATTGTGTAAGTAAGTCCTATATATTTCAGCAAAAAGGTTTTTTTCATGGCTTTGCCATTTAATTTATATTCTCCTGATAAATAACAAAGAATAGGTAAATAATTTTAATAAATGAGCTTTTCAGAATTTGTTGTGCCTGCAGTAAAAAAGTGAAACTACATTGATTCATAACAAAAACTTCTGAACTATCACCTTTTATTTAATTAAGTCATGTTGTCTAGGAAACAAGGATGACCTTCTCAGGAGAGAAAAAAATCTTATGTTTATGAAGATTTCAGTAGTTCATCAGTATTTGTTTTCATTAAAAAAGACTAATTTTCATCTCTACAGCATGTATTAATACAGATTAAACTTCTAAAGTCAATTTGCATCAGATACAAACAAATTTTTAGTGCTTTGCAGCTCAATTGATAGTGGTTGGTCTATATTCAATTAGGAGAAGTAAAACCTTTTTGGCATCTACTGTACAAAAAATTTCTGCCCACAAATACCAGTAATACATGGATTATTTTTTTTTTCTATTCCACAATGTTTTTACATTCCTTTAAAGTATGTCTGTAAAGAGGTCGTCAGTGCACCCTGTATCTTATGAGCCATCCTGGTATCCAGTGAAATTGGAAGCCTTGCTTTTGATGTAACTGAAGATTACATACTACCTGATGAGTGAGGTGGGCAGATGGTGGAGCACACTAAGTTTATGCACCAGTCACAAAATTCTGTGTAAATGCAATATTTTCATATTACTGAAATTCCCGGAAAACAGATTTTGTTCCCCAAGTCTTTCCCTTTTAGGTCTGTAAAAAAAGACGTAAAAACAGAGATGATGCAAATGAAAGGTGCCATGGTCAAGGACTATCCTGTCACTTCCCTAACTGTTCTTCAGCAGCCTGCCAGATGGATACTTTTGTTTAATATTTTGTTAATAACCTTCTCTACTTTGACCTAAATTAGTCTAGTGTAAGCACTAATAGTGCTGAAACTTGCTTTGAATTAATCCCTAGATGATTGCTACAAAAAAAGTTGTGCTGTCACAGCTGGAGAGAAAAACTACTTAAGGGCTCAGAGATATCTTCAGTCTAGGTATGTTAGTTGCAGTTATGATCAGGAGAAATGCCTGACTAACACTTAACTCAAGGAACACAGTTAACTACCAGCTTTTCTTCTGTCCCACTCTGTGGGTCACCTCAACTTTAAAACATTATACATTACCAATGCAGAGAAAAGCCCGCAAGAAACAAGAACTGAAGTCTTAAGAGGACAAATATAAAACCTTTGATTAATACAATTCTCAAGAAAGCCAGGACATTAAAAGAAAACTTTGGTTACTATGTCGTTAGCATGAAGAACTGATGTGGAAAACAAGTTTCTTTGGGGACAGAAGTGCCAAGTGAAAATCAATTAATAGTGGAAGTAGATTTAGATTAATCTATGAAAATATGGAAGGATGAAAATTTCAGAATATTTTCTTTCTGTCCTAAGGAAAGGCTTAACTATATAATGTTTGAAATTTCACCCTTTTTTTGTTTTAATCATAGGTTAATGCAGATGAGCAAAATGGTGCTATACCTTGCAGTCACAGAACTATGCATTTAGATGAAACATTATTGGAAGTAATCCATGCTAAATCAGTGAACTAAGGTGAGATTTCTAGGAATGTAGAGATGCTACATAAATTGGATTCCAAATAAGCAAGACTAACAGCACATTTCTCTATATATTTCTATTATAACTGTAGCTTACTTTTGGTGTAGGTACTTTCTATGGAAAAAACCCACAACATTCTGATGTTTTATGTCTGTGTCTTGACAACATTTTGAGACAAAAACTACATACGAGATATTCCCTTTCATGTTTTTGTTTCCTTTGGAAAAGTGAGTGTACAATTTTCTCTGTCTGAAATAACAAAAATGGGAATAGAAGGAACTGAAAAAGGGGAAATGGATTTATCAGATCTTCCCTTCCCCAAGTTACCTTGAAACAAAGAAATGGAGCAAAACATCAGGCATGCATTTCATTTCAGTGTGAGCTCTCAGGTTTCGCAGCTTGGGAATCCCCGTCTCACAATTTGGACACAAACTTTATGTGATGTCTACTTTCTGCAGGAAACAGAGATCAGCTCCATTACAGGTAGTCCCATAGCTCTGTGAAACTGCTAAGAGCAGAAAGTTGGTTGCTGTCTTCATTTGACCATTATGAAGTTTCTTTTGAGGAAGTGATAGGGAGAGGTTATAGAGAATCTACTCTAGTTCTTAAAATGAAATTAATACAGTCTCAGTCACTTGCT
Organism: Haliaeetus albicilla; assembly: GCF_947461875.1. Taxonomy (NCBI): domain Eukaryota; kingdom Metazoa; phylum Chordata; class Aves; order Accipitriformes; family Accipitridae; genus Haliaeetus; species Haliaeetus albicilla. Next base: position 61,416,630 of record NC_091483.1, read on the forward strand.
TTCCGGAAGGGAATGTTTCGCAGCATCTCTTCAGAGTATTGAACAGCACCCAAATAATCTACACAGTGTGAACAGTGGATAGAGTTTAGATTGAACAGTATGACAAAATATGTATGAATAGGCATAATGAGAAATCAGTTTGATCTGATATTATCTAAAATGCATTCATTATTTCCATGATATACATTCTTATTTCTTTAACATGTTATCTTTGTAACCAATTTTAGACCACTGCATTTACTTTTGTTTATATCTTCCCATAACAATGTCTCTACCTTGACTACTGTTGTGGGTTAACCCCAGCAGGCAGCTCAGCTCCACACAGCCTCTCACTCACTCCCCTTCAGTGGGATGGGAAGAGAATAAGAATGGCAAAATGAGAAAACTTGTGTGTTGAGATGAAGACACTTTAATACATAAAGCAAAGGCTGTGTGTGCAAGCAAAGCAAAACAAGGATTTCATTCACTACTTCCCATTGGCAGGCAGGTGCTTAGCCATTTCCAGGAAAGCAGGGCTTCGTCATGCCTGAAAGTCACTTGTGAAGATAGATGCCATAACTCTGAATGTCCCTCTATTCCTCCTCCTTTCCCTGAGCAGAGCATGACATCATATGGTGTGGAGTATCCCTTTGGTCAGTCGAGGTGTCCTGGTTTTAGCTGGGATAGAGTTAATTGTCTTCCTAGTAGCTGGTACAGTGCTATGTTTTGAGTTCAGTATGAGAAGAATGTTGATAACAAGAACCAGTGAGAAGGCTGGAGGGGCACAAGAAGTTGTCACAGGACACAGCCAGGGCAGTTGACCCAAAGTGGCCAACGGGGGTATTCCATACAGTGTGATGTCACGTCTAGTATATAAACTGGGGGGAGTGGGGGTGGGGGGATCGCTGCTTGGGGACTAACTGAGTGTTGATCGGCAGGTGGTGGGCAATTGCACTGTGCATAATTTGTATATTCCAATCCTTTTATCATTACTGCTGTCACTTTATTAATATTATCACTATCATTATTAGTTTCTTCTTTTTTTTTATTCTATTAAACCATTCTTATCTCAACCCACGAGTTTTACTTCTTTTTTTTCCTAATTTTCTCCCCTATCCCACTAGGTGGGGGGGGAGAGAGTGAGCAGCTGCCTGGTGCTTAGTTGCTGGCTGGGGTTAAACCACAACATGGGGTCAGCTGTCCCAGCTGTGTCCCCTCCCAACTTCTTGTGCCCCCCCCAGTGTACTCACTGGTGGGGTGGGGTGAGAAGCAGGAAAGCCCCTGGCTCTGTGTAAGCACTGCTCAGCAATAACTTCATTGTGTTATCAACACTGTTTTCAGTACAAATCCAAAAAATAGGCCTGTAGAAGCTACTATGAGGAAATTTTACTCTATCCCAGCCAAAACCAGTACAACTACTTTCAGTCCAGGTTTCTTTTCCAATGAACTTTTGTTACATGCAAGTACCTGTGGAACCAGGTTTATGCATATATGTGCATGTGTGTATTCATACATATTGTATACACACACATGTGGACATACAACAAATATTTAAATATGCAAACATTTCTATGTTCTTTAAAATATCAACATTACTGGTTTGCTAGACAAAGTATAACCAAACTGCCTATTACTTCAATCAATATAGTTGTTGTTCAGTCTCTTGCAGTTCATTTTTCTATTCCTTTTTTCTCTTCTCTACCTTCACCGATCTGATTTTCCTTTTCCTGTTTACCTGTCCAGACACATATACTACTCCATACATTTTGTCTTCCCAAAACTTTCTCTCCTTTTTTTTTCTTCTTATATCTCTCCATTTGTCATACTACCTGACTGTCAGAGGCATGCTTCTTAGCAATTCATATAGATTAATGCCTTCATTAAGGCTGGGTCTCTTTGTTGCTTGTAATGAATTTCAAGTAATGTCATAAAAATACTGAGTGGTAAGATTTACTTCAGTTAAAACTTGGCAACAAATATTGTTTGCCTTTGAAAATAATGTTTTATATTTCTGGTTTCATCATTCTGAACCTTCAGTTCAGGCAGGCGCTTCAAATTGATTGTTTTTGAACAAAAACGAAAAGAAAATATATATACTAATGATTCATAGTTCACTAAGCTGGCCTTAAAAGGATTGTTTCAGGGTGACCTCAGATTTTTCACACACAATTAGCTAGCAAACAGAAAATGTAATGAAAGAACTTACAGGAATTCTAACTTGTAAGCCCATTATTTTTCTTTCTGCAGTCACAAGATCATTATTATTTGCAAAACAATCTGTATCAGGAAACAGGTTGGTTCTTTTTGATCATAAACATTTTTAATGTATTTGATTCATTTCTTTCTTCAACATCTTTAGCTGAAAACAGTTATTTATACTGCTTTACTATAAAGTAGTATTTTTCCTAAGCAAATCTCTAGCTAATTAGCAGAGAAACATGGTTGTAACTAATTATGCTAAATAGTACAATGAATTTTTATACAAATGCTAGTCCATTCATAAGAAAGACTTAGGCAATTATACACTTCAGATTAATAGAAATAATTTATTTTTATCAAAGACTTGCTTGTATGTTTAAACATCATCTTTTGTCTTAAACTCCTTCCTTCATTGTGCAGCCATTCTGGAATTTAAGAAATATAGCCTTAACGTATAACTCCATTAACTTTTATAGAGCTGTAGCCATTAACATTGAGGATTGTCTCCCATGTACTTTTCTCTCACGAAGTGCGCTTAAAACTGCAATAAACAGGCAACTAAAATTTGTCCCAGTTTGGAAGTGTTTGTAATTATAAGTACAAACACACCCCTATCAATGGGATGCACTTTATTTATTTTCCTTCTAGATCTCCATAGCTTATTTTGTTATTAAAGGAAGCCTCAACAGGGGCTTAAAGGAAACTTTCCTCTTACCCGTGTATGACTAGTCACTAATTTTTATCTCAATAAACCTCTTCATTTCTATTAGTGTTTGCATTGGCTTAGCATAGCAGAAGTATTTTTACATGAAAGAACATTTAATTTTCATGTCAATGTGTTGTCTGCTAGGGAATAAATAAAAAAACAGTGAGTATCTAGTGATTCTGATTGATGGGGGTATGGTAGCCTGAAAAGTCTCCTCTGTAGTGTGCAAAATATATTCCAACTTAACATCAGTCTAGCAATGTAGGGAAAATAAACACATTAAAAATCCAGCTAGTAATTTATTTTTAAATTAACCCAGAAATTATATACCTATCCATAATAAGGCAGGAAGATGAAAATATTGAGGAACAACTTGTTAAAGGTATTAATATTAAATCAGGATAAATAACAATAAATAATAAGATTTTCAAAAACATAACAAAAAGAGTGTTTTCCAGAGAACTGTCAATGGAGAAAAAGGTAATTGCAGTGTCTTTGCATGTCAAAGTAGTACTGAAAAAAAAAAGACAAGATAATAGCAGAGAAATTAATATAATTCTTTATATTGATGTATAATGTGGAGAAGATCAGGAAGATTCCTGCATCAAAACTTGCATGAGAAATCGGTCTGAAGAAGTGACAAGATAAAAGCTTTAGAATAGTTTGATATAATAAGAAAAAATAAGCTGCTAGGATTCAGATTTGAAACTCCTGAATGAGCTGTTGTGTGTAATACGTTGTCTGAATCAGCCTCCACACCAGAAACAAGAGAAGTGCCAACAGTGATAACAAAATAAAAAGGAACACTTAAGCCAGTCAAAGATATGTGTATTGTGCCTCACAGATCTTTTAAAGTTCTTCAGAAGAGTCAATGAGCTGATACAGGCATCCAGTCCTTCTTTAAAGGACTTTAGTTAATTTCTTTAAGCTGCCATAGGGTAAGAAGGAAAGATACCTTTGCTGATTACTAATGTTAGTAAAACATAGTAAGTGAAGGGAAATAATAAGGATCTGTTTTCAGAGTGGCTGATGGTCACCAATGGAACCTCTTAGAAAACAGTCATGGAATTAGGATTTCTCTAGAAGTTCATAAACTATAATAGGTGTGAATAGTGAACTTTGCTACCAATATAAAGTATTTGGGGCTCTACAATGGTAAAACAGAAGAGAGTTAGAGCAGGATATCACATATGAATAATTGAAACAATAGATGAAATTCCATATTCTGAAGTAAAGCACAAAAGAGAAAAATAGTCCTTGCTGTGTGCATACAGCAGCTGGCATGGAATTAGGTATTTCTTCTCAAGTAAAATATCATTAAATCATTGCAGATAGATCATTGAAAACCACACCTCAATGTCCAGGTGCAGTCAAACACAAATAGAATTCAGGAAATTAACAGGGGAATAGTAGTGAAGGAAACTGGAGACATAATCTTGTCATTATATAAACCCAAATTTAATAAAAAATTAATAAAGATATTTATTTATTTATTTTCCAAACTTTTGAATTCATTTGCCTTTTTTTTGGGCTGACTCACCCCTACCATTTCAGGTCAATGGGATTACCCTACAGAATAAGCTGTTGTCAATATAGAAAGTTAAATGTTTCAGTTAAGAATTTTAGTTGCTCTTTGCAAGTACTTAACCTCATCTATTGCCGAAAGCAAAAGGGTTTGACTTGATTTATTCTAATTTATTTATTCTTACAGAAAATTATTCTGGTTGGTTCAGATACCCAATATTGCATTAAGTCAGTAATAACCCTGTCAAATCATAGCAACTGAAGGCAAAAGTCATGTCCATCTAATCTGGAAAAATTGCTCTGAAACTGTGTTTATAATTATCCAATTTACTAATTTCCCTATACAACCCCCTTATGTGGTTTTTTAGGTCCACACCAAGATCCTTCTTCAACTTCTAATATAAAAAAAGTCAGATTAAACAAATAAGAAGCTTTTTTTTGGGGGGGTTGTTGTTTTGGTGGGGTAGAGAAGTCAGGTGGGGGAATAGGAGAATTCTTTCAGGATCTTTTTAAAACATTCCTTAGATAGGAAATCTTATATGTAGCTTTTTTTTTTCTGCAGGGAGTCGGGGACAGGTGGTATGTTCCCAAGCACCCCCATATAAGTTATGCTGTTTTGATGCATACCTAAGGCAAAAAAAAGTGCATCTTGGCTTCTCTTACATATCAGCATTATTTTCATATATGTAATGGATTACATCATTTATCATGAGCAGATAACAGCTGACAGCTGTAGCTCTTGTGCAGTCTTACACCACGTAATTACATATGCTGCGGGTTGTTGCTATGTGTCACAAATATCTTTTCAGTCATGCACTCAGTTTTGAGATTTAACATAATGGATCTCGTGCATTCTTTCCTTTTGTGGAGAAATGGAAAGAGAAATATGCAAGTGATAAATGTGTCAGACTTGAATACAATTTTTAAGTGGTTTCTCACCACATGTAAAGCTGTTCTCAGTCTTCTCCAGTTTTGGACCACCACTGTCACCAACAGTTCAGTTGTTGTCCCTCCTACATATCGTTACATATGCATCAGATATCACATTGTATTTCATTCCCAGTGCACAGGGAAATTTTAAAAAATAAAAATTGGTTTCATTTCAGAATTGCTAAAATTCCCAAACTTCGCCAATCCACCCAATCTACTCAAAAATGGTAAACAATTATAACAGTTGCATTTCACAGCCTCTGATACTGATCTTATTTTATGGGCTTTTTAGAAAAAGGCATCTTCTTTAGTATCACATAATATAATCTTTAGATTTCATTGTAGGTCTTATGACACTACTTCAATATGATAGTAACTATCTGAAGAGTGTATCTAAAGCTCACAGATATGAGGCATAAGGTAGCTTTTAGAAAAATAGTTAACCAGACCAATTATATGTAGTGGTATATCTATTATCTGTTTAGGACATCTGAGATATCTAAGAACGATAGCAAAGACAGAAGCCCAATGTTGAAATAAACGCTATTTACTCTAGTGTGTCACTCTGAAACAACAATTGTCTCAAAAACTTCATCAGGCATTGTGGGATATCTATAATATTAGATTAACTGTTGCAGCCACTCTTTCATTGCTTCTTGGATTTTCTTAGGGAAGAGATTGTGGAAATTTTACTAGAAAAGTTGTCAATATAAGATAAACCAGGCAAGGAAATTAAAATGGTGATTATTCTAGTACAAAAACCTAATCTTTTCAAATTTAGATTCAAATAAGCTTATGATAACCATAAAACTTTTGGATTCTTATCTAAACTGACCAATCACTGCTTTGCAGTTTTCCAACGCTAGCCTCAAAAAGCCTACTGTATCACTCTATTTCCTTCTTGTTTGTGACTCAGATAAATCTTTACTGAAGATCTGTAAGGGCATCAAATAGTTCTTGTAGATGACCTTTTATAGGTATTGAAATCCTGTAGTAAGTTCTGATTATATGAAGTCTGTGCAGAGCTGGGACTGTACATATACAGATTCCAATGTGATTGCAAGAATGTACTGTTTTGATCAGAACGTGTGCTTTAATACATCAGTACCTCCAAGCCAAGAATTCATGCTGTCAGCAATAAACACACCATATGTGGTACTCAATTGCTCCAGCTATTATCTCATTGAGCCTAAATGGTTCTTGCAGAATGTAGCAAGAAAATGGCCTAAACCAGCTGAAAAAAAATCCTAAAGGTGCCTTGAAGTTTTTAAGGTTATGAAAAGACTTTTTTACTTTTGTCAGCTGTCCTATCGCTAGTATTTTTCTTTTTTTCTTTTTTTTTAAAAGTTAATAACCTTCTCCATATCTTAATTTTACCAAAAGACAAGATTAGATGTTAAAAGATTATTTATCTGTGACCTCAGAGCTTTGAAATATATAAAATCACACCCATGTGAAATAATGACAAAAGGAAGACATATTCCTCCCAGATGAGAAACAAAACCACAAATGATAAGGGACAAATAAAGTACATATATGCAAACTTTTATTGTCTAAATTCAAAACTATAACACAAAATCCAGTATTGCTTTATATCTGCCTATTTCTGGTACCTCCATTTGAGAAATTTCTTCAGCTTATTTTTCTGGACGTGACAGTCACTGACAGATCAACTGGGCAATAAGTCTTTTGGGATTCAGAAAACATGCTGAATAGAATCTGTATTCCTAGATTGTATAAAATAGCAGAAAGTATTATGTTCTCTACCAGCATTCAAAGTTAAAGGCATCTTGAGCCATAAAGTCAGCAGCAGTACCATCCTGTCATTTTAACAGAATATGAGGTGAATAACTCATAGTCATGTATCATACTTTGAAGATCTGTACAGTTGAAATGTGTTTCATGGTTTAGTCTCCTAGAAATCATTCAAAAGTAAACAGGTGATACTATTGTTATCACATGAAAGGAGTCAATTGGTTAATGTTTAATTATTTTCACATTTCAAGATACACAATTTATTTAGGTTTACGGATCTCAGAAGTCTATTGGATTATTTTTTATTTCTTTTTTTTTCCTTTTTTTTTTTTTTTTTAGGTTGGAAGGATGGAAAAGAAGGGAAGAGATCTATTTGGTATTTAATATTAGGTGACTGTGAATGAACAGAAAATTGGTTGCTAGAGGTCAAACTGGACACAAATTAAGTAGCTGGCTTTCAAGTGTGAACAAGTTAGAAATATTGCTCTCAAGCCTTTATGTGGCCCTTATGATTCATTGTCATTTCATATCGTCACTAAGCTGAACGATCATCCACTCTGATATATTCTGAACTGGGAAAAAATAATTACAAGTTTTTTTAATATACTTGTGGTATCAATTTACAGAGGGATTAAAATAATTTTGGACTTGTGTGCAAAAAGAGTCCAAGTTGAGGGTAAATCCCCTCTGAATATCATGGGAAATTTGCCCATATCCTTGTTTTGACCCTCTGTACCAAGCATGTTTCTAATTGTTGTCAAGCAAGAAATTCTTCAGATAAAAAAGGGACACCAAGGGCCACAGTTTCAGGTGTAACAGGGAGGCCAGTACTGAAGTATGAAAAGGAAATAACCAAAGCAGCAAGTACAATCTGATCTGTGAGTAGCTTAATAAAATGACTTAATTGCTTAATAAAAACCTCAAGCATGGGAGAAGACTGAATGAACTCATAATACATTAGGAAACAGTGGGTAGCAAAGTAAGATATTTTATCTCCATTTTAATTGTTTTAATCTTTGCATGCACACTTACATAAAAGCCATTAACTGGGCTGGGAATTTTGGAATTTAAAAGATACATATTTTTTTATCAAGGCTTTTAACAGCTTATGTGTCCCAAGAGCTTGGTGAAAAAAAGGCAGCCCTAGCAAACTGTCCTGTCAGGTCATCAAGCCTGAGGCAAGCACATACAGCTATACACTTTCACCAGCTTAAAACCAGGAAATAAACAAAAACCCAACTAACCAACCAACCAAATAAATACCAGAAGCACTTTGAAATCTATTCCATTTTCTTCTGCATTCATTTTTGACCTAATACAGTTCAGAAGAAAATGTCTTTTCAGAGGGCATTTAGCAAAGTGCCTTGGCACTGGAAAAGACCTCTCATGCTCCTTTGCTTTCCATTTTGGAAAACAGTTAATGTATTGCTGTTACTTGTGCTAGGTTTTTGTTTATTTCCTGACTCTAGGGTAACATACTGAGTGTGCATTCCCCTTATCCTGTTTTTCTGCTGTTCATAAAAGGCCAACTGTTGTAAGTAGCTATTACAGATGTTATTTGAGTTGCATTGAGCATTGCTAATGAAAACTGTTGAATTACAATGTTTTTGACAGTTATGGCAGACCACACTGAACAAAAGCTGCTTTTAATCAACTAATCAAAGTGTCTAAACATTTTTTTCTCCAAATTTATATAATGACTTTCCTTTAACCATTTTTTTTTACTTAGGTGTTAAACAATGAGGGTTTTACTAAGGTTTATCCTACATTGTAATTTATGAGTTGTATTTAACTCCCAGCCCTTAAACAGAAAATATTCTTTTTTGCAAGTTTCTAAAATCCATTTCTTTGAGATGGTTCTAATTTGTTGGTTCTGTTTGTTGATGCAAGTAAGCTTCTGAGAAGTTCATTAAGTTACAGATAATGGACTGAACTTTTCCTGTATACAGATGGATTATATGCCATCTTTGTTTGTAGATGTGGCTCACAAAGTCTAACATCTACTACCTCAACATTATTTTGGTTCAGATAGTAATATTGATCAGAGTTGTTATTGTCCTGGCATTCATACAGCAGCCACAGTGTGTGAAAGCTGGAAAACTATTGCCAGAGCTTCCAGCATTGTCACTGGTTTGATGATGGTATTTCTGACAGTTCTGGCCCTCACCTGGTGAACAAGTTATACCAGTAAAAAGATAATATAAACCTTATTACAATGACTATTTGTAGATTAATTTCTGCTAAGACAAAGTTTCCGTAATCCTAAAAATAGGGAAATTTGGAATAGGGCTAAATTAGTATAGGATTTACTATGCAAAGAGTTTGCTGCAAAAAGTAAACTCTTTGTAGTGTTGAGCTGAGTGTAAGGGACAAACTTTGGGGCACAAAGTCATTTAATCCATTGTGATAAAGCAGGAAGAGAACTTCTTAAGCAACAAGAGGCCAGGACACAGGTTTGCCATTTCAGGATAAGAAGCAAAGGATAACATTTCCCACTTCAGAACTGTGCCCTTTAGATTCTTAGGAGGTCTTTTTTTTTGTCTCACTGACAATAAAGTTCAGTGCGAGCAAGGGGGAGATGTTATCATTTTCCAGGTGTTAATACAGTCACACATCTATATTTATGACCAGAAATCTGGCAAAGATTCATTTCAGTATAACCCTTTTCAAACCTCAGTTTAGAGTAATTTAGTCTCTTTATTGCTACCTAAATAAATGCTTCTGGCCCAATCAGAATCTCTTACATTGCTTGAAAATTATCAGAAGTTTCTTCTTCCGCATTTATGTTCATGCATTCGACACTGTATTGGCTTTGTGTGGCAAGGTTTTTGTAGCGGGGGGGGGGTTACAGGGGTGGCTTCTGTAAGAAGCTGCTGGAAGCTTCCCCTCTGTTTGAGAGAGAGCCCATACCAGCCAGCTCTAAGACAGACGCACCGCCGGCCAAGGCCGAGCCCATCAGCGATAGTGGTAACGCCTCTGGGATAACATTTTTAAGAAGGAAAAAAAGTTGGGATGGGGAGAAACAGCTGCCGGAGAGGGGAGTGAGAATGTGTAAGAGAAACAACCCTGCAGACCCCCAGGTCAGTGAAGAAGGAGGGGGAGGAGATGCTCCAAGTGCCGGAGCGGAGGTTTCCCTGCAGCCCATGGTGAAGAGCATGGTGAGGCAGGCTGTCCCCCTGCAGCCCATGGAGGTCCACGGTGGAGCAGATATCCACCTGCAGCCCAGGGAGGACCCCACACTGGAGCAGGTGGGTGCCCAAAGGAGGCTGTGACCCCGTGGGAAGCCCACAGTGGAGCAGGCTCCTGGCAGGACCTGCAGATCTGTGGAGAGAGGAGCCCACGCTGGAGCAGGTTTTCTGGCAGGACTTGTGACCCCGTGGGGGACCCACACTGGAGCAGTGTGCTCCTGAAGGACTGCACACCGTGGAAAGGACCCACGCTGGAGCAGTTCATGAAGAACTGCAGCCCGTGGGAAGGACCCACGTTGGAGAAGTTTGTGGAGGACTGTCTCCCGTGTGTGGGACTCCATGCCGGAGCAGGCAAAGAGTGTGATGAGCCCTCCCCCTGAGGAGGATGAAGCGGCAGAAAATAACGTGTGATGGCCGTAAACCCCATCCCCGTCCCCCTGTGCCGCTGGTGGGGTTTGGTAGAGAAATCTGGGAGTGAAGTTGTGCCTGGGAAGAAGGGAGGGGTGGAGGGAAGGTGTTCTGAGATTTGGTTTTATTTCTCATTACCTTACTCTGGTTGATTTGTAATAAATTGAGTTAATTTTCCCTAAGCTGAGTCTGTTTTGCCCGTGACGGTAATTGGTGAGTGATCTCTCCTGTCCTTATCTCGACCCACAAGCTCTTTGTTATATTTTCTCTCCCCTGTCCAGCTGAGGAGGGGGGAGTGATAGAACAGCTTTGGTGGGCACCTGGTGTCCAGCCAGGGTTAACCCATCACACACTGCATTAGCAAAATTCTACTTTTCTAAATCAGTACAAACTTATTTAATGATCCCTTTATTAATTCCAGTCTCTGCACTTCTTATATATAACACTTAATCAGTATAGACAACAGTACAGAAAAATTTAGAATTTGCATTTTCAAATGGAATATAACAGGAAATCTAAAACACTGCCCTTACTGTCTTAAAGATACAGAAATAACCTTACAGACTTATAGGTACGGAAAGGCAACTATGACTGAGATCTAAATTGCTTACAGGCTCTTGTGTGGTCTTACATTTTTTCTAACTACACCATGGAATAAAGAGCAGCAACAAAAAATCCTTGCTTAAATCTGTGTTCTCTCCAGCACAGTCATTCACACTAAGAAAAAACCTTTATGTTTTAAAAACACTTGAGCATTCTGTCTCTTGCTGTCTAAAGTCTTTGTTGACTCACTTGTATTTTCAGACTTCATGTCTACATTTTTTTCCTTCATGTTTGCATAGCAGGCATATGCCCACGCCCCTGCCTCTCTCACAAGGAACTAGCTTGTGTCTGGTGTATTCAAGCAGTTGTGGTGAGTTTTGGGAATAGCTCTAGTGGAAATAGCTATGATAAACAGGACTTCTTGTCAATTTTATGCACTTCCATATACCATCTCCTTTCTTGACAGTTAGACTTTAACATACAATAGAACTCTGCATGTCATGAAATGTTCTGTTGATTATTCAGTATTTGTGGGATGTGATTAATCATTGAGGATATATACAAAGTATTCTCTATCATTCTAATCACGAGTCTGACTACTATTGTGCTTGTTAATTTTCTAGTTGAAAAAATTAGATACAGCAATACAGAATTTCAGAAGTGTTTTTACATACAGATAAGAAAAAAAGTGTGTTCCTACATACCTAGGGAGATGCGTATAATTGCATTGTGAGTATCAGTTTAATGAAGTCAACAATGAACTATATATTGTCAGATTATGTTGGTTTTCTCTTCAGTGTTATTTAGCACAATTTTACCACTTGGTAATATTTTGGTCAAGTAACTGAGGTGTGTTAAGAAAAATTATGTCTGAAGCTATTGGTAAAATAGAAAAATCTCATAATAGTTTTCATTTGTGATTTATATCCCAGAAAAATATCAGCCAATAATTCACAATCTTGGCATTATACTCGGTTCTTCCGCTTACCCTGTATGCGGTACTGTTATCATTTTATGAAAAGCATTTAGCAGACCTGGTGTCTGCAAGCATTCCTACTGTTTCCATTAGAAAACTTTAGTAGATATTTGTCGTCTCATCATCTGTCTTTCTGCTCCTGTCCCTGCTAACTGCTAATGCCAATAATATCAGTTACAATAAGTGTTATATCAGGATTTCAGAAATGGTGAAAAATAAAACAAGTTATGTCATTCTAATTAATTAATGTCCATTCATAACTTACATGCAGGTTTGTACATCAGTTGCTGTTTATCAAGAGAAAGGTTGGTCTGTGTTTGATTCATGATTATTTGTATAGTGTTCAGTGATCCAGGTAGTTTGGGAGTTTCATACAAGCATTTCTGAGATGAAACAAGATACTTGTTAAAGAAACATTAATGAGAAACAAAGGGTTAAAGGAGTATATTGGGCAGAATGGGCATAGACTTTAGTCACAAGAGGTATTATTATACAGAGATACATTGGGAAAGTTTCATGGGAATGGGCTGAATAAACCAAATGGAGTCATCTTTAGTCCTTTAGGGAAAAAAAACAAACAAACAAACCAAAACCCCCCAAACTCATATATATATTAAATATTATTCTATAAAAATTTCCATAGATATTGTGAGAACCTTCAATTTATGATTTTGTCCAGGGAAAAACTATTTAAATAATATGATATTCTAATACTTTGCCATGCAGTGCTAAGGTTGGATGTGAATCCCATTTTGAAACTGCAAATCTTTCCACTGGACCAGTGGTAATAATGTGACTGAATATATTATCACCAAGTAACATTTTTTCCCCTCCTCTCTTTCTTGATAAGGATTCAGAATGCAATATCCCATGCCAAGGAAGGAGGTGTGAAAAAACACTTCCAATCACAATATTTTTAAAAAATCTCCTTATAAATAAAAAAACTAAACAAAAATAATATTTTTAAAAAATGGCATTTTTATATCCTTTTTCCTTTGTTTGGGTTTTTTTTCCCACTGTACTCTTTTCAACTTGCAAAATGGACATGTCCTATGGGTTTGTTATGGTTGCCATTTTAGTAGAGAATCTCTTTCATATATTCCTTCTTCTATTTATTTTGCAGTTCTAAAGAAAACTTCACCAATGATCTTCTAGATATCATTCTCTCATCAGATGGAATCTCTTGTTCATGAAGGTTTTCTTCCATAATTGGGAATACTTTGCTGCTAGTGTTCTGTTTTACTGTATTTCTCCATCCAAACAAGCTTCCTGTGAAGCCAGAAAGTAGGTTTGGATTTTTGGTGCTGGTTTTTTTCCCTTTGTGTTTTTTTGTTGTTGTTGGGTTTTTTTGTGTTTTTGTTTGTTTGGTTGGTTGGTTTGGTTTGGGTTTTTTTTACAAAAAGTTGTAATACATATCCTTATCAGTACTACAAATAAATTTATACTATTTCAATTTTTGCTTTTTTGAAAGTGCTTAGTGGACAATATTTTAAAATTACATGTCTGGAATGAAACTACCAGATTTAATTTAAATTTATGTTTATATTCTTTTACCAACAAATGTCATTTTAACTATTAGCCTGCTAACCTGCCTAAATTTATCTCTTTTTATGTTAGCTTGAAAGGAAGTGACAGTTGACAAATGTAAAGAAAAGGCAAAGTAATGCACAGGTGGAGAATGCGAGATCTGTAGATCATATGTAGCTAACTTCAAAAAGGAAAAGAAGATTCAGTTATGATTATATTATATTTAAACATAACATTTAAGACCATTTCTCTAAAAGCATTTGTGACTATCATTTGCAGTGTTCTTCGAGCAGCAACCTTGCCTTGATGAACTCAAATAGAAAAAGAAAAAGGAGAAAAACAAAGAGAGGGAGAAAAAGTATTTTGCAAGCAGAAAGTGAATAAATTCATCTTCACTATGTTCTTGCTCCTTAGAGTACAATTTCAATGCAGTTTACTTGGTTCAAAATAGTCAAGAGTTCTGGTTTGTTGTAGTGAAATATGTTTTGAATCATAAGCTGGAGGATAAAACACAAACTTTTTAAAATTACTGTTGGAGGGGATTTTAAAAGAAACACAACCCTGCATGTTCAAATACAGCAGTGGATAGCTATTGATGGGGGAAGATATTAAAATTATAAAAATTTCAGGGCAAAATGTTTGGCAAATGTTAAAGTAAATTGAGTCAAGCTTTACTTTTAAGGTGTTGGGTTTTTTTTAAGTACACTAGAGCAAATAGAATTTTTTCAGTTGTGTTACATTTGTTTGTCTACCCAGGAAAGAGCATCCCTTGTAACTACAAATCCTTTTCTCACTTGCACCTAAGTTCACTGAGACTGCATATATAGAACTGCAGGAAGAATTTAAACCTTCAGTTTAACTTTTCCAAGTCAGCAATTTTAATTTGCCTATCCTGTTATATCTGAAAATGCAAATACAACTACCTCTAACTCATTACTTTGTCAATCTTTCTGCCTAATTTACCAAATACCGAGAACAATGCTTTCATTTATTTTTAGCAAGGATACAGACTGTCAGTCTTCAAGAGTGCTATGCTGTACCTGTCAAAGGTGCTGAACTCCCACTGAACAGATGCAATCTACAAGCCCATTTTAACACTCATTAATACATTACTACACAGAACTCTTATTCTATCACAATATATTTAGTAGTTCTCTAATTTGAAAAATACTTCATTTGTGTTTGAATATACATATGAGTTAACTGTGAATAAAAATGGACCTTCTGTTTTTCTGTTAACATCATACATAATGATAGTAAGAAAAGAGGCAATGTTGTTGCTCATAAATATGAATCATTGAGTTAAATATAATACAGACAGGTGTGTATCCCTAAATCTAAGGTATGAACAATTAATAGAATAATGGTAAAAGTTTAGAGGCAGTATCATTATGCAAACTGTTCCAGGGTGAATTTATCTGAAACTTTTTTTAAGACAAGAGTTATTGACCTGATTCCTCAATACCCCATAGACTCTTCTCTAAAGCTTAGTTTCTATATTACCTTTTGAAGTTGTTTCAGGATAGGTGAGTAGTTTGCACTACCAACAGCCTAATTAGGAAGAATAATGTCCCTTGGGACAACAAAACCTACTTCATATTCAATCATCCAGTCCAAAAATATACAGGGTGGGGTAATGAATCTTAAAAATGCCAATTTAGTGAGTTTCTAATCACAGATACTTCATCAGCTGACAAAAGAAAAACCTCAGTAGGTGTAGAACTTCAGAATCTGGGACAATTTACATGTAATTTCAGGAATCAGCAGGGATACACAGCTGGATAAAAATAAAAAGCTTGCTGTAATTGAAAATTGCCTTGCAGCTTGTTTGTGATTAAAATGAAGTTCAGTTCCTTGAAATCTTGTTTAGCAATTAAATCTGTTTTATTTAGGCAATGAAATATTGTCTATTGTCCTTCAGTGATAAAACTGGTACAGACATGCTATAACATTTCATGCTAATTGAACATGTGTACATACAAAAATTGGGTAAAATCCGTATTCAACAACTTGAAGGCTTTCATTTGAGCATATTCAAGAAATGCTCTCTCCATAGAAGAGGCCATGTGGTCATCTATATTATTTACAAAGAATCTTGGTGACAGCCTGTTGTGTTTTGCACAAAAAAAAAATATATTTGCACCTCTTTACATCTAAATAGAGCAATTCTGTCCAAAAGCTAGTGTGTTAACTTTACCTAAAACCCAACTGAGTTTAAAGTTTGACTGAAACTTGAAGTTAACCTCTAATAGAGTTCTTATTTATTTTGCTTTTCTATTTTTGTATCTGTTTGTTTGGTGTGTTGAATAGATTGAGAACAGTGAGAGCTGTTTCTCTTACAATAAAACAGGCAGTAGAAACTTCAAGTCCTTGTTTGTTTTTTTGTTTTCTTAAAGCAGTTTATTAGTTTTTGAGTAAAAAATAACGTTAAGAAACAGGTGCAAATACAACTTGAGCTCTTACATTTCTTAGAGCCATTTTCAATGTAATGTTTCATGTGTTTCGTTTGTTTGTATGTTTTTTACATTCAAACATAATGAGTTCCCAGTCCTCACTAGGTTTACCTAGGAGAGATAAAACTTGAATTAATAAGGTAAAAAATTAAATAATAATTATTGAATCAGAAAGAAAAGGTTTGTAGCATTAAAAAATCCAAACCCACCAAACCCAAAAACTGAAACCAAAGCCACAAGGAAATTAATAATGTAACTTCTAATCCTCAGCAAAAAAATCACCTTTCTTGTACATACCCTATCCTAAAACATGCATGTAAACATACTCATACACTAATATTCGTTTAATTATTTTTCTTATGTGCATTTCTTCAGTATATACTTCCATAATGATTACTTCCCTAATAATGTTGTAATTTTATTGAGATATATATTGAGAAGATAGAAATAATACTGGAATAATGTGAAGTATTTACATATGTAACTGAATTCATAACTATAAAGATTTTTTGTTTGAATCTGTTTCTAGGATGTATTCAGTTCCAGGTAATTGGTATATCATTCTAATAATTCTTCAAAGTAGATGAATCAAAAAGACCAAGCCACAAAAGAGAGTTTCCTGGCAAAGGACAGATGACCTGCGATATTTGGATTGCTATTGCTGCACTGACTGAACTAGTGAAAATGGCCTGAGAGGACAAGGCAGAATGTTTGTAGCTTAAAGACAGCCAATTTTGGCTCCAAATTACGTGTAGAAAGGTTATTCAAAACAGCCTGATTGAAATGTACTCTAAGAGGTGCTGAAAGGTCACTTGGAAGACTCAAGTAAAAAAACAAGGAAGTTAAGGGAGACTAAATTAAAAAACAGAAAACCACTTAGTCCATCAAAACAGGGATGAGGAAAAAGATTTAAAAAGAAACAGAGAAGGAAGATACAGAAAAGAGAAGAAAACTGAAGGACCATTAAAAAAAAAGAAGTATATACACATCTGATAAGTAATTGGAGAAAAAAGGCTCACTAGCTACATTAATAAAGCACTTACTGCCACCATATTTTAAAACTGGGGAGGGAAATCTGGAAGTAATGTTACACTTATAAATAACTGAAGCTATACAGCAATGGCATTTCATTATTATTATTATTACTGTTAGCTTTAGTTATAATCAAGGAAATATTTCTGTCCCTATCACAGTTATAGAAACTTCAGAAGGAGGTGGCACAGCAATTGCTAGCTACCATACCGTTAATCAGTAAGTTTGGTGTTCTTTTCAGATAACAACATCCAGGTGCTCTAAATGACAGAATATATTCCACAAGAAAAAGTATATTTTTAATCTAGAATTCTCTTTTCTGGGGAATTTGTGGAAAAATGTCTGCAATCCTAGGTCTGAAGAGTAACACTGAATTTACAGATTAGTATGTATTCCTAGCACTATTCTAATGTCCTTTATAGTTACTGTCACTTGTACTGATATTATTAACACATTATAGAGCTATCATGCAAAGAAATAAAGTGTGGCAATTGATGAGTTAACATGTCAATTAATACTTGTTTTCTTTACAGCTGTTCATTCTTAAATTTGGAAAAAACTGTTCTTCAGCAAAGAGCTTTTGGTATGAATAGCAAATGTAACCAATGATTCTAGGAACCACACAAAGCAAAAAAAGATAAAGTCTAAAGAATTTAATCTGAATCTAGAAAATAATTCAGGCTACTGAGGGACTCTCAGCTGATATTTGGATAAAGTATGAGGCATTTTAACCTTATCTGTATTTAGCTGTTGAAAATGTAATGTTTCATATATTTCTCCATTTCTTTTCTTTTTTTTTTCTTTTTTTTTTAAATTCTTTTCATAACCAAAGCATGGAGCTATGTTCCTAGATGTATGAGAGAGACACTGCTCCAGGAAATAGCTCTTTGAGTTTTTTTTGTTATAGAATCATGTGGGATCAAAACTAATCCCTTGGAGCGAGGTAGCACATTTTTGCAGCTGCAGTGAAGCAGGGAATCTCAGCTTTTAATATGGTTCAAATCTTCAAAATACGCTTAAAATATTTTGTAGTTCTCCAAGAATTTGAGCAGCTGTATCCAGAATATATTCTCTTTGGTATTTTGTAACAGTGGTTGTCCATTTAATTTTCAACAGTTTTTTTATCTGCTCATGTCAGCAGCCTATTATTTCCACAGCCAATAAAAGCATGCAGTATTATTTCTTGAATATGACTAATTATACATGTCATTTTACATTTCATATACAGTATTTACAGACACAGAAACATTTTGAAATACTGCATTTGTTCAAAGCTGAAAGAAAGATCAAATATTACCTTTTTATTTCCTCCACAAGGTATGCAAAAGGGAGTTAGAGGGGTGCGTTTATGTGTATTTGTGAGAATGGAAAAAAACCCCAAACAAAAAAACCCTTCTTTTTTCATGCTATGGCATGGAGAAAGCACCATACAGCAGACCCAGCATTCAGAGGTTAAATGAGCCATGACCAGAATCTCACAGATAGTGTGAGAAGTTCCCTGCTGGGTCCTGATTTATTTGAAGGTGGGAGCAGACTTGTATTTGACTTCCTAATTTATCTGGCACCTGGGGAGCAAGGAAAGCATTCTGAATAGGCTGTAAAACAGGAGCAAAGCAGATAGTAGTTTTCAAACAGCATATTGGAAGCCCAAAAGTGCTGTTTATAAGAAAATATTAACCACAAATCACAATAACACACCACAGAATGAAGTCTTCTGCTTCAGCTGTTGCAATCACCTCTTCTAGTATAGCAGCACTCTCTTTCCAGATCTAACTCCTGACAATGGATCCCACTGTCTAGGTCTGTAGGGAGAGGTTGGTACTCCTTGTCGAAGATGGATATGGTGAGGGTCCCGCACCCTCAGAAAAGTGTAATCTCGTAGATATGGCGCAGTGTAAGGTGAGGGAGATGCATGAGAAAAGGAACAGACTTCTTTGTATCAGGAATGATACACAAGAAAACAAAAGGACATTCACAAAGACTCTGCAGTCGCAAAAGTCTAAGACCACAGCCATGTGAAGTTTGGTATGGCCACTGTTGAAGAGGAACAGCAGAGGACATGAACTACTAGGCAGATGTAAGCTAGAAGCTTGTGATTTCTGGCAGTAGAAGCAAGGCTTCATCTCCCCCTATAAGCGTTTAAGCCCATGGTCTTGACAAGAAGGCACAAGAAATAAATTCAGACAAAAGGATTCTGGGCCAGACTTCAAATTAGGATCATTCCAGAGAAGAGGAAGTGGAAGATGCTAGTGGTTGTTGACTACCTCTTGTCTGGGACAAAGGCATTCTTTTGCTAGATACATCTAGCACCATTTGAAACAGCAATGTATCTACACCAGGATCTGTAGCACTGCATAAGGCTCACTGAACTTCATGTGCTTCCTGACTACTATACTTTGCTGCTCAACCATGATGGCACCAATGATATGGCCAGAGAAAATCCTGAGCTGACCACAGTTGTGTTAGGGACTTTGTGGGTGACAGTAGGAGTATGGAGGCCCCAATAGTGTTTTCATAGGCCCTTCTGGTCAAGATAAAACAAAAGGCAGATGCATCCAACAGACTAGTGCTTGGCTGTGCAGGTAATGTCACAAGTAATTTCTTTATTTTTTCCATGATGGCACCTTTTTTAGAATCAATGACTATAGGGAAGAAATGAAATTCAGTTACAAAAGCACAGCTATGCAACCAAGCTTAGTTGCCTGGAGACAAGGTCTTTAACTGTGCTTATTGGAGGATAGGACTGAAACCCAATGGTGAGTGAGGACGCAAGCAGAGGAAGTATGTGAGAGAGAAGGTTACAAGGGGAACTTTCACATTCATGCTTAGAAGAAAGGGCATTCAGAGGCTTGTGTTGGGTATCTGTACACCAATGCCCAGACCCTGGGCAACAAACAAAAAACAATCATAAGACTGAGCATGATTGTGGGGTATGATGTGATCGGTATCATGGAGGCTTGGAGGGACAAAGAACGTAACTGGAGCATGGCTATTTAAATAGGAAAGAAAAACAGGGGGGATCTAGGCACTCCTTCACTATGCAGAATTATAGTATGAAGCCAGAGATACGGTCTCTTGAACAGCTCTAGGTCATAATCGGAAGGGGAAGAAACACTAGGAAGGTTGTAGCAGACCAGCTGAGCAAGAGGAGATAGGAGGACGTAGTGGATGAAGCCTTCTACAAACTCCTAGCAGAAGACTTCCACTCAGAAGAATTCATTTTCATGGGATATTTTGGCTACGCATACTTTTCCTGTGAGGGTAGCTGCAACCAAACTGTAGTGCTCTAGACAGCATTGGTGATGTTTTCCTAATATAAATGTTACAGAGGCTGACCAGGGAAAATACTCTATTTGACTCTCTGCTCACAAACAGGGAAGAACTGACTGTAACTGTGGCCATAAATGGCTGTTTGAGCTACCACAATTGCAAGATGACTGAGTTCAAGATCCACAAGGAGGCTGGGAAGGTGAACTAGAGAGTCAGGACTCTGGACTTGTGGAGAATAGACTTTAGCTTATTCAGGGTATTGCTAAGCAGAATCCCGCGGCAAGTGTCCATGAAGATGAAGGAAGCCTAGGAAAGCTGGCTGAAGTTTTAGGATAACTTATTGACAGATCAGCAATTTGTTCAGGAAGATCAAGATGTTTGGCAAAGCAAAATTATTTTGTCTAAGCAAGGAGCTTCCTGATGAACTAAAATGCAAATGATGAAGGACTTCCACAAGAACTGGAAAAAAGAACAGGCAAGAAAATGTAGTATGAAAACTGCTCAAGCACTAAGTGACAAAAGCAGGAAGGTCAAAGCCCAGTTCTAGCTAAAACTAGCAAAGAATATTAAGAATCATTATTTTGCTTTGAACTCTTTTCTAGAAAAAGATAGTTGCAGAAACTTGCATTGATGTAACACTTTGTTAATTATACATTACTCTCAGTATGCTAGGTTCTTACGCATCTTATAGGGTAGCTAGGTTTTATACCCTGTCATAAAGAACTACAACATTATATTTCTAGGTAGATTATTGAATACCAGAAGACAAGTAATGGGAGAAAATAGCGTTATCATAACAATTATGCAGTCTTAATTAATTCCTGTAAGGAATTAATGAGCCTGTCCATAAGTCTCATCCAATTTGATACTGAGCACAGCTAATCTTAAGGATAGATGATCCCATGGACCACATTCCTACTTTTTCTCAGTATCTATTACGGAAATCTGAGAGAAAGGGCTCAGAAGTGAGAATAGTTGCTGTTATGCCTGCATGATTGGTCTGGCATTATTAAAGAACATGTGAGCTTTATCCTATCTGCAGTGAGTTTTAGGACTTTCTTAGGCACTCAGCAAATCTTGAGTGCTAGTTTTCAGCTAAAAATAATGCCATGTGGCAGGTTAAAGCTGAAGATTTAAGTTCATAGAAAAGCTAGTTGAAAAATATAAGTTTCTGAAAAACACAACTTTTTGTGACAGGCTTAAGAAAATTGCTGTTCTCAGTTGTAAAATGGAGTACTTGGCTAAAGCAAAAGATAGAGCATTTCTCCTTGCAATATTAGTACACTAACCAGAAATTCAAACCCTGATTATTCCTGATTCAGTTAATGAGCTTTAATTTCTTGCCTGCTCCCATTAGGGAGCTATTGACTCTATTGTACAACAGTCCTTCCAGCATCTTCTTTGGCTCCACTTTGGATAAATAAACAAATATCCATTGGCTTAATTTCTAAACTGCTGGTAAGGCAGTTTGCTAAAATGGCAAATTAAAAAAAAAAACCTCTCTCCACAATAGCATGGGTGACTACAAATCATCCGAGGTACTGTGAACTAAAGTACCACTACATAAAGTAGACAAAGGAAGAATGTATCCTTTACAGAAGTGAGTTTTCTGGCTTTAAGGACAAAATATCTGTTCTGGTGGAATAGAAAATTCTTGGAGACTAACAAGATTATAAACTTTTCAGAAGTTTATGAATAATCTTCTGTGGTAGTTCAGGAATTAGACTTATATATATTTTCAACTAGATCTAAGTGACCAGTAATTGTTAATACCAGTGAGGAAAATAACGAGTGGTGATTATTTCAGAAGATTCATTTCCTTTGAGAAATATTTTCTGTGGATCTTACCCTCAAGTAATTTGAGGCATACTGAAGCCAGAGACAGACACATAAGTAGCACTTTTCAAATAATACATTGAAGTCTAAATGGATTTGGGATGTGGACATTTGATATGGCATAAAAGAACCTAAATGAAAAAAAAATCAAAGGAGAGAAATTGCATTGTTTTTAAAATATTGACCTCTTTTAGAATGTACACGTGTCTTCTAAATAAAATTGCAAAATATAGCAAAGACAAACCCCTCAATATTTGCAACATGATGTATGTTAAATATAAAATGGATATCCTAAAATGCAATGGCCAAGAAGGAACACTCTACAGTGTTGCAACATGACCTGATAGAAAGACATTTTTATATGAATGATTATAAGGACATTTTCATCACTCTTCTGTGTCTCTTCCAGATATCCTCTTTTTTTCTTCCAACAATTTATTGTCATAAGTGAATAGAATTCAATCACAGAAGCAGAACTGGTGAAATTACATTTGAAAAGTAACAGCTAAAACATACACTTTCCTTTAATTCTTAAAAAAAAAGAGTAGGGCCATAATTTTTTTCCTGAAAATAATTACCCAACTGATTCAAGGTCTTCTGTTATTCACTCTGAAGTGGAAGCAACTTCAAGTACAACAGTTTGTTCATTAAGAGCTTGGAGATGCTCTGAAACTATTAATGAATCCTACATACTACTCTAGTTTATCATGGTGTTTTTTATGTGATTACATTGTTTTGAAGTAACAGAAAATGTGAAGACTCCCTTTCAGGCACCTGTAGAGTTTCCTTATTTCTGGATTCACACGTCACACAAAGGATGCCTCGTGGGAGGTCTGACCCACTGCTTCCTCATTACATTTCTTAAAAGAAACCTATGCAAGTGACCTGACATTCCACTCTTCCACTCTGCATAAGAGTGATTTAGTTGCTCTCCTTTGCTTTCATTAATGCATTTTTTAAAACTCCTTTTATGTTGATTAGTATAGATGTTTTAAATCAGATGGTCCAGATGTCTGTGCTGGCCTTCAGCTAGAATAACCTGCTTAGCATAAGTCAATAAGAGTCATAATACAAGTAATTACTGCTAATTTATATTTGTGTAGTTGAAAAGAGCTGGCCCTTATTTTTTACTGCGTAACTTTTGATCTTAATTTTTTAGAAAGCAAGTCCAAGACTGATTCTGTAGTGTATTCATTCCATTAAGTGGAAGGATGTTTTGTGTACAGTTTGTAAGTATGATACTCCATTCTTTACTGATTTTAATCTTAGTTCAGCTTCTATTTCTATCCAAACAAAATGAAAGCTGTGTTTTTCCTTAAAATCTAGAAACTTTTGAAGTGTAATTCTGTTTCATTTCCTACTGTATAAATTATACTGTAGACAATATGGCTTTTGTGGCTACATTTACTTAGTAGGATAATCATAAAATTCTTTCTGGAATAACTGTTAGATGATAATTTAATGTTAATTTTTCACAAGTGAATATTAAACATTAAATCCAATTCAGAATTACCCAGGGGATTGACTTGTGTGTATGTACACACTTATTTTAAATATTATAAATCAAATTTCGTCACATTCTTTTGTAAATTTACTGAGGAACTGCCATTACCCAGATAGTACTGTTAGAAAATGAGAGATGCTTCTGCAGAACCAGCACAACTCACATAAGTGAAGCATGTTGCCAGTCCTAATGGCTCTATCCTCATATATATGCTGTTACCTGCTGAATTTCTCCAAGAGGTCCTGTTCAGTGTTGTGTCAGCCCCAGAGAATGTGGTGACAAAAGGAATAATCTGTCTTCACCTTTAAATAGTATAACTTTTTTTTTTTTTGTTGGTGAACTATGGTAACAGCTTCATTTAGATTAGCATTTTCTCAGGATTTTTTTCAATGATACTGCATTAGAAACACACTCAGAATAAGTTGGGTAACTGAACTGAACAGTTAAATAAGAAAATTATTCTTAGTTTATGTCAATGATACTTCCTTGAACAGCTTAGGAGAGTGGACAGACAAAGGGCTAACATGGACTATTTAGAATACAATATTTCCATCTAATTTGTTTTAATATGTAATTTAAATTTTGTGCCTTCAAATCCTTTTTTTGTTTTATTGATTGATTATGTTTTATTCTAATACTGGTCTTTCTGGGTTTGAATGAAATCTTTTACATTTCCTTTTGTAGGAAGGCAATAAAATAAGAATGGGAAAGATCCAAGAGCCCACAAAAGCAGACACAAAGAAAGACAATGTCTACTGCATTCCAGATGTGTCTGTGTCCATTTGACATTATTTTTTTTGTGCTCAGATATTCTAGGTTAATTAATAGTTAGTTATTCATATCAGGTATAAAATCTTAGGCAAACCTAAGAAGCTAAGTGCTCATGGTAATCATCCTTGATATGGTTTAGATTCCTGCTCTGAATTAAGAGAACATTAGTTTTGGAGATGAATTCTTCAGTCATGATCTACATGCTCTTCTAAAGTTTCATTTTTCTCTTCTAAACAGAAATCCTTTAAAAGGCTTTGGAAGAAGATACATTTGCATTTCAGTGAAAAGGAATTTAATTATCTGATTCTGAAAGCTTTGCCAAATATTGCTAAATTGCTCAAGACAAGTATGATTTTGGCTCTTTTACTGGAGAAGATTTCTAAATTTCCAGAAAGGGATGATAAAGAAACATCAGCAAAACATGAGAATCTGACAGAGGCTAAACCCTCTGCCACATGTACAGGATAGATAAATTAGCCACATTTGCGGTCAAAACACTCATTATGTGGACAGACTGAGGTGAGGATTACCGGTAGTCAGTGGTCCAACACATAAGTGGAGTTTGTTGAATCAGAAGTTTGATATTTTTAAGAGGCTATTTTTTAAAAAATCTTTTTGCTGAAAGATGAAAGGCAGAAATGATAGTAGCAACTCTTATGTTAAAAGCTGTAATTAATAGGTGGTGCTAAGGCAGCTAAAGCTGACCAGAGATCCTTTTTATATGTAGGTATTTTGAAAATCATTGTATCAAGATAGAAAGCACTGGACTCTTTAGTATGAATTAATTTTCTGTGGGATATTATTCCAAAGCAAATTTCGTAACTGTGGTTGTGTTGACTGAGAATGGAAATGAGGAAGAAAAGAGTGTCGTGGTTTAACCCCAGCCAGCAACTAAGCACCACGCAGCCGCTCACTCACTCCCCCTCCACCCAGTGGGATGGGGGATAAAATCGGGAAAAGAAGTAAAACTCGTGGGTTGAGATAAGAACGGTTTAATAGAACAGAAAAGAAGAAACTAATAATGATAATGATAACACTAATAAAATGACAACAGTAGTAATAAAAGGATTAGAATGTACAAATGATGTGCAGGGCAATTGCTCACCACCCGCCGACCAACACTCAGCTAGTCCCCGAGGGGCGATTCCCCGCCCCCACTTCCCAGTTCCTATACTAGATGGGATGTCCCATGGTATGGAATACACCATTGGCCAGTTTGGGTCAGGTGCTCTGGCTGTGTCCTGTGCCAACTTCTTGTGCCCCTCCAGCCTTCTTGCTGGCTGGGCATGAGAAGCTGAAAAATCCTTGACTTTAGTCTAAACACTACTTAGCAACAACTGAAAACCTCAGTGTTATCAACATTCTTCTCATACTGAACTCAAAACATAGCACTGTACCAGCTACTAGGAAGACAATTAACTCTATCCCAGCTGAAACCAGGACAGAGAGGAAGAACAGAAAGGCCCTAACTGTAATTCTTAAAAGTAGTACATGATATTAACAATGTGTTTATCTTCCAAAACCCCTTACACAAGCTGTATTGCTATGAAAAATTATGATACATGGAAACAGAAGTAATTTCTCATGAGGCAGCTGCAAAATCCATTTGGTGTTACTGTCTGCTTTGCTCTAGAGAGGCCTGATGTGATGTTCTGGTTTGTTACTTTGTATAGCTATTGAGGTTTTTCAGAAGACTGTCAATTATTTTTCACAGTGTGAAATTTCTACTGAATTTCTAAAATGGAAAGTGATTCTCTGAAAGCATAGTAAACAACTGCATTTTTTGTGAAAAGCTGTGTGTACCTGACTAACGGAGATTAAACAACATGCTTGAGCCTATCCAGCTCTGTATGGTAAGCATTCAAATATGACAAAAAAACCCCAAAAAAACTTTGAAAACTTAAATTTCAGTACATAAGCATATCAGCAAGTATTTTATTTTTCAGTAAACCTCACCTTCTCCCTAAAAAGTATCAGAAGTCAAATATTAACTAACAAACATACTTTCCTTTCAAATCTGGATGACATTGGTTTTGACTTTATTCTGTCTATTTCTCAGTGAAATAAGCAACAGTGTGCAAAGAAAAAAAGAGACTACTTAGATGCAGTTATAATTATCTAAACTTTGCTTTTTTATCACCTTTTAAAATCCAAATATTGACAAAAAAGTAAGACAGTTTGGCTGCCCCTCAAAAGATATTCAGTATATTTGATCAATTCTAGAAATACCTTGCTTGAAAAACCATTTGTACAGTTGTTAAAGAAAACAGCCCTCAGTATCTCCTTTGAAATATTTCATGACATTCAGCCTGAAAACAGTCAATAGAAAGCTTTAGAAAGCACAATGGTTGCAGCAATCCTATGGTCTGAAAGTATGGAGAGTGCAAAATAGCAGTGCATTGTTTCCTATGTCTTTCTTATGTTTTTAATATTGGTTATGTAGATATGTTCTCAGTTCAGCAGTACACTTTTTTTTTAAACATCTGACTAGCATAGAAAGATTTATTCTATAATTAAAACAATGGGATGAAAATGAGCAGATATAGACATAATTCCTAACACTTTCTTAGACTTTATTACATGAACTTTTTCAATACAACATAATTATAGCATAGATATGCTTATAATATTTGCTTCAAAGATGACGTGTATCTTCTTGCATTGATATTAGGATGCTCATCTCATCATCATAAGATTATTTTAGAGAATATTACCATAAGAAAACACACCTTTTTGGGTTCTGGTAAGCAACAAAATAATTCTTTGAATGATATGGCAGCATTTTTTATAGATGAAAATGTCTTCTTTTACCTGAAAGTTTTCAGATCTTATGAAATCTATAGAATTGTTAACCTTTCAAAAAATGCCTCTCAGAATATTTTTCTTCTAGAGAGAAAGACAGCAAGCTCAATTACCTTTGCCATATTCCAAGAGTTTTGTTGCCCAGAACTCTAAAAAAATAAGTTTACCATGGTGACAGTTGCCTGGTTAGTTACATTTTTCCCAAATATTCCTAATACCATCAGAGGCTGAAGTGATTTATATCCATAAAGTTTGAAAACAGGGGTTAGGAAAGTTTTTAATTGGTTGAATTGACCTGAATTTCAGCCCAATTGAGTTAACAGCAAATCTTGACAAGCTTTTGAAAGGAAGTTATGCCACAACAGGCATTAGCAATATTCTACTTCCTCAACACTTACACTGGGCTTTCAAATCTGATTATGGCCTATTTTGCACCTATATGGTCTAGGAGTTCATTGACAGCTGTCATCCCTATGACATTCTCAGCCACTACAAACCCACTTATTTTTGAACGTATGAATTATGCTAGGCAGAGTTCCCTGAAATCTATTTATACTCATTTTTTAAAGATTCAGTGCAGACAGCAATTGCATTTCTTATTGCCAATGCAAATATTTAGAACTTCACTAAAAAATCCTCTGAAGATTTAGTTTAAGGCAAATTAAAAAAAAGAAAAAAATACTTAGTTTGTTATTTTCAAACTGTCAGAATTACTTGGAAATTTTATCCATAGTTCAATCCACCATAAATTATCCTATTAATCCTTATATTTTTTTTTAATATCAACAACATCAGAATGTCAGAGAAGCACAGCAAGACTGAATGTTAATTCACATTAGTTTCAAATGTGGGTATACTTAAAGTCATGTAGCTATAAGTGTCTCTCTGGGATTTTTCCTTTGCTATGAATAGTATCTCAAACTGACGTATCAGAGAAACCAGAGACTCAGCAGTTATCAGAATTAAAGGAAATTACTAGTGGACAGTTCATGTACTGCAAGGATTCAGTGAATGGAAAGCTGCTTGTTACACCTGTGATGATTTCTACTGTTTATTTGAAAATTTCAAGCGCAAATGTAATTATTTAACAAATTCATAAATATTAACTGAGTTTTCAAAACAATGCATGGATTTATGATGATTTCACTTGTAATTTTTGTGGCATGCTTACAGAGCAATATACTGAAATTATTTTTATGCTTAATTTATTTATCAGCATATTGAGTAGGTATCCATTTTTAAAAATTATTTTTAAGTTGTATGTTGTACAACATCTTAACTACCTTTTAGATTTCTCTCACTTACATGACATTCATAAAGAAAATATTATTCCAGCTCTCCAATTCCCTTTGAGAAACAAACACTTAGGCAGGCCTTGTGATTTTTAAATAAGTTTTTGATAAAGGGGGTTTAGTAAATATTTACAACACTTTTTAGGTGAAGTACCCTAAAAGGCATTTAATTAACAAATTAAAGAGATATTGCAATTCAGCTGTAATGATTATCAGTAACTGCATCACGGAATGTAATATTATATAATTAATATGAATAGGGAATTCATAAAAAAAAACCACTATGCTTTTTTACTAAATGTTAATCTGGGTGCCAAAATGATTGAATTTTATCAAAACAGATACTAACATATTTAGCTATAGGTTCTTCTGTAAGTCCTTTATGATTCATTCAAACTCATAACCATGTGAACAATTAGACTGATGAATGAAGACTAATGAAGACTAATCCTATTAGAAGTTTATAAAATATTCATATTTTTTTTGCATAATCATTGCATAATGGGCACATGAATTAGTGAAAGGAATTTCCTTTATGAAATGGGAAACCAAAAAAAAATGTTCACATTGCTGCTGTTGAATACAGGGTGTGGAATATAGGGTGAAATACTACTGGTATTAATTTACAGTATTGTGGCACTACTGTTTTCAATAATTATATTGAATAAATGAAGGTATGAGATACTGTTTATGTGTGCATGTGTGTGTTTGTACGTACACACACACACACTTTGCAAAGAGCAAAGAGTTTCTGAGAAACACAGGACCATGCAAAATATTAAGATCAGTTTTATCTCCTGACTGCTGTGTTTTTTGGTGGAATGAGTATGCATTTTTTTTATATATATACACATTATATAAAAATATATATTTGCACAAACACACACATATTGTAACTGCCGTTTCTTTTAAGAGTGTTAATTAGTTTTTATGGTGAGAATTGTAAAATAATGAGTAAGACATGTCTTGCTTTTACTTCTCCTTATACCAAACAAAAAGACTGTAGAAAAATAAAAGATGACATCTCACAGCGTGTCCTTTTAAACAACATTGTTGAAAAGCTCATAACATTTCAGTTGCTGTTGTCCTGAGTCACTAAGAACCACTCCGGAAGTTTACAAAATAAAGGACTTAAAATTAATAGAGCACTTGTTTACATCTTTTTTGCTAAACAGAACTATATGTTTGATAGAAAGAACTGTTCCTATTATAAATGCATAATGACATTTTTTTAGAAAGGGGATATGAGGTCTCATTATTCCTACAGTAATTAGCATTGATCTAATCTAACTTCTAATAGAATGGAATTAAAATAAATTTAATCAAAGTCCCGTAAGTCATTTGGGTTTCAGTTTCTCTGGATTACTTTTTTCTTTTTTTAATATGGAATCAGTCTTCAGCCTGCAGTAGTTATCTGGTGTCATCCACAGAAACATGGGATTCCAGGATAATTCAGCTTAGAAGGGACCTCAGGAGGACTTTACTCCTACCTCCTGCTCAAAGCAGGGTCAGGTGTGAGATCAGACCAGGTTGCTGTTGTGGTTTCAGCCCAGCCAGTAACAAAGCACCACACAGCCACTCGCTCACTCCTCCCCCAGCCATGGTGGGATGAGGAGAAACTCTAAAAGCAGGCTCATGGGTCGAGACAAGGACAGGGAGGGATCACTCACCACTCATGGTCAAGGGCAAAAGACAGACTCAACTTGGGGAAGAAACAAAATCAATTTAATTTACTACCAATCAAAGCAAAACAAGGATATTAGGAAGTAAAACCAAACCTTAGAACACCTTCCCACCACCCCTCCCTCCTTCCCAGCTCAACTCCATTCCCAGTTCTCTCTCCCTTCTCTCCCTCCTCCCCCCAGCAGTGCAGGGGGATAGGGAATGGGGATTGGGGTCAGCTCAACACACCTTGTCTCTGCCACTCCTTCCTCCTCAGGGGGAGGACTCCTCACACTCTTCCCCTGCTCCACTATGGGGTCAGTCCCACAGGAGACAGTCCTTCACAAACTTCTTCAATGTGAGTCCTTTCCACAGGCCGTAGTTCTTCCCAAACTTCCCTGGCGTTGGTCCTTTCCGCGGGCCAATCTTCAGTCACACGCAGCTCCAGCGTGGGCTTTCCCATGGAGTCACAGCCATCTTCAGGGACCTCTGCTCCACTGCTTACCTCCATGGGCCGGGGGGTACAGCCTGCTGTCTCATCATGGGCTGCAGGGACATCAACCTCCTTCTTCACTGACCTCGGTATCTGCACAGGGGTTCCTCTCACATTCCAATCCCCTGACTCACTGCCGGTTCCCCTTCTTAAATCTGTTCTCCCAGAGGTGCTACCGCCGTTGCTGATGGGCTCGGCCTGGGCCAGACGTGGGTCTGACTTGGAGCTGGGGAAGCTTCTAGCAGCTTCTCACAGGAGCCACCCCCGCATTCCCCCCCCCCCCCCCAAAAAAACCCCAACAAAAACCCAAAACCCAACACACCACACAAACCCGTTAACAGTTGCTCAGGGTTTGGTTCAGTCAGGTCTCAAAAACTCCAAAGGATGGAGACTGCACAGCCTTTCTGAAGCAACCTGTTCTAGTGCCTGACTGTCTTCATGAGGAAAAATGTTTTCCCTGTATACAGACATGGTGTCCCTTGTTTAAACTTATTGTCACGGTCTCTCATCCTCCTGTCATGCATCACTGTGATCACATGACTCCATCTTTTCTTCAGCAAGGTGGGCTGCTGTTAAGTTCCTTCAAATTCATCTCTTCTGCAGCTTGAACAAGCTTCAGCCGCCCAGCCAGCTTGGTAGCTCCGTGCTGAATTATAGAATCATAGAATTGTTTAGGTTGGAAAAAACCTTCAAGATCGTCGAGTCCAACCATCAACCATGCCCACTGTCCTGGTTTCAGCTGGGATGTAGTTAACTGTCTTCCTAGTAGCTGGTACAGTGCTATGTTTTGAGTTCAGTATGTGAAGAATGTTGATAACACTGATATTTTCAGTTGTTGCTCAGTAGTGTTTAGACTATAGTCAAGGATTTTTCAGCTTCTCATGCCCAGCCAGGGCACCTGACCCAAACTGGCTAACGGTGTATTCCATACCATGTGACGTCCCATCTAGTTTAGGAACTGGGAAGTGGGGGGCAGGGATTCACCGCTGGGGGACTGGCTGGGTGTCGGTTGGCAGGTGGTGAGCAATTGCCCTGCACATCATTTGTACATTTCAATCCTTTTATTACTACTGTTGTCATTTTATTAGTGTTATCTTTATCATTATTAGTTTCTTCTTTTCTGTTCTATTAAACCGTTCTTATCTCAACCCACGAGTTTTACTTCTTTTCCCTATTTTTTCCCCCATCCCACTGGGTGGGGGGGGAGTGAGTGAGCCGCTGCATGGTGCTTAGTTGCTGGCTGGGGTTAAACCACGACACCCACTAAACCATATGTGAAGTACCCTGTCCACTCCCTTTTTGAATACCTCCAGGGATGGTGACTCAACGACTTCCCTGGGCAGCCTATTCCAATGTTTGACAACCCTCTCAGTAAAGAAATTTTTCCTAATATCTAACCTAAGCCTCCCCTGCTGCAGCTTGAGGCCATTTCCTCTCGTCCTATCTCCAGCCACCTGACAGAAGAGACCAGCACCCACCTCACTAGAACCCCCCTTCAGGTAGTTGTAGAGAGCGATAAGGTCTCCCCTCAGCCTCCTCTTCTCCAGACTAAACAGCCCCAGCTCCCTCAGCCACTCCTCATAAGACTTGTGCTCCAGGCCCCTCACCAACTCGGTTGCCCTTCTCTGAACATGCTCCAGCACCTCCATGTCTTTCCTGTAGTGAGGGGCCCAAAACTGAACACAGTACTCGAGGTGTGGCCTCACCAGTGCCGAGTACAGGGGAACAACCACCTCCCTTCTCCTGCTGGCCACACTATTTCTGATACAGGCCAGGATGCGATTGGCCTTCTTGGCCACCTGGGCACACTGCTAAATGTTCGTATACTGTTCTTTGAGGAGGTCAAGGTGATCATATTTGACAGCTCCTTGACCAGAGTAATTGTAGCTGAAGTGGGCTTATCTTCTTCTCTGTTTCATCTTCATGTTTGATATTTTTATGATGTTTTCCCCCCCTCTCAAAAGGGGATTTCAGCTGTTCCGGATACTGCTTCTCTTGGTTTCAGTTCACTTGAAGGTGACAAATAACAATGAAATAAGACAATATTTTATGTCACACAGGTATCTATTCATTCTTGTTTAGTGAATAAGGTATTTGTTAAATTAAAGGTATAGGTATTAATATAGCACACATATACATCCTTACTTGGTCTGAATATATAATTCACAGCCTGTAAAAGGGAAAGTGCATAGAAAAGGGGTGAAATATTTTTAATGTTGTGGTATAGCACAGATCACCGTGCTTTTCACTATGGATTCATGCCATTATAGAGCGCCATTTGTCTCCTGTCACATTTGTGCTGCTAAATTTCCAAAAAGCTGTGTAACACTGGCATATTCCTCCAGAGATACTGACGAGTACAGTTTTTTTCAACTACTTCAAAAGTTAAGTCTCATATTGCTGAATCAAGATGTGATATGGTGTGGTGGATTGACCCTGGCTGGATGCCAGGTGCACACCAAAGCCACCCTATCACTCCCCGCCTCAGCTGAACAGGGGAGAGAAAATATAATGAAAGGCTTGTGGGTCAAGATAAGGACAGGGAGAGATCATTCACTAATTACCATCATGGGCAAAACCAGACTCAACTTGGAGAAAATTAACTTAATCTATTACCAATTGACCAGACCAGGGTAATAATAAATAAAACCAAATCTTAAGACACCTTTCCCCTACCCTCCCATCTTTCTAGGCACAGCTTCACTCCCAAATTCCCTACCTCCTCCCCCTCCCAGTGGGGTAGGGGGATGGGGAATGGGAGTTGCAGGCAGTTCATCACATGTTGTCTCTGCTGCTCCTTCCCCCTCAGGGGAAGACTCCTCACACTCTTCCCCTGCTCCAGCGTGGGGTCCCTCCCATGGGAGGCAGTTCTCCATGAAATTCTCCAATGTGAGTCCTTCCCACAGGGTACAGTTCTTCGTGAACTGCTCCAGCGTGGGCTCCTCTCTCCACAGATCCGCAGGTCCTGCCAGGAGCCTGCTCCAGCATGGGTTCCCACAGGGTCACAGCCTCCTTTGGGCGCACCCACCTGTTCCAGCATGGGGTCCTGCACAGGCTGCAGGCAGATATCTGCTCCACCATGGACCTCCATGGGCTGCAGGGGCACAGCTTGCCTCACCATGGTCTTCCCCACGGGCTGCAGGGGAATCTCTGCTCCGGTGCCTGGAGTACCTCCTACCCCTCCTGCTTCACTGACCTTGGGGTCTGCAGGGTTGTTTCTCCCACATATTCTCACTCCCCTCTCTGGCTACAGTTTCTGTTGCACAGCAACTTTTTTCCCTTCTTAAATCTGTTCTCCCAGAGGCGCTACCACCATCGCTGATGGGCTCGACCTTGGCCAGTGATGGGTCTGTCTTGGAGCCAGCTGGCATTGGCTCTCTCAGACATAAGGGAAGCTTCTAGCAGCTTCTCACAGAAGCCACCCCTGTAGGCCCCTCTGCTACCAAAACCTTGCCATGCAAACCCAATACCTATGGCCTCATTGATTTAAATTAAAAACTGAGGAAGTGTTTAGCAATCTGATTTCTGCTACTCTTTTTTTACCAGCTGGTGTAATAATGCCAGAATCAAAGTAAATTTAAATGGAATAACTTCCCAAATGTTCTGGTAGCCATATATTTCTGCAGTATCCAGAAAATTTTTAGTAGGCTTTCCATAGAGGCAAACAGAAATTTAGTTCTGTAGCAAACATTTTTCCCCTTTATTGTCATGCTTAGAGATATTTCCTATGTCTAAAATGCAGGCAAACATGGTACGAAGTGAACTGTTCTTGACTTTTGTATGTCTTCTAGGTATGTATGTCACAGAAATAGCTCTTGTCTTCATTACCTTAAAATCCATTCAGTCCCTGCTCTAACTTCTTTTCATTTCTTCTTAACTTAAATTTCCAGTACATCATATATCCTTACATATGTAGTTCAATTATAGGCTGAAATAGTATAAACTTAACTTGCTCTCTAGATAATTATGAATTACTTTACTGTAAGATTAAGAATTATATTTCTGTTAATGTGACATATAGTATGTTCCACTGCTTTATTAATCATCCTGGAATTGATACAAACTGACTGTAGATAACCTTATCAAATATATATAAATAAAACAGATTTATAAGCTTCATTAAAAATATACATCACTAATGGGCTTTGAAGGACAAAGTCAGGCTACTATACCCCTTAAATTCTTTTGGAAGTTTTGTTCTGAAACATATTTAGGCATTTATTAGGTACTCTGTAGTCTCAGTTTAGGAGTTTCCCACCAATGACAGCATTTGAACATAACTTCAGGCATGTACTTCTTTGTCCTATCTTGACTGAGGGGTTAAGGCATGGCAATAACTCCATGTTTCTATTTAATTTCATAAGTATACATTATGTAGATGCATATTCTGTGCATATATATGTATTTATGTGGAACATGGCCTTAAAACAAGCTTTAAGATAATGACAAGAGGTGTAAAGTTTCATATTCTGTTTCTTCAAGACTATACATAGGGACATGACTCTCTTAAAGTACCTGTTCTTCCAAACTAGATAGGTCAAAAAAGTTATAAATGGAAGTATAGCACTAGGCTTCTAAATATATATGTAAGCACCTCAATGTAAATGCCCTAATTTTCAGGCATCCTGACTGTCTATAAATGCCATTGAAATCAATATGAGATGGAGAGATGGAGAGCAAAGAAAGTTTAATTTTAGATTTTTAAAATTTTACTTCCTTCCCACTGGTATTTCTTTTATTTCAGGACTGCATGGTCCTGCTGAGATAGTTGTTAAGTATGGGATAAAATATTAAAGCATTGGAAGAATACCATTTCTTCTAAATCTTTTCCATGATAAATCTGTGTAATTTTTTTCTGCATTTGTAACAAAATTTATGTCTAGTTAATAAAATGAGTACTGTATAATGACTTCCCATATGAAACTATCTATAGTGAGAGAGGTCAGCTTTTTTAACATTATCCCAATACTGGTTTAAAACATGCCTTTGGAGCACAAGTGTCTTGTTTATTAGCTTGTGCTGTTAATTAGATGAAACTAGAAGTCTCTAAGCAACCAAAGCTCGGTCACTCATAACTTTATTCATTAGTGGGTGTAAGGTATTTCCTAACTCAGCTCATGAGGCTTTATCAGTGCTAATCTGCTATTCCTTCTTTTAAGCTTGCAGTATATTGGGAAATTCTAATGTGTGTTAATTAACCTGTTGAGTATGGCAATTTCCAGGTAACCAGATTAATTTACCCAACATATCAACCAGAAGTCAGCTCAGCAGTATATTTTTTTACTTTTTAATGGTTTTTAGGATCATGGAAACATTAAAACATTCATTATATTCTGATATTCAATAAAAACGAGACTGCCAGAATTATCTCAGGTATTACTATTCATGCAGAATTATGCTGAAGTCAAAAACTAAAAAAAAAAAAAGAAAGAAAAAAAAAAGGGACTTTATTTATTATTTTTATTTAACTAAGAATATGTTGTAAAAAAAATAATTTCCTACAGTTTTCTTTTGTAAGTCTGCCTGTTTAAAAATAGAAATCAACATCGGAAGCAGAAAAGATTGTTTTCAGATGAAGTTTATTTTACAGGATCCAAAAGTTTAGTGATGGAACTAGATTCACATGAAAGCAATACGTCCTAAGTCTCTGTATTTTGTGCAGGAGGAAATCTTTATACAGGTAGTACCCCCTGAACACAAGGCAGGCTATAATGATTGAAATAACATCACCTTTGAATTAAGCACCAGGGGACCAAAAGAATGCATAGATCAGAATGAAAGTAAGGTGCCCGACAGATAATTAAAACATGAAATAGAGTTCTTTTGCACATATAGAATGCACCTTATAGAAATCCACACTTGAAATGAAGTCATAGATAACAATTAGAAAGACTGTTTTAACATCAAACACTTGTAATTAAAAAAAGTGCATAGCAAGACCATATAACTTCTTGATCATTGCATTTCTTACACAATAATTTTTAAATATCACAACTTGATTAGAAATATTTTATACTGTAGGAGTATGGATGAAATCTATTGTTAAAATTTCAAGCTCCCCTTGAATCCAGAACCCCAAGATAATATAAATACAGGTAGAAATACTGAAGTATTTGGGATTTTGTGTTATCCAACATATTTACAATACTGCTGGTCTTAACAGTAATAATGAAAATGAATTGAAAAGTATGTTTTCAACAATTCTTCTATATAATTTCTTTGGAGAAAATGTTAATGATATTCCAGTGTTCTAATTAAAAGCTATTTCTTAAAATTGTTGTTAGATTTCAATTATTAATTTATCTTACTATACTGTACAAATACTGCATCAAAGATTAGTTAAACTGATGTGCTAACAAAATATTACATCACTTTACCAAGTTTAGAAAATATCACCAGAGATTTGTTCTACAAATGGATACAACAGTAATAGTTGCAATGACAAATAATTTGTCATATTCAGAAGCTCTTATACTATTTGCAGACCTCTGCAATTTTTCAAATTGATTAAAAGCTGCCATTTGCAACATTGATAAAGTTCTTATGTACCAAAATCATTCCTGTTCACTCTTTGCCTCGTGGGATATATTTGCCTAAGGGCAATATTGAATCAAATTGTATTTTCTCAGACAACCCATATCCCATATCCTTCTGTCTTTATATAAATCTTATATGATACCTTATTTTACTGGATTTTGTAGTTTTAGATTGCAGTAATCATAATGTCTGTTCTCATTTGAACTTCCTCACATAATTTTGAAAAATAAAGCTGCTGAGCCCACATAAGCACAGAGCCCCTGATAATAAGACATTATAAATGAGAATTTTAAAATGTTTGGACTTATATTCAAATGAGGAGAATGCAGAAGTATCTTTCATCTATAGGGAAATGCTACATCAAAAAAACCCCTCTCTACAGAAATAGCTAAGAACTGATTATAGCTTTATTATCCTTTCCTTCCATTTTTATTTAATTTTTTTCTCTGTATGTTTGTGTTACAATCATGTCTTTCTACTGATGACATAACTTTATTATGAGGTGTAAGACAGATAAACAGCTTTCTGTGAAGGCAGTGTCTTTGCTATTGATAAGTATGACTGCCAGTGTAACATTTCGCTGTCATGGCCTCTATTACATTTCTTCAGCAATGCTGCTTGTCTGTCCATAAAACATTTAGCTTCCTGGGGTGAAAGGAAAGAAAAAAAGAATAGTTGGGTTCTATTTAATGATGCTCACCAACATAATGTGCATATTTTCAAGATATCTTTATACTTAAAATGAAAACACTTCAGGATTATGAGTAATGAGACACAAATTCACACACAAACATATTAAAATGTGCTCTGTGATCACTTTCTAATATCAATGAAGTGCTTTACCCAGACAGTGTGAGACAGTATCCTATCAACCCTACGGAGACCTAGTATTATATGGAAAGTAATGCAAACTGTTTTTTTCATTATAAACCAAACACTGAAGCAGATGATAGAAATATCAGAGTGAAAAGACTGCCACTCATGTCTTTGCTGTATGATTCCTATTGCAGGCATTGGGGGTAGGGGGCATGGCATAAATGTGTTTTGAATAAATTTGAGACTTTGGTATGCTAAACTTGCATCTAGAGTAGAATGAACATAAATACATACGGTGCTTTTGAAAAGAAGAATCTAAAGTGTTTAATATCAGCTGAGCCATGTGGAGGAAATTACTGCTTTTTTAGTTTAAAGGTTTCCTTATTTTTTTGCTGCTTATCAAGCCATTACTGCAGTGTTTCTCTAGCA
The DNA here is from genome assembly GCF_947461875.1 of Haliaeetus albicilla. Lineage (NCBI taxonomy): Eukaryota > Metazoa > Chordata > Aves > Accipitriformes > Accipitridae > Haliaeetus > Haliaeetus albicilla. The sequence continues at coordinate 61,455,262 of NC_091483.1, forward strand.
TTACATTAAAGATGGGGTGGTCATTGTGTTAGTCCAGTTACCAAGCACTAACATACTAGGTCCTTGCCAGCAAGAGCTACAGTTCACTTCTGAATGTATCATTTTTTATATTTGTTCATATTTTACAGGTTTTACTCAGTTGTATTGGTGTGGTTATGTTTGGATTGGTTGGGAGGGCAAGGGGCTTTTTTGATTGTTTGGATTTTTTTTCTTTCTTAAATTAAAAACAATTTGCCAAGGACAAGCATGGGTCAGCAACTCTCTGAAGGCTGGGAGGCCAGGGGTCCCCAGGGGAGGCAGGGCAAGGCAGGCCCTGGCAGCCAGGCCTGTCCCATCACCACAGCCAGGGAGCAGGGCAGCTGGGGGCACCAGGGGCAGCCCCAGCCCTGGGTATCAGGCACCTGCCTGGGGACAAGAATGGGCTACGGTCAGGCTGTGATGTGGGCCTGTGGGTGGGCTCGGCTCGGGGGGCGCATGATTGTGCAGGGCATGGCTGTGGGGAACTGGAGACTGGCTCTGAAGCAGCATCACCGGGGCAGGAGCTCATGGTCCTGGGGGGCTGACATGGGGCCCTGGGCAACATGGGGGGACTGGACAGGGGCAGTCAGGCCCTATTGTTGCACAGTTATAAGAAAATTTTGTATATTTTAAACTAGCTATAGGAAAGTCAAATGAATGATGTGAAATATCTTAGATATTTAGGTTACTTTATTCAAAGTTATAATATTTATCATTAAGTCAAAAATATGTTTGGACAAATGTCCTTTTGCTTTTCTTACTGACCTAAGAATCACAGATACTAACAGGTTGTTTGTGAAACGTCATGTAGTATAAATCCAGCAGCTTTGGTTTTACAGAGTATAAGTCCTATAGCTAGGACCTTTCTCCCTTCCAGCCCTCCCACCAAACCCTCCAAAAAAACATGTTCTGTAAAAAATTCCCACTAACTACTTCAATATATTTTTGTTAAAAATTGAATATTCTGATATTTTGGTTAAAAATTTGGCATTTTGCTTTGGAGTTGATGGTTTGTTGTGCTGTTGGAGTTTCAATTTAGGTTCTTTTGTAATTCATTCACCTGTGTGAACCAATTGGTGTCATTTACCTTGACATCTCCTTTGCAGAGGACAGAGAGGTATTCCTACTATTTTATTACTTTGATAATAGAAGACAGTCCTGTCATGTCCCAAAGTTGGAGCGACTCAAGTTTGTGGATTTCCTTTGTCAGAATTAAGGTGAAATGACACCAGGGGAGTTCAAACAACAATCAACATTTATTCAACCTAGCTACCCTTGCCTAAGTACACGTGAACTTATCAATATGAACCTTGCAACATGTCATTAAGCCGCTGTTTGAGAAGAGGAGGGAAGTATAGAAAAATGAAGTGGAAAAAGGAACATGAAACTGTGTCAGAAGGAGAGCCCTCCCATTGAGTCACGAGGTTCAGAGCAGACCCCCTTGCTTTCTGGACTCCTTCTCAAAGAGGAGCTCAGGGGTGGCTAGATCCACTCTTAGTCTCAAACTTGGTCAATGGTTTATGTTTAAATGGATGAAGTGTAGGGACTGTGGAAAAGAGAGAAGGAAAAGAGGGAGAGAAAGAAAGAAAGAAAGAAAGAAAGAAAGAAAGAAAAAGAAAGAAAGAAAGAGAGAAGAAAAGGGTTTCACCAGTCCTGGGTCCAGCATTGGTCCAGCCAGTGTAGAGATCCAGTTCTGGAGGGCATGCACTGAGGACTCATTCTCTCTTCTTTTATAGTGTGTTGGTTGATGATCTCAACATGCGCAGTTCCCATTCCTGGGGTTCGCTGGAATTGGTCAGTGAGCTTTGGTAGGGGGGGTTCGTTGTGGAGTTGCCTCTCTTTTCCTGCTGGCATGACTGCTTAAGATAGAAGCACAGTCCCAACTTCTGTGGGGCCTTCTTCCTCCAGGAAGGCATAAATTGTGTTCCTTCTCCTGGTCACTTAAGATAAGGAATTGGGGCTTTGGAGAAGTGCGTTCCCACCCTCCATGGGGCCCTCTCCTCTGTCCACATTGTCTTGTTCACAAAACTCCAACAGTTTTACAGAGGTCATTTTCTCCACCAAAGCTCTTTAATGGATGTTTGAGACATTGAATTTGTCAGAGCGTCACAAGCCCAAATGGGGCACCTGGCTTCTATGAGATAATAAGAGTATAGTGAAGCCACACAGCACTCTGATATCATATCCTAAACTCTTTCTTTTTTCCCCTCACTTGCATACACCCATCCAAATTAAATTTAAGAATATTGCTGTAATCAAAATACTCAAAGTAGAAGTTTGTTTCTTTTAGTCAGAATCTATAATAATTATAGTAAGAAGGAATGTTTTGATAAACCCTCTGCAAGAGATTCAACATATCATGCTAATTTTGTTATAAAATCTTTAAACTAACCTAAATTAAGCAAAATTAAATTTTTGTATATATTGGAGTCTTTTCTTCTTCTGAAAGTTACATTGAAATTTTGAAAGATATAGTACAATCTTTTTAAGGCTATAGAAATCTGTTATTTCATTTCATCTTATTGCTTCTTCACTTTCTCTACATTTTCTTCTGTATTCCCTATCCTCTGCAGTAGTGTTAAAACAGTGATATAGTTCAGATTTCTCATCATATTGCTAAATGTACCTTTTTTTATCCTTCCTGATACTGCCTTTTTTATTTTTGCATCATTTCTCTGATTCTTTCCTTGCCTGTATAAGATATTTTGTGTCTTTTGTCATCTGTCATTGTTGGCAAGACATCTAATTTTCCATAGAATTTTGGGAAATTTATCTAACATCTGAAGCTTAAGGTTTTTGTGTTTTGAAGCTATAGTACAGAAAACAGATTCTTGCTAGAGAGCTTACATTCTTTCAATATGCAGAAACTGTGTCCTAATAATTATATAAAGCCTTCAACAAACCCTTGTCCTTCACAATAATAAACTTCCTGGTTCATTAAATGCTTTTTAAGCCGTTTTTACTACCAAGCACTTCAAAACTATTATTGTTATAAAGCAAAATTCCACTGTTTTCGAACACACAGACTCCATCTACTGCAACAGCACCAATTATGGTGCTTTTTAAAAATTTTAAATAACAAGCTACTTTCTTTTGTACTTGCTTGATGTTATTACTTTAATCCTTTTTATAAGCTTATCCTTTAGAGTTTGCTTACCCAGAATGTTAAAAATGGTCCAGGTTGCGCTGCTTGCACCCAAAACAGAAGGGAAAGGAACATTTTTGTTAATTTTGAGGAAATTACATTTAATCCTGTTGCATACCATGCTGTCTGTTCTGGAAGGTTTTGCAGTTACCAGTGTTTCTCTGGCTATTATCCTTTCAATTTCTTATCATATACACTGTAGTTTCTGTTTACAGTGTTTCTTGGCGTGGATCTGAACATAAACTTTTCCTTACATCAATTGTACAGTTTTTTGTGGCCTCCTGTTCTCAAAGAATCATAAAGTGATGCCCATACCATCTGTTGTATTTGATATTTAGTTATTTTCTACCCCATCAGTTTAGTTTTACTGTTCACTTCTCAGTAATGATAGATGAGAAGGTACCACCTTCCTGGAAAAAGATAAAAACTAGTAGACTAGTATTCCAATTGGGATATTCAGAACATTCAAACTTTCTTTCTAGCCAGATATGTGTATGAACAATTTCTTTCTCTGGGGATTGTGGTATTTGGTCAGATGTCTCAAGAACAGGTTTAATTCTTGCCTAAGAACAGAATGAAGCATCTTCAAAGATCATTAATTTTTTTCATGTTGGTTCCCTTTGATACAGGACTTCCCTATGAGACAATTTACACTGAAAATGTTCTTTCTTGGTAGTGTGTATGTTTTTTCCCTTTTGCCCAGTGGCAAACATAATTACCTAGCAACCAGGCTATTTCTTTTTTGGTGCTTTACCATGATGCAAGGCATTTATGGGGCTAGGGTCTTAATTTATATATAATCACCATCACACCTATTTCTATTGTGGAAACTATTAGTGTTTCCATTTTCCTTAATTTTCTTCATTTAATTACAGGTAAATGGAGTTAGTTTATAAGAAACAGCAAAAAACCCAGCAATATTCATAGCTATTTTTATACAGACATAGAACTGTAAAGTAGAAAAAAGGAACTGAATAGACACCTTGTTAAATTTCGTTTTCATACTCTATGCTTTGAAGATCAGTTTGTATCTTTTAAAATGATGTGCATTTGAAATAAACAAAGAAATATGCATATAATAAATGCAATAAATTGGCTCACATGATCTCAGTCTCTTCCTTTTCAACCTCAAGAAAGAATTCAGCTTGCCAGTAAGTGTAGAACTATAAATTGCATTGTTAGATTTTTTTTTTAATGTACAGGTAATCATACAGCCATAAGCTTCTTTCCCTAGAATTTCTCAGGATGAGTCAGTGTAATGGAAACTTGCTCTATCTCTGGTTCCCTTCATGTCTGTTGTGCAATTACTGTATGTTGCCTTGCTATACATGTCCTGCAAAGCAAAATAAATTAAGTAAATGCAAAAATAAGGCTAATAATATCATTCTAATCTCAAATGGAAAATGTAAGTACGTAGAAGTTACATTGGAGCAACCATTGCGTTCACTTTACAGATTATAAAGTTGCAGTAAAAGGCTACAAGTCAAGAATACAATTAAGATATTCTGAGTTCTGGTTCAGACAATTTTCTATATAGAAAATATTGCTCGATGATATTGTTTGCATGATATATAAAATATAAACAATATACAATATCATAGAAATGTCTAAATGCTCATAGTAACCCTGCATCTGCATGTAATGAAATATATCTGGTTATAAAAATCAGATGAATTCTCTAATGATGGTTTCTCACCTTAGGGACACAGAATTAGGAAAAAGCTAACAAAGGGCCATTTACTACTGCTGCAAACTACTACCACATGATCCCTTTTAAAAAACTTTCTAGCTTCTTCCTGAAAACCAGTAACATTTCTAGACATGCCTTCAGAGGTTGGTAATATGTAAAGATACTTCAAAACTTTAGTTGTGTGATACCTAGGAAATTTTGCCAATTGTATCTTAAGTATATTCATTTTCAGTTTATGCTCACTTTTCTTTCCACTAGCATTCTGCTTCAGTTTAAATACCTTTCTCCCTCTCAAGAGGAAGGAATCCTATAGTAAGCACATCCTTGTTACAGTATTTGTACTTTCTTTTTATCTTTAGACCTCTAGCTCTTGTAACTATTCCCTGTGTCAAAGTTTGTTCAGAAGTTCTGTTAAAGGTAATCCAGTCTGTCTCGTCTTTTTCAGATGATGGTTTTTTTCCTTCATATGTACTATTGGTATCATGAGGAATTATCCTTAGTCATGCAGAATAAAAAAAAAAAAAAAAAATTCCTCTTAGATTTACAGTTACGTGTTAGAACGGAAAAAAAATATATTATTGCTAAAAAGGTTAAACTCTGAAATCTGCTTCCTGCTGCAGTATATTAGTTACCATTTCTGCATCTTCATTCCAATCAGTAACAAGATTCTTCTTGCTAAAAACTAAAGCAATAATCTTGTTTAGTTTAGGATCTACATCATCAGATTTCAGCTCCCTTTTACTTGTTCTCTTCAAGTCCCATTATTCTTGCTAAAACTACAGTAATATACACACAGATTTCAGTATGAGGAATGAGGATGATCTACATCCTGCTCAGTCTGTGATCTGAATAATTCAGATATTTTCCAAGGAGACAATAGATCTGGATTCTCTTAGGAAGATCTCTCAATGTCCAAAATATCCCACTGCCTGTATACATGCAGAAGAAATACTGTGTAAAATAGTAAAATCTGTGGCACTTCCTCTCCTGGTAGTGAAACCTTTCACAAAACAAGGACCTTGAGACCCTATCATGCCTTCTCCCAGGAGACCTTTTTTTGTCTTCTGAGTCTCTATTAAGTGTAGGAGGAAGTGAGTTTGAATCACCCTACTAGGTTCAGGCACATTGCCTTCTTTAGGCCCTACAGGGTTTAATATCCCCAAACATGCATTCTGTATCTAGTTTTTAGTTTATTAAGATGCCTTCTTTCTTAGATTGATATACATAGGTCTAAAGCACAACAAGTTTAACTTCTTTCTATTACATTGTAGACTGTGATTTTGACATATCTTACAGGCTCCCAATTTTTTCCCTACTGCTGGGTCGATTAAGTCAAGAGTCTTGTTTTCTTATACTGTTATTGAGTGTAGTCATTTTTACTTGAAGCAGTTCATCCATCTGCTTCAAATTTACTGTTCTCTGTACCTAACTTATTCATTTTGTTCAGACAATATTTTCTTACCTTTTCCTAATCTGAAATCTAAATCTTAAACTGTCTTCAAGGATTTGATGAGCTGGCTCTAAAAGCTTAAGTTATTGGGTTAATACAGTCTAGAAAGCAGAGATCAGCCCTGACGATTCTGCTTAAGCTATCACTTAGTTGAGGTGAAGGGAAATGTCTGAGGAGAAAATAACTGGCCAGTGAACTGTTAACTTTCTTTGTGCTTTCCATAGTCTTAAGTCAGGGGTAATTGCTCTTAGCTTTTTAGGGTACTGTAATACTCCAAGATGCAGAATAATCCTTTTGACACATTCTATCAAGTGCCTTTTAAAAGTCAATAAAAACATTATGTAGTTCCCTTATCTTCATGCTCAAGGAATTTCTCAGTTGTCATATAATAAACATCTGCTTGATGGTTCCTCCTTGGCACAAAACCCCATTTGTTATTCTGCCAGTTGACTCCTGATGTGTGGTTTGAGTCCACATCATATCACTCTTAGGAATCATCTTGCTAGCATAGCTCAACAGATGCACAGTATTTAATGCAACTTTTTTATTAATAGATATTTCATGAAGAAAGAGAATAATAGAGTTCTCCAACATTCAGCAGGTCTGTCACAAATTACTTGCTGTTGGTGTATTTTATTCTTACAGAGTGCTGTCTTCTGGGATCATTGTATTACCAGACTATCATTTGTAAGAGGAATTACAATGCACCTCCTATTCTAAAAATATCTTTATAGCTGTCTTCTGGGATTTATACTATTGCAGTTGAGGAAAAATTCATATCTTATTCCAAAATATTTCGCACCATGTAAGTTTCTACTCTTCGAATTTTTACTAAACTTTATTACAACAAACTCTACATTAGTAAATTGCTTGCAGCAATTCTCTATTCACTCATAATGTTGAAGCCATAGTGTTTAAAAATTATTAAATTTAAGTATTACACTTTTCCATTAAAGACAAAGATTTAAAGTGATTTATCTATGGCTTGTGAGAAAATGTCTGCTTAGTTACAAGGAAACAAAACAACACTGTGCATGCAAAAAACTATTCTTTAAAATTGGAGAAAAAATCTTCATTATATTTGTTCACCATATATGTGCAATATATATGTAGATTTCAGTCTACTGAAAATAATAGGCATCTCAATGTCCATGGAAAACATTAATGTGCACCTAGAAATGTGCACCTCATGCTCAAAATCTTGTTTTCCTCCATTAGGATGTTTTTAGAAGTCTCATGCTGAAACCCACAATGATATTAAAAACTGCCTTTGTCCCTTCTTATTAGGATCACTCTTACTTCAGATTCATGGCACCTCATGAAAAAAGTCAACAGATTTTGAAAGGGGGACACGTTAACACTCCAGTATCAAACTGCTTCACTGTTAGAGAAGCAGATCTTTCAAAATCGATATACTGACTGTGATGATTTCCAGAATTATGAAATTAGCATTTAATGAGCAATGCAAGTTTCAAAATCTCTAGAATAATGATTTTTATTATTTTAATTGGTAGTTTAGCAAAGCCAATCTTTTTCATTTGTGTTTGAACTATGATTCCAGGCATCTACTTTCCTCATCAGTCCAATTAGATTATGTCATTCAAACAATTACAGTCAACAGGCTCTTCAGAGGCAACATGTGTCACTGCACAATGGAGACTGCATTTATCTGACTGAAGTTGGATAAATTACTGAAGTACTGGTTTTTATTTATTTTTGTGTCAAATCATTTAACAATAGCTGTGAATAGGGCTGAAATTTATCTTCCTCAGTTTAAAAGCCTTAGAATATTATTCAGACTACTAAATGTCACCTTCTCAGACAGTAAAGATGGTTTGGGGTAATAACACATATATAAGAGAAATAGTCCTGAGATCACACTTTTATAATAATCATTCCTCTATCAGTTACTCCACTGATAAAAACATATGAACTTTCTTCAGTAGCAGAAGTATATTTTTGTTATTTTAAAAAAATTCATAGCTTTATTTTAGAATTCTGGGTATTATGATACAGCTATCCTGGGCTTGGATTATATTATGTATTTGAACCCAAGAGTATCTGCAAAAATTTGAATATGTAATGTTGTATCACTGACTGAGTCAAGAACAAAACAGTTTTGAATCATTACAGCTGACACAGTGGAAACTAATTGTTGCACATCTCAAAAAATGTACACAGGCATAATTATGAACAGGAGAATGTTAAATGAGACCAAAGTCCCCACATTATTACTGATGATCACTTCTTACAGAAGGGAATTTTTCATCATATACATACTTGCTCTTAGAATTGAGTGTATTCTGATACCATTTTGAAACACAGTGCAGGTGGAAAGCTGTAAGCAGTCTTTTTAGCTGATGTATTGAACTTATTGTGCAGGTTAATGAATGTCTCCTGATTTTGTCCAGTTATTTGGTTTCTCATCATGTAAGAAAAGGAAGAAAAGTACCTGTAATAATTGCACAGAGTATATTGTTTACCTTGTTACCCTGAAAAATCCTCAGGGAGGCTGCACTTCAAAACCACAATATCTAATGTCTGATTCAGAACCACTCACTCCAGAGGTAATCTTAAAATACCTACAGATTTAATGAGTATTGTAATTTTTTATATCAGGGTGACAGTGACCTTATCAAAACAACTATGGACATGCAGATGTATGCATGTACATATTAACACATACAAAATAAGGACCTAATGGAAAACATGTCTTTATAGCTTCAGAAATTTTATATTGAATTTGCTTCTGGGAGAAATGCTGACATTTTGTAGTCCACTCTAAATACTATTACTCAGTTCTGTAGTGGAAACAACACTTCCCAAAGGATGAGTAACACCAAGTATGGGATTCTTACAGAATCTAACAGACTAGGTTATTAGCTCTTTCTGCTTTTAGAATCGTCAGGTCTTGTAATTCAGGGATCTGTTCTAAAATTGATTAAATGTTGTCTCATGATTTCAGCTGCAACATCACTTACACATAAATGTATGTTAGCTGGCTTAAAAAGTCAGTATGCTTAAATGCCAATACCTCACATACCTGAAAGTGAATGTTTTTTGTCTTTCAAAGGATCTCCATTTCTCATCATTATGCTCATCAAATGAACACTTGAAAAAATAACAAGTTGTTTTAATTTAATTAGTATTTTATTATTTTTCCTTCTGTGTTATTGATTCATTGTTCTGTGTTTTCTAATGGTGGAAACTATTGAAAAAGTATAACTAAGGTTGCTGCTTTTTTATAGCTTTCCAGAATAAGAGTTTTTATGTATAGTGCTGATCATATTCTCTGTTTTGTCAGTTTGCAGTTTTCTTTTTTTTATCTCTAATGGTATACCATAACAATTTATTATATTGCGATACACCCTGAAATAATGTGTATGTATGCGGTTGATTTGGTTTTGCATATCCAAAAGTAATATCAAAGACTAGCAATGTTTTTAGAAACAGGAAGAAAGTTTGCAGTGTTTTTACCTCACCTTACACTGAATTCATTCTAACATCAAAATTCCGAACAAGATTTTATGCTCAGCTGTATCATTTAAATTGAATAGTAAATCAAATAAATTATTTATAAATTATAGTTATTAAGCTAAATTATTCATTGTCAATCAACTACAAATGTAACGTAAATTTTTATTGATTTTTTGTTGCTGCTGTGTTTGTTAGGTTAGTAGAGTGTGCTGTGTATTCTTGTGTAAATTATATTTATATTGCTTTTTGATTTTTGTTACTCTTTTAATCTAAAAACATTGAAGTTATAATATGTAAGAGGCTGATCATTTATGTCAAAACACAAAAAATCTAGAAAGTTGGGAAACAATTCTGACCAGCTGCAGAACTTATTAGAGCAATGTTTTTCATATACAGACTTCTGATGAGATTACATGCATAGTTTTCAGATTTATTCAGGTTTATTGAATGATTCAAATATATTCACGATGTCAGATAGACCATTTAAATGTACACAGTTCTGATTCTGACATAGTGGGAAGTTTTAAGAATCACATTTTTTAAAACTGGTTTTGAGGTGTTTTATAGCCTGCAGATACCCTGAATCAACAACTGTACTGACACCTTGGATTGTCATCATGATGTGCTTATTAGATCAGCTGAGGTAGAGCTAAATTCTTCGGAACCATGAATTATTTCTATATGTAGGAATTATAATATTTAGAACTTTCCACTGTTGTTTTTTTTCTTCTTTTTAATGGAAATAATTTCAGGCTGTGTTATAGATGGAAAAAAAGGCTTATGTTCTATCCTTCAGACTTAGGTAATACAAACTGAGCACATCTTGTAAGTGTCACATTATTATTTTCATTTTAACAGCATCAAAGATACATATATGCAAATAGTTTCAAATAGAATGATGTGTTTACTTGCTTAAAAGACAGCATAAAACTTTTTTCCTGATCCATATTAAAAAAAAAAAAAAGAGTTGATTGTAAAGGTGGAGAAATTGACTGCGTCCAAAGACATTATTGGAGAACAAACAAGCAAAAAATAAATAAATATATAAACTGAGGTAACATGTCTGCATAAACTATGACACATCACCACACTTGTTTTTTACTATTTATGTGTTACCATAAAATTTCCAATTACCCATAAAAATATTTGCAGGTTGTAGGGTTTAGGGATTATTCCGTGCGGGGCCCGGACGATAGAACACCAATATGATGATTAAAGTCGTCACTTTATTGAACTTAGCCGACCATTTTTATACAATTCTCTAAGTTGTTTAGAAGCTTTGACTGGCTGCTGCATGCAAGCATTTGGTGTCCACGCGCACAAGCATAAGTGGTGATTGGTTACATCGATACTGTCCACGCGTATAAACATAAGATAAAGTTAGTTATACTCACTCTGTACACGCGCATAAACACAGCCCCTGAATTGAGGTAGTTTGTGCCAAGTTCCCTTTATCGTGGAATGTGCACCTGTGTTTTTCTAATTGAGATCTTTTTTCTTCTACCTTCTTGTTTAGTCTGTTCAAAGCCTTCTAAAGGCGTCTGGAACACTTCTTGTGACCATGAGCTACTTTCAGGCCCGATAACTAAGTTCCATATAATTGAACCCTACATCGGTCATGAAACATTTGTTGATTTCAGCCTTATTGTTTGGTCACTTAAAAATTCATACTGAACAACTTTATTCTAAAATATTTGATAATTACTTTCTTTATTCAATTAGTTTTAAAAGACTTAGTTGACCTATGTTAAAAAGAAGCTTGTCTTTGTGTCAGTGTCATGGTTTAAGCCCAGCCAGTAACAATGCACCATGAAGCTGCTCGCTCACTCCTCCCCTCTCCCAGCCCTGGTGGGATGAGGAAAAAATATAAAGAAACGCTCATGGGTCGAGACAAGGACAGGGAGGGATCACTCACCACTTATGGCCACAGGCAAAAACCAGACTCAACTTGGAGAAGAAACAAAATAAATCTAATTTACTATCAATCAAATCAAAACAAGGACAATGGGAAGTAAACCCAAACCTTAGAACACCTTCCCCCACCCCTTCCTCCTTCTTGGCTCAACTCCACTCCCGGTTCTCTCTCCCTCCTGCCCCCGGAGCCGCAGGGGGACAGGGATTGGGGGTTGGGGTCAGTTCATCACACGTTGTCTCTGCTGCTCCTTCCTCCTCAGGGGGAGGACTCCTCACCCCTCCCCTGCTCCAGTGTGGGGTCCCTCCCACAGGAGACAGTCCTTCACAAACTTCTCCAACATGAGTCCTTCCCACGGGCTGCAGTCCTTCATGAACTTCTCTCATGGGTCCTTTCCGCGGGCCGATCTTCACTTGCTCCAGCGCAGGCTTTCCCATGGAGTCACGGCCATCTTTGGGGGCATCCTCCTGCTGCAGCGTGGGCTCCTCTCTTCCCAGGCTGCAGGTGGGCCTCTGGTCCCCCGCTCCCCTCCACGGGCTGGGGGGGACAGCCTGCCGTGTCACCAGGGCTGCAGGGGCATCCCCTCCTCCAGCGCACCTCCTCCCCTGCCTTCGTCACTGATCTCAGTATCTGCAGAGGGGTTCCTCTCACATTCCAATCTCCTCCCCCTGCTGCAGGTTCCCCTTCTTAAATACATTATGCCAGAGGCGCTACCACCATCGCTGATTGGGTCGGCCTTGGCCAGAGGTGGGTCCAACTCGGAGCCAGGGAAGCTTCTAGCAGCTTCTCACAGGAGCCACCCCTTCAGCCCCTCCCCCACTAACAAAACACCTGCCACACAAACCTAAAACAATAAGTCTCTTATAACCTTTTAGGACTTTTTATTACTTGTTCATACTCCTTTTGTTTGCTGGAAGAAGACTAGTACAGCTATAGTATAGAATCTCTTTTCACCATGCTGCTGCGGCCTCATGGTGCAGGCCATAATAATACATAAGTCCTTGAAAAAGAAGCATCTGTTTACACTCACATTCCTTAAATAAGTACACCCTTCAAGCAGCTAGGTAATGAATTAACAAACGGAATAATCCAAGATTAAGAAAAGATAACACAAAACACCTGTAATACTGTATTACGAGGTCATATAAACAAGAAATGTCCAAGGATTGAGTTGAACACAAATCACTGATAGTAACAGGACCTTAGGAACATTCTAAACATATGAAGATGCTTATTATTCAATTAAAATTAAAGTTAGATACACAACAGAAAATGAGAAAGGGGTTTCATACAGTAAGAGACAGCCTGAAGATCATGGAAAAGGATCCATGATTTTGGGCTGATTCACTGAACATCTGCAAACCCACTGTACACTATTTGGCCTCTAATATGTTGTATTAAGCTTTCTGAATAACATATCATTGCATTGAACTTAAAGAACAAATCCCATAATTATTCATGTTGTGACTGAGCCTGAATTCTTGAAGGGCTGTTGTGGAGGGACTGTTAAGCAGGTGACACTGAAGTGCCGATGAAGAAGCTCAGAAGACTTAAGGGTTTTATGTGGCCAGCGTGAAAAACAGATTCTGGAAGGAATAATCAGCAGTAGTCATTACTATTCTGTAATGTTTAGAATTTCTTGCTTTAATTCCAAGTGTTATTTGACTTCATTCTTTGAGGTACACAATTTAATCAAAGCATGCTGGCCATGACAACATATGGAAATGAAAGCATTCACAGTGTTTGCAATTTGTCAATGTATTTAAATATGACATTTCCATTTAGCGTTTTCTCTGCTCCATGAAAAACATGTTCCAATGGTGAATGGTTTGTGGAAAAAATCTCCATCATGGCTTTGGAAACATTCTTGTAAGTTCTTTTCAGTCAAAAAGCTATGACAAGCAATTACAACAGAATATGTTGAGGAAGTGTTTGAAAGCTGATCCTTTGCTTGTAGAACAGCATTTCAGGCAGGATATAGCCTTTTTGTAACTGCAGTATAGAACATTTTATAGTGCAACAGATATGCACTGCTGAGATTATGTAGATCTCAAATTAACCTCATAAGGCTATCAGTAACGCAAATCTGTCATAGTTTTTTCTGTAGAGCATGTCCAATAACAGAAGCTAAGGATATATATAGTCAATGTATGCTGCTGTTAAAAGGTATATGGATGAATCTCAGATAAAAGAGTTAAATATGTCATTATTTGAAGAATTTTTATTTGTGAAGTCCAGGTGTTCAAAGTCACAGAATTTATTTTATGTGGCTGGAGCCTAACAAGATAGGTACATGAAAAGACTTCTTTTAGGACAGGAGAAACAGTTACTAACCTGTAACTGCTATGACTAGAAAGAAAAAAATGTCTTGTAGAACACTTTCATGCAGTATCATGATTATGACTGGTTTGATGAAATGTTGGTCTTTGAAATCTAAATATAGCCAAGATTTAACCTTTGCAAAAAATAATCCTAGCTGTTTGAGGTCAAACAATTTGTGTATTTGTGTATGTGTGTGTGTATGTGTGTGTGATTTTAATTATATCTATTGATATTATAACTTGTTGGTTGTGGTCCTGATCATTTTGGGGCTGATGACTATCCATGAGACAGAAACTAAAAACCATGTATATGTTCTATTGAACTGGGAAGGTATCATGGACTTTACAATAGAGAATGCCACAGAGGAAAAAAAATTGTTAGGAAAACATGTATCTTAAAAAATATTAGCTGTCTATGCTGTTGGTTAATCATTTAACTTCCTTAGAAATTAAAGAAATATTTAAAATTAATAGCTATAAACTTTAATATTGCTGTGGTTAAGTATCATTCAGTGTGAAAGTGCAAAAAAAAAAGACTCTAAGCATCTTAATATGTCTACAAACTGCATTATCATTATGTAGTATCTGACATTATTAAAAGGAGTTTTGAAAGAGATTTATGATTTTATTTTTGCTTTTGTTGGGAAGAGAAGTACCTGTTCTGCAGTGGGGGTGGGGAGCAAGGAAGAGTGAGATGGTGCAGGGTTCTTCCTGGATCTGAATAAAAAAGGGCCAACAACAAATAGTTTCATAAAATAGCTGTTTTAATAAGATAGAATAAAAAGATTAATATAGACAGCAACTAAATCTTTTGTTTCTTCAGATGGTGGGAACCCTGCTTTCATGCAGCATTGGATGCACCCTAGATAGATTTTCCAATGGCACGCTGTGCAGATCTGGTCCATGGACAGAAGTTCCTTCTTTTTTGTCATTCCATTTATTATATAATTTTCTTACAAGCAAACAACTCTATTCCTAAAGGATGGTCTCATGAGAACTTCTTGCTGCACTTTTAGATAAAGGCAAGACCACACAGGTGGCATAATTGCTAATACAAAGTGGGAGCTGCCCACAGGCTCCTCTCTTCCAATGAGCTGGCTGAGGTTATCCTGTGGCCAACAGATTTGTGCAGCAAAAGGCCAGACTGGATGTGCAGCATAGTGCAGCCCCGCACAGGCCTGGGACTAATCACTCAGGTTAAATGTTATATGGATCAACAACTCTTTGATGTACAATGGTGTCCCAGTCAGGATCAATGCATTACAGCCCTTGATCCACTTGCAGCTTATGTTTCCCAAGATTTTATAAGTTATCAATTATATTAGCAACATAGAAGCTTCTCATGCCCTAAGGACAGCCCTAATAGAGCATACATAGCCTGATTAAGATCACTGACTCTTCAAATACAATGTCTTCTGTATGTGTGCTGGTGAAGTACCATTGTACTGAAACAGTAAATTAATTTACCATTTCTGAAAGACTTTATCACTGATGCAATCTGATCACTGAGCATGCCTTTCTCTATAAAGAAATAGTCTATATTACTCTATATTTCAATTAAGGTAAGGAAAACATTAGACAAGATGTTCATTGGACCAAAATGTAAAATCATAACCAAATACCATATTATGCTTTTTCCAGCCCAGACTACAGTTGAGGATCTACTCTATTACATAACTATTAAGTTCTGATAATAGTGTAATGTTATTATAAACTATTTAATGAGGCATGCAGATTCAGCCCTATGCTACTTGCATTAATATTACACTAACATCTAAAGTTTTCAAAAAGAACATTGTTCATTGGTTATATATGAATAGAATTAAAAGATACTAATATTGCTTCTGAAAACCTGAAGTTTTAAAGCTTGTACCCAATCTTTTAGACACATTTTGCTAAAATAATACTGATCTTTCCTACTAATGTTTCTCGTTCTTTCTGCCCATTACACTCTTCATTGTTTCCTTATCTCAATTTTGTGCCCCCAAATCACTCACCTTTCTTCAGTTTAAGCTGTGCTATAGAGGTTTAAAATTCTTCCTGCTATCACTGTTTCTGAGGCATTGATCTTCACATGTGCTGAACTGGCCTCAGGGAGGCAGAACCTACTGTCTTTGATTGACAGGAACAGTTACTTACAGTAATTTCAATTCAGTATATTCAAGAATGAACAGACTACCAATTCCAATCAAGGCATTTTGTGACCATTCCGTAAAATGAATCAAACTTTCAGGAAATTTGGTAACATACTTTTACATTGATACTCTTGTCAGGTACAGAATGCGAAAATAAAACTAGAAAGGTGCCAACAAAACTTTTTTTTTTTGCTTTCTTGTGCCATGAGATGAGGACAATACAGATGGAAATCAATAAGTTCTGATTAGATTAGGAATTGACTGTAGTACTTTGATATGGTTCTCTTTTCTTTTCTTTTTTTTTTTTTTTCTTTCCCCCTTCCTGAATGGCTTGTTTGATTGTCTAGTTTTTGTTTCCCTTCTCTAGTTCAGATGGAATGGAAAGTTAACAATATAATATTTATAACTTTGACTCATACTTTTCTACTAATTCTATTGATCTAGTCTAAACCATGGAGCAAAAATTTAAGTACCATTTTCTTTAAAGAACTATTTTATAGGCTCCTTGTGCTGGAAGAGTTACTGTTCCATCTTCTTGACATAGGGCATACTCTTCCAAGTGTGCAGAAGAGCTGGATGCATGGACCATTCCTGTTGTTTTGGAGCCTTTACATGAGGAATTTACTTCACCCGTTGCTGTTTGAGCTCACTTTTAAAAATTTCCCAAGTTTGAAGAATAGAAATTTCTTTAATATTAATTCTACTAAAACCATCACTGATTCATGAGTTCATTCCTTAAGTGAAGTATACTTGCATATAAAATATATGTATTATACATGTTTAGTTACGTACACATATATATGTACTCAGATACCTGTGCAGTTACTGAAAACTCCATGCAAACAAGCAGCATGACAGACTGGTGTAAACTTTTCTTTAATTATTCACTTTAAAGCTCTATATGATAGTTTTTAAACTCAGAATAAGACAGTCATAAGATTTTAGGTTATGATATTGAAAGGTGGTGTGGCCTCATTCTGTTTTCACTGATAACAATGGTAAAACTCCCACTGACTTCAGTGCTAGATGAATTGTCATTGCCTTTTTAAAAATCCCCCTCTTGATATTAACACCTAATTAAGAAAACCCTTATTTCACTAAAGTGTAACTTTTAGCCAATTGCTACAGATCATACATCAAAACTATTAGCATGGATTCAAAGTTTTTGAGAAGATCTTTTCTTTAGGTTGTTGTTAAAAAATGTGAAACTTCTCTAGATCATCTGCTGTTCCCCACAATGATTAAATGCACCACTCTGTAGACATCTTTTTTTTTTTTCTTATAGTTTTCCTTTGTGGCGGTTACTTTTTTAACATTCTGCTTTCAAGGGACACTGAGAAAGAGCTTGTGCTACTCTTTCACTTAGGTAACATCATTGCTGCATGCTGCCTATTTTCCCTGCAGCTCTCAATTTGTTTTTAATTTTCAGGAGGTTTTGCTCCCCTCCAGCTCTGTGTATAAGTTTGTATGCATCTTGTAGTTTCTATTAATTTTGTTTGTTGGCCATGAATTTTGGCTGTGAAACTGATATTTAAGGCTAAAACCCCTGTTATTTTATCTTATATTCAGATTTTAATGATGCAGTTACACTGATAAAAGATCCTTGAGTGACCAGTCCTTGATGACCACACCAATTCATTTGGACAGGATATCACAAATATATTTAAGAATATGTTCAGGTAAGGATTTTCTGATTTAACTACATGTGTTTAGAAGTTCACTTTTTGTTAAACACATTTCAGGTTTTACAATATCAGCACCTCTGAGCTGTCTTTATGAGTTATATACTGAATTTCCATTGCTGTCTTTCAAAATCCAGAAGTAAGCCATATGACAGCTGTATTCTTTTGAACTGATATTTAAGAGGTTATTTTTCTTCCAGTCTCTTAACAACTACATTTATTAGATGTGAATTCTGGAAGAAAGAACAATAAGTCACCCATCTTTCCCTCTAATTCCTATTCCTTCTCCAAAAACATGCACAATTCCTATTAAATTAATCAGTTAGTAAACTTTGTTGACAGTAGTGGACTTTCTTTATGTCTTGTATTTTAGTGTAGTTTCCCATCACTAAGGAGCCTTCATTAGACTCATTATGAAAGTAACCAACATCTTGAGGTAGTAATGCAACATGTCCTTTTACAGTCATTGTTATTATTCCTATTGGTTTTAGAAAGAACACAGTCATATATACCAAATCTTCCCATTAACTAGGATTGCTCTTCACAGTATTTAGAGAATGTTGTGACTGAAATATTCAAATGATGAAGTAACCTTTTATTTTATGGTATCTAGTATCCAAAAAACTTAGGAAAAACACATTTTTCAGTTCTACAGTTTCAATATCCAAAAAGTTCCAGCCGAAAAAAAGTATACTGCTTTAATGTTTATAAAGGTAATTTCATTTTCTTTAGTTTGTCTCTGGGGGGGAGGGGAACCAAACCCCAAGCAAATTAAAGCATATTTTTTGCAATTTGTCATTACAAACCCAAAGGTTAAACTGTGAAAGTGCCCAGGAATCCAAAATTTAAGACATTGGTTTCTCAAAGACTGCTCAATAAATGTTCTATCCATTTATATTTGGCTACATTTTCAAAGATTTTTTTGAAGACTAGGGATTGAAAGCAACTAAGTTTTATAGACAAAAGTTTAAAAAATTCTCTGAATTTGACTTCAATATCTTTTCTATCTCCACGTTTGTTTTTCCTTTGACTTAACGTCTGTGGCAGTTATACTCTTTAAAGAAATTTACTACTACAGATACAAAAACTGAGTAATGAACTTTAGGTGTTAATGCATTCAACTGTAATTATTTTCATAATGTGATAGTATCATTCAGGTTTGAAAATCCTAACAGAGGAAACCAGAACTTTTTGCAATATGTATGTTTTTTAGGTTTTCACTTCTACATAAACTAGAAAATATAGTGAAGTCCATCCCACAACAGGGTATATGCTATTGCTTTGAAGAAAGCTGGTGCTAAAAAGTTTTTAGGTGTCTATGTCACACATAAGGAAGGACTGAAATCACAGACAGCCTGCAAATTCTACTGACTGGGGTGAATTTAACCTGGTGGTAATTATTACACAACAATCCAGAATTAGTTTTTAAATCAGGAAAAAGTTATATGTGAATATATGGGGGTGGGGGGGATTATGACACTAAGGGCTGTGTAATTACACTACTGGAAAGATCCTGAACCTGATGTTAAGCCCACAGAAAGATAATCCTTTTGTCTTTCTTTACAAGAAAAGGCAGTTCCAGAACCCAATACTAGAAAACGTCACAATGAAAATGTAGTCACTAGTCAATTATTGCCTGATAGGCAACTAATTTTTAGTGACATCTCTTTGGAAAGACGCTCTAAGAATGGCAGAGATGTGTGATGTTCAATCATAAAAGTATCAACAATCTGGATTTGCAACTCATCTCAAAGCTCTGCATCTGCTCCTGGGAGCTGCCCCATGGTAGTTTGGTAGGTCTTTGGAAAGCTTTCTGTGAGACTGAGCACAAAAGTGGCAAAGAAGGGTGGCAAAGACATTGAATGTGGCAAACACTGGGTAAAACAATATGCTTGTTCTGTTGTGTTTGGGGTTTTTTGGTTTTTTTTTTACTCTTGTCTAAGCAAGTGACATTTAGGCAGTCAAGGGGCAGAATGCTGCTGTTATGTGTGATCTTTGGCCTAGGCCATTATTGCTGTTACAATCTCAGATTCTTATGGCATTTCCAACACACATATTTTTCACATTGCCAGTGCTTAAGGTTTTATTCCCACTGCAACAAACCCTGAATCTCACAGTGCAAGCCATACAAACTCAAAATCCTCTCCCTTTATTATCCCAGAAATCCCCAGTGATTTTGGAAAGGAAGAATAATACATACACATTTGCAAATCTACTATGTCTTTCTTTCTTAAATCCTATAATACAAACCTTCATTAAAATACTAAATTAAGATACTAAATGTGGCAAAGTTAAAAAGATTTTTAAAAGATGAAAAAAAGAAGGATATAAAAGTAATTTTGTATAAAGCACATTACAGTCCTGATTCTTCTTTTCATTTTACTCAATGCTAATATTCTACAGACTTCAACGGAAGCAGGATCAAACCTCTCATGAGCAGTGGCATTTTGATGTATTACACCAATACATCACCCTATGCAGCTCCTTGATACGTATTGCACTAGTGCTTTATCAAAGTGTCATTGCTCTGATGAAGGCATAGCACCTTCTGGCTGTCGTGGTTTAACCCCAGCCAGCAACTCAGCACCACGCAGCTGCTCGCTTACTCCCCTCCATGCACTGGGATGGGGGAGGCAACAAAAAAAAAAAAAGGAAAACTCGTGGTTTGAGATAAAGACAGTTTAATAGGACAGAAAAGGAATTCTTATTCTTATTATTATTAATAATAATAAGAGAATATACAAAACAAGTGATGCACAATACAGTTTCTCACAACTTGCTGACTGCTGACAGGTGCCCAGCGAATCCCTGAGCCGTGGTGTCCCCTGGTCAACTTCCCCAGTTTATATACTGGGTATGATGTCACATGGTATGGAATACCCCTTTGGCCACTTTGGGTCAGCTGTCCTGGTTATGTCCCCTCCCAAGATCTTGCCCTGCCCCAGCCTGCCATTGGGGGTGGGGGGGGAGCAAAAATGTTGGAGAGACAGCCTTGATGCTGTGCCAGCACTGCTCAGCAGTAGCCAAAACACTGGTGTGTTATCAACACCTTTCTAGCTACTGATGCAGAGCACAGCGCTACGAGGGCTGCTATGGGAAGAATGAACTCCATCTCAGCCAGACCCAATACAGTTAGAAAAGACCTTTAAGATCATCGAGTCCAACTGTCAACCCAACACCACCATGCCCACTAAACCATGTCCCTAAGTGCCACATCTACATGTTTTTTAGAACACCTCCAAGGATGGTGACTCAACGACTTCCCTGGGCAGCCTATTCCAATGTTTGACAACCCTCTCAGTAAAGAAATTTTTCCCAGTATCCAACCTAACCCTCCCCTGCTGCAACTTGAGGCCATTTCCTCTTATCCTATCTCCAGCCACCTGACAGAAGAGACCAGCACCCACCTCACTACAACCCCCCTTCAGGTAGTTGTAGAGAGCGATAAGGTCTCCCCTCAGCCTCCTTTTCTCCAGACTAAACAGCCCCAGCTCCCTCAGCCGCTCCTCATAAGACTTGTGCTCCAGGCCCCTCACCAACTCGGTTGCCCTTCTCTGGACATGCTCCAACACCTCCATGTCTTTCCTGTAGTGAGGGGCCCAAAACTGAACACAGTACTCGAGGTGCGGCCTCACCAGTGCCAAATACAGGGGAACAATCACCTCCCTGCTCCGGCTGGCCACACTATTTCTGATACAGAAATATGTTACGTTATGTTACATTATGCTATGTTATAGAATGCTATGCTATTTTTTGTGCTGTTATACTAAGGAAAACTATCAGAAAAAGAGATTAGGTTCCAGGAATGAGTGGCAGAGTTGGATATGTCAAGTGATCAGACAGACAAAATTCACAGAATTAAGTTCCCATAGGACTTTGGGCTGCTAAAGTAACGCCATTTGAAAATTTTTGTGCTATACTTTTTCAGTATCTTAATTTTTGGTTTTGATAAAAAAAACCTAAAATGTGAAAAGCGGTGATTAATATTTTGCCTCAAAAATTGTGTCTAATTTAAGGAGAACCTCTACATTTGGCTCAATTCCTCTTCCCAAATCGTCATGTGACAATTCTTTCTGAAAAGTGTTATT
The DNA here is from genome assembly GCF_947461875.1 of Haliaeetus albicilla. Taxonomy (NCBI): domain Eukaryota; kingdom Metazoa; phylum Chordata; class Aves; order Accipitriformes; family Accipitridae; genus Haliaeetus; species Haliaeetus albicilla. The sequence continues at coordinate 61,477,180 of NC_091483.1, forward strand.
TGGTAATATATTACACTTTTGGAAATTCAAGACAGAATTTTGCAACTGTATTCAGAACTGTCTTTGGCAGGTACAAAGCAGATTATATCCCATTGTCTTTAAGACACTTGTTGACTGGGAAGACAGAAGGATGAAACTGGCTGCACAAAATAGTTTGATGAAATTGTTAAACCCTCACCTCCTTTCTGAATACAGTAAGAATTTTCTCAAATTTTCTTACTCAGATTGTACGTAACAATATAAAAAAAAAGAAAAAGATCACATTAAGAACAACAGCAGAGATAGCAAAATCATTCAGCATATCTCTAAGTCTATTTCCATTGCAATGGAGGTGTCAAATAAGCATCTAAATAAATATATAATATAAAAAAACCCACAGTCAGCTACAATGAAAATAAAATATTTTTTTGAAAGACATATTATAAATGTCTAACACTACCCCTATTGATACAATTCAGAATACAGAAGACAGATGGATGCATAATAATAAACAGTATTTTCAAAGTTTCAGTATTTCTGGAAGGTTATGTAAGATCTGGTTCTGCCATCCTTTTGCATACTGATTTCTGCTTTATTTGAGCAGTACAGATCTATTCATTCTGGGTTTTTTACTATTATTTGAAAATAATGTTACTAATGCCATAATTCAGAAAGGATATAGTCAAGACTAAAGATAATTGAAAACTAGGTAATACTTTGCCTCAATTCGGATTAGTTGTTTGTGAGCTCTGTTTATGTGAGCATCATAAAAGTCACCTTTTGGGATAAAGATGGATTTTTACTGCTTGTTTTCAGGACACCTCAATTATACTGCTTTACATAATATGAATGTGGTTGATTCTCTGTATTCTACCTGCTTCCCCTCAGGTGGAATATTTTATAAAGGAAGTAAGATATAAACTGGATAAACTGTTACTGGATGGGCCTTGATGAAATCTTTTCTAAGGTTACAGCTTACTGAGCTGCACCCCAAGATCTTGTCCATCTTTCAGCAATGCCACGGGAAATACAAGTACAAAAATGCATGATTTATTATCTGTATGTTTCTATTTACTTACAAAGATTTTCCTTTAGATTTCCTTGAAAAAAGTTAATGTCTTACATGAAAAAAAAAAGTTTGTTTCTTCTCCCAGAAATACTACTAAGATGCTTGGATTTGTTTAATTATTTACACATTACTTTTAAAAATTATTTTTAATATAAGCTCTCTAAAATCAAATAAGTAACATTTATTTATTATGTGTAGGTTGCAATTAGCCTATCTTTTCTGCATTTGTGAGATTTTGTTAAGAAGTACTGATTTAATGACATCTGTCACAGTGTATTTTGGATATTATCCTGATTTGTGTATGTTGATGGACAACGGATTTAGCCTAATTTTGTCAGATATTATAGAACTAATTAATTACCTGTCTTTTTCCATATATATTGTCTTATCTTCTAGTACTTATTGCTAAAGAAAGTCTTGGTACTAGCAAGTGAGGTGAAAAGCCCAGAATGAGACTTGTAACAGTATTTAACATACAAATACAGGGGAACACAGTGATGCTGCAGAAGTTCATTGTTATTTTTACTCTACATTATACAGACAGTCATGAAAATATGTAGTGTTGAACATGCCCAACTCTCTTTGAAAAAATAGAACTTTAGAGAATTAATAGTTACATTACAATGAAATATAAATAATATTATGATATGCTGAAATAGCAAATTTGGCATCTGCGGATGAACACATCCCACAGTTCCCATGTATGTTTCATTAGCTCTACACTACATTTATAAACTGCAGAAAATGATGAAAAAATAAATAAGTAGCATTTATCATGGGCACAGTCAAGTTCAAATGTGTGCTAACACAGTGCATTGTAATTTCTTACTTAAGGAAAATCAATTCCTTCTTCTACTAAAAAGTATCTGGTAAATACCATTATGGTCAAGCAATTGTAGCATTTATTAATTTTTACTTGACATTAGTAGCAAACAATACTGCAAAACACTGATATATTTTATAGGTATAGTTAATTTTTTCTCCCTTTGCCATATATCCATTACATTAGTTTATGTTAGTCATTATTTGTTAGCAAGGGTTCAGCAACAACCTGAAAGACCTCCTGTGTTAGCATAGCTGAAATAGCTAGTTTACTTAATATTCTACAATAATGGGTTAGGTTTTAGTGTATATAAACTGTATTGTATGTGATAATAAAAACTGATCTCAATTTTTAAATTGCTTTATTTTAGTACTGGATAACAGGAAAAGTGAGTCACCTGTTTTTCTTGTCCTTTCCCCAAATTTTTCTTTTTCTCTTTCTTTTTCATTCCCTGGCTGGTAAAGAAACTTCCCACTTCTGCATAATGTTATATATTCTGTTCTACCATAGGGCTTTCATTGCCACCATGCAGAAATTAAGACCATATCTTGCCCATTTTACACTTCTTCGTCTCCTTGCTTGTACCATTTTTCTTCTGATTATAAACCTGAGGAGAAAATAACACAAGACATAATGTCTTTCCTCTGATAAATGTCTTTCAACTTACTATGTATTTTGCAGTTTAAATGTCACTTTTACAGTAAATGTTTTTTTCTTGGTGGAAAAAATATTTAAAATTTAAAAATAAAATAAAATAAAATAAAATAAAAATCACATTGAACTTAAATAATCATATGGAAACAACCATTTATCTTTGAAAACCTATGGGTTAGATGTGGCAAGTTCGTTTTCATGTTTTTCCAAGGATTGTATTGAGTTGGGCTGTTGAGACATAATTATAAATCAAATAAAAGGGGATTGTTTTGACACCGAAACCAACATAACTGTGTAAATAGGATTCTGCAACAACTGTATATTCTTCATTTCATGGGCTTAAGTTCCCGCTTCGATCAGGAAGACCATGTCCAGGCTGTGACATGGCTGGAGACAGGCAGAGTGATGGACACAGCACAGGCACGGAGTGGGACCCTGGGCAGGTGCAGGAGGTAGAAATAAATGGACGCCTGTAATCTTGAAAGCAGACGATCTTTATTGCTAAAACACACACATATTTATAATCACATATTCTGCAAAGTCATTGTACACGCGCACAAGCATAAAATATGATTGTTATATCAACTCTGTACACGCGCATAAACATAAGGCATAATTGGTTATGCCAACTAAAACACACAAAACTTGTCTCAGTCTAATTGGTCAAGATAAACTGCTGAATTGAGGTTCTTTGTGCCAAGTTCCCTTTATCGTGGAATGCCCACCTGTGTTCTCCTAATTGGCATCTTTCTTTTTTTGTCTTGTTGTTTATTCTGTCCAAGGTCTTCTAAAGGCGTCTGGAATGCTCTTGCAACCATTAGCTAAATATGTTCCCACAGGCAGGGCTGAGGGGCAGCCCAGGGTAAGGCTGGTCATGGCCATCAAGGAAGGCATTGGTGACCTCAGACCTGACATTTCCCAAGTGTGATCCATGAGAAGCAATGCCTTAAAAGTTTGCTTTTATGACAAACTCCTGCTAATGTTCAGTCATCTGCAAGAGACACCCTGTTGCTTTCAGCTATCCAAGGGTGAGAACTGATTTATACATATGCTCTTGGTAAAGACAAAATTACCTCCTGTGAATATTTTCTCTACACTTGTAAGCTCTAACGGATTGATAGTGACCTCCTCTTCCCCACTGAGCTGGTAGATATTTACATATTTTCACTCAGCCTACTTTTCACTTGAAAAAAATAGTTGACAGGGAAAGTCAGTATTTTGGGTTGTCTCTGTTAGAGTGAAATGTGACAGTTGTCTCATATCCCTGTAGGAAAAGAGCAAATAGGTATTTTTGATATGTAAAATCACCTAATCACTTGGATTTTGTGTACCCATGCTGACAGATAACAGCGGTTATAGATATCTGTGTTTGTGTGTGTGCATAGATCTCCTTTGTAATTAGGGTCATGTAAGGTTAATATCAGAATAACAATCATCACTGCAAGCTATTCTAAAATGTCTTTTATTTATTGTAGATTCTGAGACTATAAAGCCATAAGCATTCATGCTGATAACTTGAATAATGCAGATGATAGTGCTTCCCAGAATTAATTTGTGTGTGAATTAGAACTGGATCTTTTGGAAAAGTCCACAGTCTGTACTCGCATTTCACCCCCTCGAAATATTTTAGTACTTTAGGGTTACTTTTGAATTCACTAGAAGTTGCTACCACTAACAAAGCTATTAATACCAAAAGATTTTCTTTTTACTGTTTGAAACCCTATTTTCTTTGCATTACTTTTATATTGTGCTCATTTTTTGCTACTTAATAGGACTAGCAAAACTTCAGATAAAAATTTATTCTATTTTGCCTATAGTTATTCTCTGTAACATGAAATCATGCAACACTAAAGTTTTACATAATATGATGCACTTTATCAATATATGTTATTTAACAGTTAGAACCGTCATCTAAAAACATCGCACATCCCTCCTTGGGCACGGAAGAATTTTGAAATATGTTTGTATCTACATATATTTGGAAGGCATACAAATTTCAAATTAAATTAGAAATAATCTTCTGAGATTACTAAAAAAAAATTTAAATATTATTAGTGGTTTGTTCAACCCAATTGACACATCCTCTTTTTCCCCTTAACTGACTGCTTATATTCAGCTCTTATCACTGTTGAATTGCTATAGAATCATATTTCCTGGTTACTCAGACCCCAGAGTCAACCCAAGTGCTGAGAGCACATGTCTACAATGGGATATACAATTATTAATCCCTGAACCTTTTGATGATAATTTTGAGCTCTGTTTTCTGGAGATTTCTTGAGGTCATCTCATTACCACCTGTAATCCTTCAGAATCCAGTTGCAATGAGTGAGGATGGTAAAGGACACATGGCTCACTGCAGGCACAAAGTCTCCATGGTTATGCTCACAGGTTTATACCATACTCAATACTACAAGACAGAATCCATTGCTGCTTCTCAAGAAATGAAAATCCTAATGAAACCGATGCAAACTTAAGAGGAAATGAGAAAAGGAAAATTTCTTATTGCAATTGCAGTGTGAAATGTTTTGAATCAGTGCTTTAATATCTTCCATAGGTGACTTATTTATTTATTTATTTCCTTAATTAGAAAGTAAGGTGACCAGTACCATATAGGAGGTACTTCGGACAGAACCATACTAAATGTTTATGAAAATATGGGTTGGTATGAAATATGCTAGGTTACTTAGATATTTTGTGGCACTACTTTAAATAGCTTGTATGGTGCTATGTTTTGGATTTGTGACTAAAACAGTGTTGATAAGGCACCAATGGTTTGGCTATTGCTGAAGGGTGCTTGCACAGTGTCAATGCTTTCTGTTTCTCACACTGCCCTGCTGGGGGTTCATTAGAAGTTGGGAGGGGGACACAGCTGTGACAGCTGACCCCAACTGACCAAAGGGATATCCTATACTATATGACATTGTGCTTAGCAATAAAAGCTGGGGGAAGAAGGAGAAAGGGGAGAATGTTCAGAGTTACTGTGTCTGTCTTCCCAAGTAACTGTTACACATGATGAAGCTCTGCTTTCCTGGAAATGGTTGAGAATCTTCCTGCCAAAGCAAAGTAGTAAATGAAGTCCTTATTTTCTTTGTGTGCACCACTTCTGCTTTACCTATTAAACTGTCTTTTATCTCAACCCATGAGTTATCTCACTTCTGCTCTTCCAATTCTCTGTCCCATCCCACTGTAGGGGGAGTGAGCGAGCGGCTGGGTTGGGCTGAGCTGCCTGCTGGTTTTAACACACAAACACATGAGATCCATTTTCCTGTTGTAAACTATTTTTCACTAAAACTGCTCTGTTTCTACTTAAGCATATTGATTTCTGGAGTACTGTCTTCCATATTTATCTTTATTAGAAACATGTGAAGAAAAAGAGCTACCCCAAAGTAAAATATACATAACTTTGCCCTTCATTTCCAATAAAATTAATACCAAATTATAGATAGCTTCCAGTCCAAAACCTTATATACCTTATATTGTGTCAAAGTTTTATGACTATACACTAAACTTGATGAAAAAGCTACAATGATACAGCTGGCATAGTTAAAGAACAAAATGCACCAAACCAGCATGATAGTTTTACATATTATTCACAGAAGATAACATCCTTCCCATTGAGACATTTTCACTATCATCTTCACAGAATGTAAACCCAAGAACACTAAAGTGTAAAAAAAAAGAATAAAATCTGACACTGAAAATATTTTTTCTCTAGTCAAACAGATTTATGAATAATGAGATGAGGAACTAATTACTGCTAAACAGATATGGGGATTGATGTCAAAACCAAACCCTTTTGTTAATGACACATATAGACTATATGCCATTTGACTTACTCTCCAGAAAATATGAAACTACTATAATGTAATGTTATACCCCTTCCAGGAAAAAAAGAAAAAGTAAATTTGTAAGTTAATCTATAAATAATTCTGAAACCAACATTAACCAGTGCATTTCAGTAAATATTTGCAAAATCTAACTCAAATTTTGGAAGGTAAAATGTTAATTTGTTAAAGCATGCAAATCAAGGCAGATTTGTCTAAAGCATCTGCAATGTCTAATTTGATGAGCTATTTTATCAGAAATATGTACACTACAAAAAAAGAATTACCAATGTTATCTTGGTAAAAATGCCATTCTAACTCTGAGACTGTTGTGTTTAAAGTAATGAAAAATAATATTCAATATAGAACTTCTCTGAATCTTGGTGCAATACAAAAATAGCTCTTAAGTCTTATAGGGACACTTGGCATTGCTACAGTACTAATACTGTATTCTTGCTACTTTTCTGAGTATCACCTGATTCACTATTTCAGAATTAATTCATAGAAGTGGATTTTTTTCTTTTTTTTTTTTTTTTTCATTTTTTTATTACATTTGTGTCTTAAGTTTAGGAATAAACTGGTCAGTTACCTGGCATGAGAATTCTTTCCTCAGCAGGATTGCTTTGTGCAAAACAGGGTATTTTGGTGGTTAATAGAAAATCTTCTTTCATTACTTTACAATGTAATAGCTTATTACTAAACTGAGAAAGGATCTAATTAAAAACAGTGGGATTCATAACATGTTTGTTACTGATATAATATGCTGTGTCAACTGAAAACAAATTTTGAGCCTTAAAAACTACATTGACCTATAATTTATAATTTTTTTCTCATTTCTAGTTCTGATACATTCTGCCTCTCTTTCTGTCTTTTGGGTTTTTTTCAGTGTTTTTTTTTTTCCCCCTAAGAAATCTGCAGAGTCAGCCTTTTCTACCAATTCTATTTCCATAGCTGATCAGAATACAAACTACTTAATCAATTTCTGTAGCAACTCATAACAAGCAGATGACTGCAGTGTGATGAATTACCTACTGGAGTTTGGATAGTTCTCAGTTCATAAACAAATGGTACATAAAAAGTGAACAGTAATTCATCTCATTATGCAGATAGAAATTTGATAAACATGCAACTAATTAATGAAATACCTGTTACTTTTTGAAAATGTAAGCAACAACAGTCATCATTCAGGAATTAGATTTCTGTGATGGCTGTTACTGGAGTAACAAAAAAAAACCACAAACCCAAACATGGAATAAAGCTTTAAAACTTGATGTCTAACATATATAATGATTGAGTGAATGAGACAACAAAATGGCTAAATAGTAGTCAGAACGGTTGTTGTCATCCTCCAGGTAGGGATTTGGTTCAGGGATAGGGAGAATTAAATGAAATGGAGACTCAGATTCCTCTCCCCAGATTTTCTGTACACTAGCAAAATTATAGTTTTAATGGAAGAGTAAAGCATGCTATGCATTTCACTACAGTCATGAATGCCAGACTATAGCATTCAACTATAGCTTTCAACTCTCAAAACATCATGTTCTTTTCAGTGTTTGTCACTTTCTCCTTAATTCCTTCATTGGATCTTTCCAAAGCCTTCATTTCTTTTTGTGTCAGTAGAGTCTGTGCCTTATGCAATGGGGTGAATTTTCTGATACAGACCTTGATCAGAAAGATACACTCTTTTTGCATATTTTTATCACAAAATATCCATCTTTTCTGGATTTACTCATTTTTAGAATTGATTTCTAACTTACCATAGTAAGAGAAGGGCAACTACCTTTATCCTCTGACCATGTACATATCCTGGCCATTTATTTTAGGATGTTTAGCTAAACTGTTGTCTAAAATTAGCTTACAAGTTCAGTGTCTAAGATAGGTGGTCTAAAACCCATCAGAATACCTTAAGACAAAGTGGATAATTAACACCACAAGACACACAAGAAAATAGTAGGAAAACCAGAAAAAAATACATTAATACATGCAAAAATAGGTACATATCTATCAAGTGAATGAAGTAATATAGAATCTAAGAGATTATCTTGCCTCATCTCTTTACACAATTTTTTGTGACTTTTGATACAAACATTCCCATAGTAACTATTTGTGATATCACAAATAAAGGTTTATAATTGAAGGGGGAAATAAGATGTACGGGAAGATCAACTTGAGAAACAGAAATCATAGTTTCACACATATATGCTTAGTATACCAACAAAAACAGGAAAAAGAAATTAAAATTATGAAGGGTATTGTTCTGAATTTTGTCCTTTCCAAGGCTTTCTTTTTGTTTGACTCATAAATTCCTGCTTTTGTCCCTTTACAAAACAACTTTATTTACGAAGATGTAACAGTCTGCAGTAATAGTAAGTATGAAATAGTGGTCTATATATGGAAAACCTAAGCTTCAACATTTGTTACTAACCAAAATGGCTAATTCCAGAGTCTGCTGCTTTGGCATCTCTAATTGAAAAACATACAAGTCTGGCAATCGGATATAATTTGCTGAAGATTCAAGACAGAGCAGAAGTGTATGGCCTTTTCTTATAGTGATCTGCTAATGTCTGGCACTCTGAAGTTTTATTTTCTATAGTCATCTCTCAAACTTCATCTCTTCATTGAAAAATCTGATTAGAAAATACTGTAAGTGACTCCTTATGACATTTCACACATACACTGGGGACTGAAGTGTTTAAATATGAGAATCTTCAGAGGAATATTATTGTTATGGAAATAATTCTATGAATGAATTTCTACATGAAATTCCATCTAAAACATGGTATTATATTACCTTGGTTTGGGGCTGTGTGTCTGGAAATGTGTAACTTAATATCCACTAGGCACTACTAGCTACATGCATATGATGAGCTCCCCAGAGTTACTATTTTATGGACCAGAAAATTAAGATTTATTTTTTTTTAAACAAACTTTATCATTTCACATTTGTAATGACATTGCTTTTAGTATTTCCTATCCAATAATATCACTAGTGGAAAAGGTGGAAATGAAGACTGTGTTTGGATTGTTCTTTAATATTAGTATTAATAATTGCTAAGTTGATTAGAAACATGCTCTTTTCCTGAATGTGTCCATAATTGTAAACAAGATAACTTCCCGTTTGTTAGATTCAGTGTTTGTGGGACTAGGTCCTGATGTATTTAATGAAACAGAATGATCAGGTTACCAAAACTAAAAACCAAGATGTCAAGAAGCTGTGAAACCAATAGATTCTTGGACTCCTACGCTGTATATGCTACTTTTCCAATTCCTGTCCTTGTGTTAGTTTTGAAAGGGAATTGATAGTTTATGGGAACTCTATTGGTACTGTGGATTGCCTTTTTAAAATTTTATTTTCCTTTTTATACTGCTTTAAATTAGATAAACAGGGGTGATTTAGAAGAATATTTAATATATGAAATATATCAGTGTCCTTCCATGAAAACACAATTTCCATGCTGGTATTAGTGAAGTAAGAAGTTAAATCCTTCTAAAAAGTAGTGGGGTACATGGTCCAAAATTGCTAAGAAATTATTACTTGGGTTTCTCCCCCTATTCTCACCACTTGATCAGGTTAGAGATGAGCAACAGCTATTCAAAATTTTCAAAGAGTCTTGAAAAGTCCTGTGAAAATATTTTTAAGAAATAATATCTTACCTAAAAGAGAAAAAATAGAATAGTCATTTCATATCATACATTAATTTCACATCAGAATGTCTATGAGGTGAACTTAACTCCCAGGTTAGGCTCCTACATTTAAAATACATCTAGACAGCACTTCTTGTGAACTGATCTTCTTTAGAACAGAAGAGTTCTAATAACCCCCTAAGTAAATTAAAAGTAATTTAATGCAATTTTAGCTATGCAGCTACATCTTGATTAAACTTATTGTTGGCTTAAGTATAATGACGTTGATTTTTTTTGTTCTCTATTTCTTTAGTTAAGGATCAGTTACATTATTTTGAGCAGCTTACATTTTAGATATGCATCACCAGTTAGTGTCCTACTTCCCTAGATTTTATTTACAAGTCTATTATTCAGAGGGGAAAACCACAAAGAAATTCTGCTAATTTTATGAAACATCACTACATTACAATATAGTAAATGAAAGTCTATTATGTTTCAGATTGGTCTGTACACTCAAGCTGCCAAAGAAATGGGTGGCTGAATTGATTATAATCTGTGTGGAATTGACCGTACATGAATGTTAAGCAATTTTCTACAAAATTACACAAAATTGGAACATCACCATAGCAATATTTTATTGTACGCAATTGTAACTAAATATTATAACCTTAAATAGAAACTTGTTTGATATGTATCATGTTCTGTAAAATCCAGTCTTATTGAAATGAATTTGTAGAAACAGTGCAAATATTTCTGCTAAATACTTTTTGTAGAATTTGCTAGGAATGCAAAAAAAGTCCAAGGAAGTTCAAGTGTTTAATGACAACACTTAAAGATAATGTGCTTCAGGGCAGTAGCACAGAAGACGAGGTGACTTTTATTGTTCTCTTCTAGAAGCCTAGTACCTTTTCTCCGTATCTCTAAAGAACCTAGCATTGCTGCATGCAGATGCACCCAGCCTTTCATGGCCAGCTGCAGGATCTTAGCCACACATTTTAAGTAAAGATTATGAAAAGGTTCATTCAGCTCCCATGATCTAGCATACTGAAGACTTTTTAAAGTTAGTATTTTGCTTCTTTCCATTAAAAAAATTCTTAAAGACAAGCTCTTCCATTATCCGAAAATAGAAATTCAACAATACTTCAGCTCACTCCAAACCATCTGTTTACACTCATTTCTATTGCAAACTTCTCAATGATATGCATTTTGCCCAAGCCGTCAGTACTGCCTTTGCCAACGTTAGATAACATCCCACAATTGTGGTAGCTCTTTTCAGTCATAGTGCTAGAACAAATTTTCAGCAGCAGAAGGAAAGGCTTAAGATAGCTGTATGTATATCTGAAAATAAGCTAAAATTATGTAAAAAGCAAGCAGTGCAGACAGACTGTATTGTTCAATACACTGTTTTTAAAATTTGTGCCATTAACAATATGCAATTTATACAATGCAAATACAGACATTTTTTAATACAACTTTGCCATGTAAATAATGCTAGCTGTAGTCTCCACACAACATGAATTTATAATTTTCCCCCACTTGTTGGAAGAAGAGCTCCATTACAACTATGAGCTAGACATGATTCTGACATCATTACCATCTAAAAATAGATTAAAGTGTCTTATCTTTTCTGTTTTGTTTTTTGTTTTGTTTTGGTTTTTTTTTGTTTTGGTTTGGTTTGGTTTTGGTTTTCTTTTAGTAGTTTTGTCCCTATTTCTCAGGGGATATACTATCTAAAAATAATAATAAAAAAATAATCAGGCAATAAAAACCTTCTTATCAGAAGATCTCATATTCTCTTTTCCATTTGTTTTCAAAAACATCTCCTCTCTTTTGACTTCAGGAATACTGAAGAATGTTGTACTAATTTTCAGTGTCATTAATGTACCCTTATGCAAAATGTGGAATGAAAACAGGCATTAAAAGAAAGGAAGAAAAAGAAAGAAAGATAAATGACCCAACATTAATGAAAAATACTTTTCTGGTCACTTAACAGGAACGGGTCTCTTAGTGATTGTTTAAAAAGAGCTGATCATTGTCGAGGTTTTTTATTCTAGTTCTCTGAAACCTGGGGGTGATAATATCAGGGCTTGAAGCTGATAAATACAGGACATTGTGCTCAGAAATGTTTGGCTTTATAACTAAGTTTAAACATTTACAAACTTGAATGGATTTATAATGTAATCAAATATGTTCTCCCATTCATGTTCCACCTACCATCTCTTGTCTACAGTAGTTTAAGGATTACAGAATTGGGATGACACATTTGGCTGTATTCATTTAAATATCCAAATCATTAAGAAACGAGAGGATTCTTTTTTCATTCCTTTTTCAAATTACACTTAATCTAAAAAAAAGAAAAACCTCTCCTTAAGAAGTTCTGAACTGTCAGCTGAAGCAAGTAAAATTATTTCTTATGTAGATAACAGATTGGCAGAGGCAGCCGCAACGCACAGTTTCTTAACACTGCCTTACTAGTGTGCGTTTGATCTCAAAAGTACCTCTTTTGGGGAAAGAGCTCACTCCATTTCTATTGATGATAAATTTTGTCCATTCTACAGCTTTTGCTAAAATAGATGGTTCTTACCGTAGTGGTTGTTTAAGGGAAACAAGACTGATAACAGATATATCAGCCTATATCTAGAATAACTTAATTGGTTTCAGTGTTGTTATTTCATGCTTCAACAACAGAACAAAGATACCATTTAAAGACACTTTGAGGAAAAACTAGAAGAATTTGAGCCAGACACGTATGATGATTTTAAAAGATTTTGGCAAAGGGATAAAAAAGTGAGAAAATAGAGTATAAAAGATAGTAAATACTCAAAACCAATGGAGGTTAGGGGGAAAAAAAGCCAGCAATCAAATGTTGCTCTTGACTCAGTGAGAAATCAGTAAAAAAATTCCACTGTACATCTAGTCATGAGTTGTAGATTGTAGTCAGAAACAGTCTGGTGGACTAAGGAGGTGATGTGAAGTCTTGGCTATTGGCCTGTGTGGCCTATGTTAGCATGGTGCTTGCATCTCCTCAGGCCTAGTTAATAAAAAATTTTTAAGATTTTAATGTTTAGGTATCAAACAACTTCAGCATTTTTTAGCTTCACTTTGGACTGATATAAAAACTTAAACTCAATTTCTACTTGCTTTAAAATCAAAAAGAGAAAAATTATTTTTGCAGGTAGGATTCTGGCAAAATTACTGTCTTCTACAAGTACTGTTCTATAGTCTCTTAGCTAGACATGCTATTTTTTAATGAAAGAAAGAAGATATAAGGCTTTTTGTTTTCTAGTTACAAATATTTCTTTCTTTCTTCAAATCTTAGGAACTAGAAATCACTCTTGAGTTTCAAGGTAAAAAATGACATCTAGTTTCAGTGAAAAGAAAGAAATGCAGAAGTGCATGGTTAGTGCATTCACAATGTTCTAACAGCATGGGCATGTCAGATTTGTAGAATGAGACAATATCTTTTATTAAATCAGCTGTCATGATGGAAAAAATCAGACAAGCTTTCAGACTCACAAGCCCTTCTTCAGATCTGAAAGAAAAGTGCTCTGAAGGAAAGCAGCAGCTTAAAAAACATGGATTGCAGTTTAGTTAGATATGCACCAATTAAACTAGCTACCAAATGTTCTTCAGTCCTTAGAAAAGGCTTTGAGCAAAGGTCTTTGACAGAAAGATCATTTTTTGGAATTAATTTCTATTTCTTACACTGCTCCACCAGTGAGTAGGCTGGGCATTCACAACAAGTTCAGAGGGGACACAGCTGGGACAGCTGACCCCAACTGACCAAAGGGATATTCCAGACCATATGACATCATGCTCAGCATACAAAGCTATGAAAAGAAGGAGAAAGTGGGGGATGTTCAGAGTGACGGCATTTCTAGAAATGGCTGAGAATCTTCCTGCTAATGGGAAGTAATGAATTCCTTATTTTGCTGTGCTTGTGTGCACAACTTCTGCTTTACCTATTAAACTGTTTTTACCTCAACCTATGAGCTATCTCACTTTTGCTTTTCTGATTCTCTGTCCCAACCCACTGTGGGGGGAGTGAGCAAGAGGCTGGGTGGGGCTCAGTGGACCACCAGGGTTAACACACAACACCAACAGATATATTTTTCACCTCTAGCAGCTGATATAATAAAATACATTTCTTCTATCTAGAAAACTTGTTTTGGGAAGTAAGTGACATGACAGAAATGTCCTGAAAATCCCCCAGATGCTATCAGAGTTTAAAAAGAGGATTGTTAAGCTCCAGTAATGGTAATATGCTCTCCCAGTGTTATTGATTCTTTCACATGAAAAAACGTAGTAAGGAAAAACTATAAGAGGTGCTGGAAGATCTATCCATGCCAGGACACTAGGGAGAGGCAAGTAAACTCTGGGGAAATGCCAAAACTTTGTGCCTTTTAGTTGTTTTCTACAGGTATTGCCATGGTGTCTTTTTTCTCTACTGTTCATTATCAGAGTTTCAAGAAATGATCAACAAATTACAAATGAAATAAGAAATAACACTACATAAAATAAGCAAAACAAATTTTAAAACTGAACAGTAATTGGATCAAAAAAAAGGCATGAAAACAATCCAAAGACATGAACAATAAGTATCAGCAGAATGAGGAGCTGATGGTCATTATGAACAAGATTTAAAAACAAAACAAAACAACTTAACAGTCATCTTCCAGAAAGCTAGGGTCTTATCACATCATTTACAGAATAAATTACAATCCTAATTTCTCCTAACATATCAACTTAACTTAGATTTGGGCAGTAAAAATGAAGTAAGACGTAATTGAATATAAAAGTGATTTTTTTTCTTCATTTTTTTGTTAAATAATTTTTCTCCAAATGCATTTGCATAAGCCCGTTTTTCTGGCACCCAGATCTGAAACAAAATTCTTCAAGAAAGGGACTCAGTCTGGCCATTAAACTCAGGTGCCAACCAGATTTTCCAAGAACTGCTGGGCCTATTTTGAAAGGTTATTTTTTTCACATGTATTGATCATTTTTTTCTCTAGGTTTCAGTAAATAGAAAAAAAAAAAAAATCATTTTCCTTAATGTCAGATCTTGCTTGTGAAAGAGAGAAACAACTCAATACTTTCGGTTTCAGCTGAAGATTTTTAAAGAGTTGGTAATGTGTCAAAATAATTAGATCTCATCAAGTTAAAGTCTTCATCAAGCTTCATTCTCAGCCAATGTAAACATTTCCTCATTTTACAAAGATCTTTCTAGATTAAGGATTTTTTCATTTAAGTCAGTTTGTTTAGCCAGACTTGATTCTAATCTTATGCACAGTGAAACATTGTGGAAATAGCCTCAGGAATGTCCATTGATGATGAAAGCAACAAAGAGTTGTTTCTAAGCAGGATGTTTAACAGGAACTCGTAAGCATATTACATCTGTTACAACTTTTCTGCAATCATCTTGCGTTGATAAAGATGGACACTTTACCTTAGTAATTTTATTGCTTAATTAAAATAGTTCACTTTGCTTTAGGGATGAATCCTTATTTTTTTCTAAGTGGACTTTAGATTTTACACTTTAATAGTGAAGGCAGAAAGCAGTTAGAATTTTTTGTCTAATATTACAAAGAGTTTATATTCATTTGAAGTGTTTAGGGCATGAGATTTTTGAAACTGCCAAGACCAGTTACTACCAAATGTTAAAGGAAAAGACTGACAGTATAGTCAGGTGCTATATGTCATTCCCATAATACACTGAGTTTATTAAAAAACCCAAACCCCCAAAAAGTATTAAGAACTTTCAAAATGTAAATTATTGTTTTCTCATTTGTATCACTCTTGATGTATAAGTAACCACATAGAGCAAGATCGTATATCATGCATCTTGCCAAAATTTAGATGTCTTTTCACTTCAGAAAAATGTGGGCTTCTAGTCTAACATCGTTACTTTGTATGAAGTATTACAAATAGTTTTATAACATACTATGAAGTTCATGACATATAATAATTTAAACCATCAACAGTCAGGAAAATACTAATTAATTATTCTGATTATACAATTTCAGCACTGCTTCCTCTTTAAAGACCTATCAGAAGGGAAAATAATACACTAGGGTTATAAATATAACCACTATGTCACTACATACAGACAATATAAAATGTATACTATGCTTTATTTTTAGGATAGTGCTTTAAACATGACTCAAACAGAATTAAGCTTTAAGGACTTAAATAAGAGTGGCCTTAGCTTTATGGGCTGTGAAAGTTCCTCTGAACTTCTATCAGAAACTGATTTCTGGCACTTCTTATGACCTTAGAGTATAAGCAAAATATAAATATGCTGAAATAACCAATATACTAAAAATTGTTACTTTGGAACAAATTATTAGTATCTATGGGCTTCCTTCTTTAAGCATAGTTCCTGATTTCATACAAATTACAATGTTCTTCCCAAGTTTCTAAAATTAAATACTGGCAAATATATTTAATTCCCTCTTTTCATATTGTCTATTTAATTTTTTATTTATAAAACTTAGCCTAGCTTTATAACAGAGTTTCAGTTTACTATTTTTTTCCAACTGTCCTCTAGGTTCTTGTAACTAAATACAGTATTTAAGTTTGTCATAATGATCATAATATATCGTCATCAATAAGGAGACCTTAGATCTCATCTTCATGCTAAAATTGTTCTTCTGTCTGAGGATTACTTGCTGGAGAAATTTTGCTAATTTTCAGCCTTCTTTTTGTAGCATCCACACTCAGAGCTAGTACTAGTTTATGATTTGTGCTAGCACAGTCATGTGTAGTATGTATAACTATGGACAGAGTTAAAGCCATGCCTCAGGTTTTTCATCTGAAAGTAATTTTAAATAGAGGTAAAATCCTATCAAAATACTTAGATGAAAATGGTAGGATATTGCTAAGTTTTCTTAATAAATTTAATAAGAATAATTTAGTAACAACAACAATAATCCATTGTCTTTATTATTATTCTGTGAAAAGATGGAGAGAATTGAGAAAAAATAACCATCACTTGAGTAATGTTATAGAACCTAAAATGTATCACAGATAAAAGAAAGTAGTTACATATGAGCTGAAGTGTAAGAAAGAAGGATGGGCACTGTGTTTGATTAACAGAAAGCTAGAAACAGAATGAAGATTAATGGAGGGGAAAAAAAGCAGAGGAAACATGAATAGGGAGTATTAATTTTCCTTGATTAGGCCTAGAAGTATTAGGTTACTTTCTTTAATAAGTAAGCCAATAGTTCCTCACTACATGGTTTAAAAGATGCTTTTTACTCAGGCTGAATAAGACTGATAACAGACTCCGTAACAGTATTAGATGGAGATACTATTAAAATTTTGGCAACATATCTTAGGGTAGTGCTATTCAGATACTATTGGAGCCCCAAAAGCCACTTGGCCAAATAGTCTGGCAAACCAGGAACTGGTGGAAAGCTGGCCTTGTAATGAAGAATGTGTTACTGTCTTTGAACCTAATTTAGTGAAAACATAAACTTGATTGCTGCAGTTCTGAAGATCACAAGTAAAAGGGAATACAATGCAAAGGTTAACTGTTTGTGACAGAGGTAAATAATGCCCATTTCGATAGGGGAAATTAGTTCTACATAGCACTGAGAAATTTATTAAGACTGATGAGTTAAGGGCAGCAAAGAAGACAATGCAAAAAAAGTTATAGCCTAACATTACCAAGAAAAGCACAAGGACCTGAGAGACAGCACAAGCACCCTGCCTCACCTGTGGTGTCTCAAGAGCTGATCAGTTCTCACTTAACTGCAGTTTTGCTTATTTGTGCTAATTAATGTGTAGCAGTTTATCTGACATATCCCTTAACAGTTGATATCTCATGTGACATTGTATGAGTTATTCTGCTTGTGCTTTGAAGTGCTATGGAAATCCTGAGTAGCTCTCCTCTCCTACTGCAAGGACTGCCTTTATGAAGCAAATGAAGAGTGGAAGTGGCTGAACATCATCTTCTGATGAGAGAATAATTTTTTTTTTCCTTTGCTTCTGTGTATGGCCTTTGCTGCTTTTTTTCATTAAGCTGCCTTTATCTCAACCCACAAGTTTTGCATCTTATTTTCTTTCCCTGTCCTGCTGAGGGGAAGTGAGAGAAGAGCTTAGTGGGCACCATACAATGACATATCAAGAAACAAAGTGGTCAAGGACTTAAAATATTTTAACATATTTTTTACTGTAACCTTGCTTTGTATCACTGAACTATAAATGAGAAATTCAATCCTCTAGTACCGTTTGGCTGCCTATGTGTGGTGGGTTGACCCTGGGGATGCCAGCTGCCCACCAAAGCCACTCTATCACTCCCTCTCTTCCTCAACTGGACAGGGGAGAGAAAATATAGCAAAAGGCTTGTGGGTTGAGATAAGGACAGTGAGATCACTTGCCAACTACCTCTATGGGCAAAACAGACTTGACTTGGGGGAATTAAATTAATTTATTGCCAATCAAATCAGAGTAAGGTAATGAGAAATAAAACTGAATCTTAAAACACCTTCCCCCCACCCCTCCCTTCTTCCTAGGCTTAACTTCAGTTCCAATTTCTCTACATCCTCCCCACCCCCCAGCAGCGCAAGGGTCAGGAATGGGGGTTGTGATCAGTTGGTCACATGTTGTCTCTGCCACTCCTTCTGCCTCACACTCTTCCCCTGCTCCAGCACGGGGTCCCTCCCATAGACTCCAGCATGAGTCTTTCCCACAGGCTACAGTCCTTCAGGCACAGACTGTTCCAGCATGGGTCCCCTGCAGGATCACAAGTCCTGCCAGAAAACATGCTCCAGCGTGGGCTCCTCTGTCTATGGGGCCACAGGTCCTGCCAGGAGCCTGCTCCAGCATAGGCTTCCCACAGGGTCACAGCCTCCTTTGGGGGTATCCCCCTGCTCTGGCATGGGATCCTTCATGGCCTGCAGGTGAATATCTGCTCCACCATGGACCTCCATGGGCTGCAGGGGGACAGCCTCCCTCACCATGGTCTTCCCCACAGGCTGCAGGGGAATCTCTGCTCTGGCACCTGGAGCACCTCCTCCCCTTCCTGCTTCACTGACCTTGGGGTCTGCAGGGTTGTTTCTCCCACATATTCTCACTCCTCTCTCTGGCTACAGTTTCTGTTGCACAGCAACATTTTTCCCTTCTTAAATCTGTTCTCCCAGAGGCGCTACCACCATCGCTGATGGGCTCGACCTTGGCCAGCGATGGGTCTGTCTTGGAGCCGGCTGGCATTGGCTCTGTTGGACATAGGAGAAGCTTCCAGCAGCTTCTCACAGAAGCCACCCCTGTAGCCCCCCTGCTACCAAACACTTGACACGCAAATCCAATACACTATGAATTTTAAAATAAGCAGAAAGTTGATCTCAGCTTTTGTTATTTTTATGAAGATGAAGATTTGAGACTTTTGTCTTAGATCCTCACAGAGATTTACTTGAGATCTACACCTGCAAAGTTATAAAATATTTACCTGATGATTTTTTTTAAATAATTACCAGAAAAAAAGAAGAAACCAAATGTTTGACAAACTTATTAAATAATATTTAAACACTTTTATTAATATATAAATATATCTTTCTTCTCAAAATGTTAATATTACAAAAATGTCACCTGAGTTTAGTTCATATCATTAATATGCAATCTTCTTAACTGAAATACTTTATACAGGCGATACACAGCATCTGGACCTTGTAACTGAGTTTTTTGAAGTTTGTCATTTTTTGGAGTTATGTGTGGGTCAGTGATCTGGACACGATGATTTACATTGCACACACAATTAATCAGCTCATTAAATATGGAAAAGTAACTGTGAAAACTAAAATACAGGTCACCTATTTATAAAAAAAAAATTTTGTCCTTGAGTTGCTGATGTAGCAGCTCTTCCTACATTTTGTGTCTACCACTCATGTACAGAAAGTTTAGTATCAGGGCCTAAAATGGTAGTCAATGTGTGTGTATATATATATATTTATAAAATAATTGAATTACACAGAAGCATTGTATTTATTTTTTAAATGACTCTAGCTCATCGTTGAAAGAATAAATTGACAATTTTGAAGAAAGAAATCAACATAGTTCAACAGAGTTCAAAGCAAATATCAATAGTACTTTGGTTTGCATTTTATCATTTTGATAAAGTATGAGGGCTTATGATACCCTCTGCATTACCGTTCATTTATAAGATTTTGAGGAAGCTGGTAATAGTCACAAATTAAGAACTTACTCCTTTTCTTTATGAAGACTCTGCTTCAGTGTGCAACCTAAAGAAAAAGGAAGAAAACTTGTCTTTAATCAGACTTAGGTAGATGGACAACAGAGAGAAGATAGAGCAAAGGAGACCTGTTGGGCAACAGTCAAGGTGGGTAAGCCACAATCAGTAATCACAGAATGGTATTCTTCCATTTTTTCATTCAATTCAGTGAAGTAAAAGCAGCAAAAAAAATCCACTGAATGTACTCAAATCCACATGGTATTTCTAATTTGTCAAGGCAAAGTACAAGGAAGCCTTAGCATAAAGCTTATGTTTATCTGTCTTAGAAAACCTTATATGTATTTATACAAGCATGCATTTTAAATACAGCTCTAGAAGTCTTATGTCTAATCTATATATAAGAAGCTATTGTTAGTAATATTTATTCAAAAGATATTTCCTGTATCACAGAATATTCCGACTTATTTGCATATGGATATCAGAAACTAACCCCACATAAGCTTAGAAGTGAGTAAATAAACCAATAATTGCTAATAATACTAGTAGAAAACATAATCCAAAGCTATGAATTATACTATGAAGGTTCCAGAAGATTTATGGCATTTTAAAAGCTGTTGAAGATACTGAGCATTTAGCAAACTGGGTCTGTATTTGTATTCTGTTGCTGAAGTGAGAAGCTATGCCATCTAACCAATTCAGTGAAAAAGATCTGGCAGGTTTTCAGAACTGTTATATCTTTTATCTCAACTTCATAGTTTATATATCTAAAGACACATTTTTGAGAGGAAGTGCTGGTAATGCTACTTTGTAGTCAGACTGTGTTGCATCTGCCATCTAATCATCAGAATGGTCTTCAAACAGACTAAGGACAGTTCATCAAATAAGAATAGAAAATACTCATTTCTGTTAGAGGCAGCTGAAGGAGGCGGGGAAGGACATCATTATTGCAAACATTTTAGAGTTTTTCTTTGTTTAATTTTCTACCAGCTGTGATGTCAATGAACATCTAGTCCTTCAAAATTTCACACCTAAGAATAGTCCTCATTTCTTTTAAAATAATTACTTGCATGGTAAAACTATCAACAAGAGAAAGGCTATTTGGGATCAAATTTATACCTGTTGTTTCATTTCTGTTTTATAGTCTGCCAGGAAATGTAACCTCCAGCTCTGAAATGGAGCTTAAGCCCCTTTTTGATTCCTGAAGTGAGCAGACTATTTTATGTTCATTTGGAGTTTCTTAAATATTATCATTATGTTCTTGTTTGTTTCTGTTTCCTTCTTATTCCTAAGTTAATCTTACACTGGTGATATTTCAAATTTTACTCTCAAAAGAGGAAAAAAATTACATAAAATGGTAATGAAAAAGACTAATAGCTGAAAAATATTATTTAGCAATGTTACCAAATTGCTAAGTAGATAGAAGTAGATTTGAATATCAGATATTTAGGAAGTGGACTTCTCTTATCCTATCCTGTCCTCATACATATGAAGTTAATTTATCTTAGTAATAGAGAGACAATTTTTCACAGGTTTTCCATACAAACTCAGCATACTTAAAGCCCCCACTGTTTTTTTTCTGAAGATTACTTCTGACACTGTCTATTCAGTTATGAGATAGAAAGTAATTTAGAAGACAGGCTCTTGAGGTTTGTGGTTTAATTTGGTTTTGGGTTTTTTTTTTGGTTTTTTTTTTTTTCAAAACTCACATCACCCAAATTATGTAGACATATAAGCTGGTGATTTCTAGTGTGCTTGACTTCAGTAGGGCTATGGTAATGTACAGCAGATAAAGACTTTACAAGTTTGGCACTCCTGTATTCTTCTTACTTAGGAAATAACATTTAAACTTTTCTTCTTTCTCTGCAGTAGTATGAATAACATGCTGTACTTTCATGAATGCATGGATGTATTTTTGAGTTGTAAATTTAATTTCTTTACAAATCCCTCCAAATTAAAAATATGTGCAGTCATGCAACTACTTATGTCTTTGAAAGGGATTTATTTTCTTCTTACTTTAAATGAAGGAGATGAAACTCAAGAAAGTGAATAACATACTCTGATCTGATCTCATTCCTCTCAGCATAATTCCAGGTCAGTTATGCTCAGCAGGAGAAAAAGTGCAACTGAATAGGTTTTTTTTACTCTGAATTGTAAAAAGGATTTATGATTGCAAAACTGAATGCTCTGTCACTGATAAAAAGATTTCTAAAAGAGATTAACAGAAATATAAGTAATTTCAAATGTGTGCCTTTGTCTATTGTGAGTTCAATGAGATTTTTGATAATTTTACATACACAATTACTTATAATGACCTTTATTCTTTCTCAGACTGCCTGATAACTTTGGACATAGCTAATCTCATTTCTAATGTTAGGTTTGAACCAAAGTAAGTTGCAAAATTATTATTAGTCTCTGAAAGAAGTAAACTAGTACTGCCCTTCTTTTTCTACATATGATCATGACCATTAATCCAGTTGATTAAATCAAATGTTTAACAATTTAATTTTTAATCTCTTCCCATTCTCATTTCCTGCTTCAGGACTTTTGGGGGGCAATCAATCTCTGCAGGATGGCCAGAACCAGTCTGAGGACTGAGGGTAGGATAAGTCCCGTTCATTTAGGACTGGCTGATGAAAAACTTGTTTTTCCATCCTACAGGAACATGAGGATCTTACCAGTTGTTTTTAGCTATCTGGCTTGATAGGACTACTAGGACTAGTTCCTGGTTTTCTCCCTGTGTACACCCTCTTCAGTTTGCACTACGGCATAGCTTTTCTGTTTGTTTGTTTGTTTGTTTTTGTTTTGTTGGTTTTGTTTGTTTATTTGTTTTTTCCTGGGCCGACCTAATCTTTGTTCCTGACTTCATCTAAAAGTGTTGAGCCACACACTTCTGCTCCCCAGCTTTGACCAGACTTGAGAAGGTGTTCTTCCTATAGTCTTCTTTTAATGTTCTTTGGGTTTAACGTAATTCCTACCCAGATCACCATTTTGGAACATATCTTGGATTATCTGGGTTGTAGTTTTGGCCTGTCCTAATTAAAGTATCCAGATCCAGTTTGTACTAGTCTGATCCTCACTGCTGAGTTTCATCATCCAGTTGTGATTTGCTTACAGATAGCAGGTTGTTTTTCTGGTAATATTTTTATCTTTGTGCAGAACATAAAAATAAAGGGTTAAATGCTCCCTTATTTGGGTTCTTTGTCACTAGTGAGAACCACAGCCAAAGAATAAAACTGTCATGTTTCTGACCATTGCGATACACAGGTTTGGGGGATGGGAAGAAGAAAAGTCATAAAATGAGGGCTAGTTGAAACTGGGCAAACAGGTTAAGAATAACTTTCAAATGTATTGCCTGAGAATTCTGCATATGTAGGGTATGAATATTCTACTATTTAGTAAGTGAGAAGAATTTTAAAGTTACAGATAGACACAGTAATAATTGCAAATCTAATAACACATGCTGGTGTCTTGATTACACTTCATAAAAAAGGCAAAGCAGAAAACAGAATCTTTTTCTAACTGAGGACAAGGACTATTGTTGATTTCAGATGACTAAGGCATAATCCAAAAAGTTTCTGAATACTAGAAATTGCCTAGAGAAATCTGGGATGAAGGGCAAGAAGCCCTTTGTTTCAAGAAAGGTTTTTGTTCTTTGGGAGGTGAAACTAATAGGATTATCCAAACTTCATTGTGAATAGGTTTTCTCTCTGACTAAAAAAGAATAATTTTCTAATAATAGTCAATGATTCAATAATATATATTGGGGAAAGCAATTAAAAATCCCTTCAGCAGAGAATTTAAGGATCAGGGAGTTTCACTGTGCTACTTTTAAAAACTCCTTTCTTGGTAGTGAAAAAAGAGAAAGCACTGCTGTGGAGTTATCACATCCTTCAACTAGAAAAAACTATGGGAAATTCTTAAAGATTCACTTACAATGCACCAGGCAGCTCAGAACATTATTCCTTGTGTACAAGGGCAATCTTTACATACATTTTGGGGTGAGTAGGGAAGGGGAAAACTGAGTTATTAGTGTCCTGTTTAGAAGAGTGGTGATTTAAATCTGGATCCCCTGTTTATAGAGGTTTCCTCACTGCAGAGGAATTTAAATGGAAAAAAAATAGTCTGGATTTTTTAAGGTTTCTCTGTCATATTTAATAGTAGCATATGTTCTGCCAGTCCATGGTAAGTTTAATCATCCCATAAATTCCAAGAATATGCATGTCTGTGAGTGTCCAGAAATCATATGACTATCTGTATCTTTCAGACCTCTACCAGTAAGCAAAACAATGATGTGACATGTGTGGTAGATGCTACACTGGAATGTAAGAGTATACATACATATCAGCACAACGTTGACAATGTGGAGATTTTTTGTGTGTTTGGAAAGTTACTGCAGGATTAGGGTCAAAGAGAGGTAACTTGACCTGCTCCTCTGCCTGTATATCTGAAGTAGATACTTCTGTGTTCCTTTTGACATGTCAACCTGAAAAAGAAATGTGTGTTTAAAGAATAAAAACCATAGAAATTAAAAAGTAATCGGATGCTGTTTAAAAAGGGTATCTTAATATGGACAGTGGCTACCCATGCTCTGTGTTCCAATTTACCTTATGAAAATGATAGAATGTTATTATATTCTGTAAAAATTTATTTTTAAAAGTGAGCTCAGAAATGTAATTCAATATATGGATTCAAGGAAAACAAAACATATGACAAAGAACTGATAAAAAGCTTATCTGTTGAGCTGACAGGCACTCTGCATTTTGAAAGGGGTAGAGAGGATCCATTTGTGATTGTCTTTTCTGAGACGTAACAGCATAGCAATCTTAGAAGATGATGTCGAACATATCTTCTGTGACACTGCCCTTTCCCCTTCATCTCATACTCTTGGTAACATTGCATAACTTAAGTTACGTAAGTCTTAAGGGTTTTCTAAACTGTAGTGATTTGCTTGGCTAGCAAAGGCACAGCAAGAAACACGACAGTTTCAGTTTGCCAGATCTCTGTATAGAAGAGACTAACAAGTATCTATTGGATATACTTTGCATCTTTGTAAGAATTTTCACCTGAAGATCATTATTTGAAAATTAAAAAGTTTCAAACCTCATTTACAGTCTGGACATCCCTAAATCTTATACAAAATGTTACTTATTTTATGAAACAAAAATACTGTGACAAAAATACTATTTTGTAAAACAAAAAGGAAAAGAAATGTGAAAATATATCTTTATAAATGAGGAACATACAGGAATTCAGTCCAGGTGAAGTCTGTCTCTTAGAAGTTACACAGAGTAATTAATGGAATTGTAAAACTATATAACTGTAAAGAACTATTCTTAGTCAGTTTCCCTTATACCTACAACTTACAATGTAAAGGTCTTCCTCCCCTTCTACTATTTTTCATTTTTTTGTATTTTGTTTCAGATGTGCCATGCTATAATAATTATAGTATTCCTTTCTTTCTCAAAGAGACTTTGTAAGTTTTCTTGTACACATCTGTTCCATTACAGACTTTGGAAGACTGGTATTTGCAGTGCACCATTTTTTCTACATGATTATTGTAGAAGCATGATTCCTGTTATAAAAATTCTTTGATAACATTAATTTATAAGAGGGTTTGTTTTTTTCTAAAAGAGAATAGAAAGGAACGAAGAAACAGGGCCAATTCCAAACCAAATTATGTAGCTATCTATATCCCACTCAGCAGGACTTGGGTAGCTAAATAAAGAGTCTAACTGAAAGGAACACTGATGAAAATGGTACAGATAAATTTAAGATAAGGATGTTTGACACCTACATGTTCATTGATAATCATTGTTGTATAAATATTTTTAAATCTAGTAACAAAAAGGGGGTGGGGTGCCCTTCCTTCCTTCCTTCTTTCCTTCCTTCCTTCTTTCCTTCCTTCCTTCCATTACTGCTTTTGGAAGACTGGTATTTGCAGTGTGCAATTTTTTCTACATGATTATTTTAGAAGTACAATTCCTGTAGAAACAAAGATGACCACTTTTATATTTAATATCTGACACAAAGGGAATTTACACTTGCACTTCTTGCATGTCTGGAAATACTTCATCATTTTTTAACCTACCTGTGAGTGCCTGAGACAATCTGTTGCTGATACTAAGGAGAAACATATCCAGAAATATTTTCAGGATTAGCATCGCAAGAAAACTTCTCTGAAGTAAAAATATTTTGAGTTGAAAAAGTACTGAGAGAAAGACTGATAATTTTCAGTTAAATAAAGAAGCAATGAGGTTGTCAGAGAGCAGAAGTGTTATGGTCCCACTTCTTATACATGCAAAAATAGCACTGCATTTTTTCACAGGGTGACTTCTGCAGAGTTGAAAGTTGGAAAGGTCACAGAGAAATACTTCTAAAAAACTGCATGTCCTTTCTGAACAGAACATCAGGCTGTCAGTTCAGCACCTTACTTCTATCTACTCTACGGTTTCCTTGTGTTTTCAGTAGCTTGTTTTCACTAGGGAAGGTAAAAACCTCAGTGTAGATGCTGTAGTTGTTTCTAATGGATTTGGCAGCTTTCAGAATATTTCCTTCAAGGATTGGAATTATATCAATGGTATTTGTGATTTCAAACTCATTTCCCTGTGGATTCCTGAACCCTTCATGTTTACAAACATGTTTCTTCCACCTCTTAATTCCTTCTGTGAAAGCTCTCTTTGCTCTCTTGTTGAAAATAATTTGATTTCTTGTGACTGCTAAACATCTGCAGAGGCAAATCAGCTACCACAATGCCTCCACTAGCAGAAAGCTAAAAATCCCCTAAACCCCAGTAACTGTCTTGCTTGAATGCACCTACTACCTATATCTTCATTCTCGTTCTCTTTCTCCCTCCTTGAATTCTCCTTGAAAAAAACTGCCTGAGAACTTATCTTGATTTGGATGAAGAAGTCTGCAACAAGGGATTTGCTAATCTGTTCTTTTACAGTTTTCTCACTCCTGTCATTAGTTAATATAGCCCTGCCAGGTCTAGAGCAAGTTTCTGTAGTTTGTTCTGAATAACTTAGAACTGTTCTCACATTCAGTTCCTCTCTTTTATTTTCTTTAAAAGAAGCAGAATATTAAACCAAGGTGAGCACTGTGCCGTAATTAATATACAGGTGGCATTTGCAGGAAGCTGCCAAGCAGGAACATATAAGAGTTGATACAGTACATTTTTCCCATTAAGTTGTATCATTGTAATAACTATCAATTAAGTAACAGAAGTAACTTCCTTTAAAGTACTATCCCTTATTTCCTTTCCTAGTAGTAGAATGTGTTATCAAAACCCAACAGCTTCTGCTCAAGAAAAGATCAAGCAGATTTGAAAGCCAGGAAGTGCCACTGTAGTCAAAACTGGAAAGATGTAAATGAGTTCTCTAGTACTGGTACTTTCACAATGTTAACGCCCAGGGAGAGCAAGCAAACAGCAGATACCATGTAGCCACTGTGAGTAAAAGTTGAGCTTGTCTTGGGAGCATTTTTGTTATCTGTTTTCCATAGGTTTAAATGCATGACATGTTTGTGCAAGGCAGTGAGAAAAGATCCTTTGAGTTGGCTATGGTAGTAACACAGTCTGGAAAACTATATGCCCTGAACAGCTAACTTAAAAAATCAGGGGTTTCATTCTACAGGAAACTCAGATATGCTTGGTTGGGTTTTTTTTGTTGTTGGTTTTTATTATTGTTGTTGGTTTTTTCCCATTTAGTTGCAAAGTAGAAAGATTTGAAAGTCCTTATCACAATAGTAGTTAGCATCTTTTAACATTTTGTCAGAACCTTTCTGGTGCCTCAAAAGAATAAACCTGGATAGTCATGCTCCTAATTGCCTAATCCCATATTCATTCATTGAAATTTACTGTGTATAAATTAAATTACTAATTTTAATAACTAGATATTTCCTGTATAGTTGTATTTCATCTAATCAGCTAAACTACTGCCATAGTAAGGGAAGGAAAAATGTCACTAGGCATGAGTGCATTCATCTCAGGGTAGATGTTTGAAGTAGATCATATGGATCACTGTCCAAAAGTGCAGGTCCACACTTACTGCCTCACTTACAGACCTGCCTGTGCAGAATTATGTCCTTGGATTGAGGTTATTCAAATTTCAAATATTTATGGAGAACAAACATTAATCTACAGGAAAACTTGTTGGACTTATGAAAGTGTTCAGTATTTTTGTATGCTTTTTCTCATTTTGATTAATCCAATTTTAATAAACATTTCAGACATTAAAAATGTATATTGCTAACTATATACTAATTGCTATTAGTATAAACACATACTGATTAGACAAAGTGATCACAGTTTTTTCCTGTTCCTTTTAATGATAAGATTAACATGAAAAGAAGTCTCTTAAAACTTGGTAATTTTGTGTCGTAATATAGAAATTACATGAAGTAGAATTTTTTTGCACAATACGATGCTCTTGTTGGATCTTATTAGGTTCCAGTTTGGTAATGGAAAAATTCCCTAAAAACATATTTTCATGTAATTA
Source organism: Haliaeetus albicilla (assembly GCF_947461875.1). Taxonomy (NCBI): domain Eukaryota; kingdom Metazoa; phylum Chordata; class Aves; order Accipitriformes; family Accipitridae; genus Haliaeetus; species Haliaeetus albicilla. The sequence goes on from NC_091483.1 coordinate 61,505,837, forward strand.
GAAGTTAAAGCAACTATATACTGTTGAAGGATATCTGGGTCACAAATATATTAAAAAATGCAATTATAGTCTGATATCTAATACTTTGGAGTGGAATTATTTCTTAACATATTATGAATTCTAGTGGGAAACCTTCTTAAAGATAGAAAAACCAGCTAATTTATTTTTCATACTATGACTGCAGAAGCCCTAAATTAACCCTTTTGTTTGTAGTTAATATCTTTAAATGTAGTATCCAGAAAGAGAATAAAGGTTGTCAAGAGGTAAGAAGGAGACCTTTTGTTTATACAGCATTTGGAATTAGATTATTATTAATTTAATCTGTATGCATACAAACTGTCTATGTGTAGCAGATCAAAAGCCTGAGGACATATTTAATACACATCCTTTTTATGAAGAATATATTAATGCCTGCTTTATCCCCCCCCCCCCTTTGTTTAGGGTAAAAGGAAAAAAAAAAAAACAATCAACCGCTCTAGTCTGCATTTGTGCATTTTGCTTGTGCTTACATCCAAGTTGGCAGAATGTTGCAAGAAGAATTATGTTGAACAGCTTCAGTTTATTGTCACTTTTATTATTTATAACCACAGCAGAAATTGGTAGTTTGCCTGAGAGAGTAAGGACCACACTTCCAGCACATGTGATTGCAAAACTGAACTGTTGCTCTGTATAGCAAGGGGTTTGCTTTAGAGCAGTGCCTGACTATGTGGGGATATTTTTTTTTGTTTATTTTATTGTTTGTTTGTTTGGGTTTTTTGTTTGTTTTTAAAGAAAATCCTACAATCTCTGTTCCTTGAGAATTGAGTCATTCAGGGAAGAAAAAAAGAGGGGAAGAGAGAAGGAGAGGGGGAAGAAAGATGACAAGTCTGTCATTTGTAAGGATCCAACTGAATGTTATAACAAGTTACAGTGATGAGAGAAAAGACAGAATGATTCTGGGACCTTAAATGTCACTGAGATAAAATAGCTAGAAACATTGACCTGCTAGTACCTATAAGATCATAGGATAATTTGGGTTGGAAGGGACCTCAGCAGGTCTCTAGTCCAACCTCCTGTTCAGAGAAGGGTCAGGTATGAGGTTAGACCATGTTATTCAGGGTTTGATCCAGGTAGGTCTTGAAAACCCCTAAGAAAATTACGTTAGACAATCCAGAAAGAAAAGGGTATGCAATACTTACTAATCTAATTCCACCTGTATAGTAGAATACTTGAAAATAAAATACTAGTAAAAAGGAACATGCAATGCTACATTAATTTTCTGCCATTTGCAAATTGTTTAAATCCACTACTATTAAAAAGGACAGGCAAGCTATTTGTCTGACTGTTTTTCACACAAACAAGAATGACCAGAAAATCTGGAATAAGGGTACTAGTTGTTCATACATGCATAGCATAATGAGGAGTACCACAAGTCAGATATTGGTCAAATACTCCGGTAAGAGCAGAGCTCAGGGCATGAATGCAAATTCAAGAAATAGTTACACTGTCTGTTTAGATGCTGAAACCGGGAGAGCTTATGCATTCTTTTAAATTTTTTTTTACAAGTGCATATTTTGGCAAGAATTTTAGTGTCTTCAGTATTTAATGTTATTGCAACACTATTAGACAGTATTATTTCTTTGTTCATTTTTACCCCACAGGATCTCAGCTGTATCTTATGATCAGGGAACATGATTGTTCTGGTTTCATCTGCGATAGCATTAGTTTTCTTCCTAGTAGCTGGCACAGTGCTGTGCTTTGGATTTAGATTGAGAATAATATTGACAGCACACTGATGATTTAGTTGTTGCTAAGTAGTGCTTATCCTAAGTTAAGGATTTTTCAGTTTCCCATGCTTTGCCAACAAGCAGGTGCACAAGAAGCTGGGAGGGATCATGGCCAGGACAGCTGACCCAAACTAGCCAAAGGGATATTCCATGCCATAGAACATCATGCTCAGTATATAAACTGGGGGGAGTTGGCAGGGAGGGGTGGATTGCTGCTAGGGCATCAGTCAGTGGGTAGTGAGCAAATGCATTGTGCATTGCTTGTCTTTTCTTGGGTTTTAATTCTCTCTCTTTTTTTTATAGTCCTTTTAATTACTATTATTATTGTTATTGTATTTTATTACTATTATTATTGTTATTATCAAATTTTATTTTATTTTAGTTAGTAAACCATTCATAACTCAACCCATGAGTTTTACTTTTTTTTTTCCAATTCTTCTCCCCATCCCACTGGGACCAGGGAGGAGTGAGCACGTGGCTGCATGGTACTTAGTTGCTGGCTGGGGTTAAACCATGACAATGATTTTTTTTGACACATTATAATTTTCCACAATAGGAGTTTTGGTTAAAAATGTATGTATTATCAGATGGGTCTGTGCATAATTTAGATGTGGGTTCTCTAGTACCTTTTTTTTTTCTTTTTTGCTATCATATCTCTCTGAGATTCAGACGGGATGAAGAGTATTTTCAGGGAAGGTTGCCAGTCTACTTTTAGCAATGCCATAAGTATGATTCCTTTCCATTAATCAGAAATAAAGACATGCAAAAATGCATAAACCAGTGGGCATGTTCTGAGTATATTGAATTTTGTCATTGTAGTGATCATGATTAAGATGATTGCCTGCCTTCGATAGGAAAAAGAATTATAGATTTAGATATGAAAGAATTAAAGATCACATGAAAGAATAAAAACAAATGTCTAAGGAGAAGTTTTAAGCAAATAATTTCCTAAGCTTATTTTTAAGAGTACATCTTTCAGTCAGCGGTGAGGCCAGCAGAGGCAATGGTAAATCAGCGCCTAAGCGCTAGACTGTGGAGGACTGGGAGGTTCCCGAGGCTCAGGAGCACTGGGAAGAGCGGAGGGACCAGCCAGAGCCGGCAGCTCTCAGGAGAGAGGCTGATGTGGCAGCGTGGGCGTTGCCAGGGGCAACTGCGGGAGATTTGAACGGCCCTGAGGAGCGTGGCGAACAGGGCGGGCAAACAGGGCGTGGCACATCAGAAAGGGTGTGGCGCGGCAGTTCGCGTGGCAGTTCCAGCAGGCAGGGAGTGCAGGTAGGGCGCAGCCCCCCTCTTCCTCTTCCAAGCTGGAGAAGGCTACTCAAGTGGTGGGTGTCAGCCCAGAGGGAGACCCAGGATTTTGTGGCCCCACCCCTTGCCATCCCTGAGGCAGAGGCAACAGATGGAGGCTCCACAAGAAGTGGAGGTTCCCCTGCCCTCTTGCCACCAGACAGGAGGGGACCTAAGAGATGGAGGGGAATGGACACAGGTCCCTGCTCAGGGAGGCAGGCGAATCCCCTCCCGGTCTCCCTCTCCTTCCCAGTTGCCCCTACACAACAAGTATGGGGCTCTGGAACTTGAGGACCAGGTCAATGAAGATCAGGGTGTAGATGAAGTCCTATCTAGGGAGGTGCCTAGGCTCAGTCGGGCAGCCCCACGCATTCTCACATCCTCTGAAAAAAGAAAAAGGAGGGTAATTGTTATAAGCGACTCCCTTCTGAGGGGGACAGAAGGCCCAATATGCAGACCTGACCCATCCCACAGGGAAGTCTGCTGCCTCCCTGGGGCCTGGGTAAAAGACATTACCAGGGAACACCCTAGTCTGGTTCATACCTCTGATGATTACCCATTGCTGGCTGTGCAGGTTGGCAGTGATGAGATTGCAGAGAGAAACCCAAAGGCAATCAGAAGGGACTTTAGGGCACTGGGATGATCAGTGGAAGGATCGGGAGCACAGGTAGTGTTTTCCTCAATCCCTTCAGTGGCAGGGAGATACACTGAAAGGAACAGGAAAACACAGCTGGTTAATATGTGGCTCAGAGGCTGGTGCCATTGTTGGAGTTTTGGGTTTTTTTGATCATGGGGAGGTTTACACGGCACCAGGCTTGCTAGTGACAGATGGTTTCCAGCTATCTCAAAGGGGTAAAAGAATCCTCGCTCATGAGATGGCAGGGCTCACAGAAAGGGCTTTAAACTAGGTTTGAAGGGGTTAAGGGATAAAACTAGGTGCACCAGAGATGAGCCTGGGGGCAGCATGCCGATGTTAGGGGTGGATTCAATAGGCCAGCTCAAATGCATCTATGCCAATGCACGCAGCATGGGCAATAAACAGGAGGAGCTGGAAGCCATCATGCAGCAGGATAGATATGACTTAGTCGCCACCACAGAAACATGGTGGGATGACTCCCATGACTGGAGAGCTGCAATGGATGGCTACAAGCTCTTCAGAAGGGATAGGCAAGGTAGAAGAGGTGGTGGGGTGGCTTTCTATGTTAGGGAATGTTTTGACTGTACAGAGCTAGATGATTCTGATGACAAGGTGGAGTGCTTATGGGTGAGGATGACAGGGAAAGCCAATAAGGCAGATATTGTGCTGGGAGTCTGTTATAGACCACCCAACCAGGTTGAAGAGATGGATGAATCATTCTACAAGCGGCTGGCAGTAGTCTCAGAATCATGTGCCCTTGTCCTCGTGGGGGACTTCAACTTTCCAGACATCTGCTGGAAATACAACACAGCAAAGAGTAAACAATCTAGGAGGTTCCTGCAGTGTGTGGAAGATAACTTCCTGACACAGCTGGTAGGTGAGCCAACCAGGGGAGGAGCCTTGCTAGATCTATTGTTTACAAACAGGGAAGGACTGGTGGGAGGTGCGATGGTCGGAGGCCATCTTGGCCTTAGTGACCATGAAATGATAGAATTATCAGTTCTTGGTGAGGCAAGGAACGTGGTCAGCAAAACCATCACTATGGACTTCCGGAGGGCAAACTTTGGCCTCTTCGAGGCACTGGTTGAGAGAGTCCCTTGGGAGATGGTCCTGAAGGGCAAAGGGGTCCAGGAGGGATGGACATTCTTTAAGAAGGAAATCTTAATGGCTCAGGACCAGGCTATTCCCACGTGCCGCAAGTCAAACCACCAAGGAAAACGACAGGTCTGGCTGAACAGGGAGCTTTTGCTAGGAATCAAGAAAAAAAGGAGAGTTTATCATCTCTGGAAGAAAGGGTGGGAAACTTGGGAGGAGTACAGGGATCTTGTTAGATCATACAGAGAAAATTAGAAAGGCAAAAGCTCAGCTAGAACTAAATCTGGCCACTATTGTAAAGGACAACAAAAAATGTTTTTACAAATATGTTAATAGTAAAAAGAATCCCAAGGAGAATATCTATCCTTTAATGGATACAGAAGGGAATGTAGCCACCAGAGATGAGGAAAAGGCTGAGGTACTTAATGCCTTCTTTGCTTCACTCTTTAATAGGGAGACCAGTTATCCTCAGGGTACTCCACCCCCTGAGCTGGAAGATGAGGATGAAGAGCAGAACATACCCCCTTCATCCAGGAGGAAATAGTTAGTGACCTACTATGCCATCTGGACACTCACAAATCTATGGGACCCAATGGGATCCATCCAAGAGTACTGAGGGAACTGGTGGAGGTGCTTGCCAAGCCACTCTCCATCATCTATCGGTGATCCTGGTCAACAGGGGAGGTGCCAGAGGACTGGAGGCTTGCCAACGTGATGCCCATTTACAAGAAGGGTTCGAGGGAGGATCCGGGGAACTACAGGCCTGTCAGCCTGACCTCGGTACTGGGGAAGATTATGGAACAGTTTGTCTTGAGAGCACTCACATGGAAGGTCCAGGACAACCAGGGGATCAGGCCCAGTCAGCATGGGTTTACGAAAGGCAGGTCCTGCTTGACCAACCTGATCTCCTTCTATGACCAGGTGACCTGCCTAGTGGATGAGGGAAAGGCTGTGGATGTTATCTTCCTTGACTTCAGCAAGGCCTTTGACACTGTCTCTCATGGCATACTCCTTGAGGAGCTGATGTCTCATGGCTTGGACAAATGTACTCTGGTGAAAAACTGGCTGGATGGCCAAGCCCAGAGGGTTGTGGTGAATGGGGTGAAATCCAGTTGGCAACAGGTCACAAATGGTGTTCCCCAGGGCTCGGTGGTGGGCCCCATTCTGTTTAATATCTTTATCAATGATTTGGATGAGGGGATCAAGTGCACCCTCAGCAAGTTTGCGGATGACACTGAGTTGGGAGGCAGGGTCGATCTGCTTGAGGGTAGGGAGGCTCTACAGAGAGATCTGGACAGGCTGGATTGATGGGCTGAGGCCAATCGTATGAAGTTCAACAAGGCCAAGTGCCACGTCCTGCACTTTGGTCACAACAACCCCATGCAGCACTACAGGCTTGGGGAAGAGTGGCTGGAAAGCTGCCCAGCAGAAAAAGACCTGGGCGTGCTGGTTGACAGCCAGCTGAATATGAGCCAGCAGTGTGCCCAGGTGGCCAAGAAGGCCAATGGCATCCTGGCCTATATCAGAAATAGTGTGGCCAGCAGGAGCAGGGAGGTGACTGTTCCCCTGTACTCGGCACTGGTGAGGCCGCACCTCGAGTACTGTGTTCAGTTGTGGGCCCCTCACTGCAGGAAAGACATTGAGATGCTGGAGCATGTTCAGAGAAGGGCAACCAAGTTGGTGAGGGGCTTGGAGCATAAGTCTTATGAGGAGCGGCTGAGGGAGCTGGGGCTGTTTAGTCTGGAGAAAAGGAGGCTGAGGGGAGACCTTATCGCTCTCTACAACTACCTAAAGGAGCGTTCTAGTGAGGTGGGTGCTGGTCTTTTCTGTCAGGTGGCTGGAGATAGGACGAGAGGAAATGGCCTCAAGTTGCAGCAGGGGAGGTTTAGGTTAGATATTAGGAAAAATTTCTTTACTGAGAGGGTTGTCAAACATTGGAATTGGCTGCCCAGGGAAGTGGTTGAGTCACCATCCCTGGAGGTATTCAAAAAGCACATAGACAGGGTACTCCAGAACATGGTTTAGTGGGCATGGATGATGGTTGGACTCGATGATCTTGAAGGTCTTTTCCAACCTAAATGATTCTATGATTCTATGATCTTTATTCCCCTCAGATCTGTATTTTTTAACATAAACAGCAATTTATTATTGATAAATACTATTTAAGATAATTTTTAATATGTATGGAATATAAGTTTAATAGGAAGCAGATTTTTTATAAGATCAATATTTTAGCAGTTTTATACAGTCTTTGTAAGTCTGCTTGCACCAGGAAAATATTCTTTCCAACATGTACATTCAAGCTAGGAATGAACATTACAGTTTTCGTAAGTGTTGAAGAACAAGTCTTTTGTGGTTCTCACTAATTCCAATAAGAAATTAAAACATGGAAAATCAAGTATAATAGTTTCTTAGGGTTTTGTTGTTGTCCAGAATTTGTATTTTTGTATTTTACTTACCTTCCCCTGATCATCCTGATCTCCTGTTCTTTTTCTGCACTGTACAGAGTATATAAGGAATAATATTATAGTACATCAAAATTATGACACTATTTTTAGAACTCTGAATTTTATATCATAGCAGCTCTACTAGGGGTGACCTTCTGCAAAAAAATAATTTTTTTTTTAAAGTAAAACTATCTGGGTTTGTTTTTTTTTTCTTTTTTTTTTTTTTAATAAGGAAAAGAAAAGCTTATTATGGGATACCTAAATAAAATAAAACAATGGAAATAGGATAAATTATTCAGAAGATATGCTCATTGCATTGTATTCCCAATGAAATCCTTTATGGCTCATAGTAGATTTTTAAAAAATATATTATGTGTTTCACCTTGAGAAAATAATCAAGATAAAGTTAATGCTGCAAACCTGGGTAGGTTATGGTATTCATTATAACTACAATTAAATTTAAATCAAAACATCAAGGGAGCTCTCTCAATTGAATTCAATATATATTCACATAGACAGCATGGATAGCTACCACAATGAAGTGAATGATCACAAAATGCTTATACTGATTTAGGCTGTAAATCACTCTAGGGCTGAAGGAGTTTCTTACGCACTTTGTTCTCCTACTCCCTTTCCTATAGGGAGAGGGATGAAAGGAAATGCAGAGCTGGTGTCCCACCTATACCTCCTAAGTGTAAAAGCATCTGGACCACTAGAGTTCAATGGAGTAATTAGCCTTTCAGATCTGGCAGGCTTTTAAGTATGAAACTTTTGTCACAAAGCACGCATAAGATGCTTGGAGTGTTTGCCCTTGTTATTCTGGTGAATGCATTGAGTTAGTGAAGGACTGCAAAGTCTTGCTTGTCATTTGGATGCAGTGGCAGATTTCTACTCTGCTAAATCAAGCTACTTCAGGTGAATAGGAGAATATCCTGGCCCGTTTGCCATGCTTCCTTGAGAACAGAACTGCAGCAGTATTATACACAGAATAGCTAAAGATCAGAAGTTGTGCTGACAACATGTTACTATCTCTATATTTCAAAAGAAAATCCAGGCCTGACAATGCTGTCTCCCTTCAACCCACCACAAGATTTTGTACAAATAGGGAAGAGACACACATAAGGGAAAAAACAAATAAATAGACAAAATGTATGAACTTGAAGGCAAAATATTTTTAAGAAGAGAGAGGCACAAAAAAGTTTAATTTTCTTTTGGACACAACTTAATTATTTGAAAAGTACATTCAGAATTGTAGTGAAAGATATTGTATGTATTTTAACATAAAGTATATCCTTTACAGCTTTCTCATACCTTTTTGATTTTTTTTTTTCATTATACCTTATGTGATGGTCTGACAAATTATAGTCAATGTCTCAAACATTCGTTAAAGAACTTTGGTGGAGAAAACGGCCTCTGTAAAAATGCTGGAGTTTTGTGAACAAGACAATGTGGCTGGAGGAGAGGGCCCCACGGAGGGTGGGAACGCACTTCTCCAAAGCCCCAATTCCTTATCTTAAGTGACCAGGAGAAGGAGCACAGCATGTGCGCCTGTAGGAGGAGGCCCCACGGAAGATGGGACTGTGTTTCTATCTTAAGCGGTCATGCCAGCAGAAAAAGAGACGCAACTCCACAATGAAACACCCCCCCCCCCCCGCAAGGCTCACTGACCGATTCCAGTGAACCCCGGGAATGGGAACTGCGCATGTCGAGACCATCAACTAACACACTATAAAAGAAGGGAGAAAGAGTCCTCAGTGCACGCCCTCCAGAGCTGGATCTCTAAGCTGGCTGGACCCAGGACTGGTGAAACCCTTTCCTTCGCTCTTTCTTTCCTTTCTTTCTTTTTCTTTCTTTCTTTCTTTCTTTCCTTTCTTTCTTTCTCTTGTTCTCTCATTCTCTCTCTCCCTCTTTTCCTTCTCTCTTTTCCACAGTCCCTACACCTCATCCTTTGAAACATAAACCGTTGACCAAGTCTGAGACTAGGAGTGGATCTAGCCACCCCTGAGCTCCTCTTTGAGAAGGAGTCCAGAAAGCAAGGGGGTCTGTTCTGAACCTCGTGACTCAATGGGAGGGCTCTCCTTCTGACACAGTTTCATGTTCCTTTTTCCGTTTCTTTTTCTACACCTCCTTTCTCTTTTCAAACAGTGGCTTAATGACATGATGCAGGTTTCATATTGAAAAGTTCACTTGTACTTGGGCAAGGTTAAATGTTAGCTAGGTTGAATAAATGTTGATTGTTGTTTGAACTCCCCTGGTGTCATTTCATCTTAATTCTGACAAAGAAAATCCACGAACCTGAGTCGCTCCAACTTTGGGACATGACACCTTACACTTTGCTGTTGAATGTGTATATATATGTTTTTTTTTCATTTTCATGCCCATTAAACTTATGTAATGCTACATTGGAGAGTGTGAGGATGACAGAATAAAGGGGTGGATTTTGGTAATGTATCAGCCAGAATATGTCAAAACTTCATTTTCTTCTACATATTTTAGATGAAGAGAGACATACTAGCATTTAATTTTGCTCTCCATCACAATAGACTCATTCTACACAGAAGCTGTTTTCTTGTTTTGTCCAATTTCCAATTAACCTAGCTCTTGTCTTTTTTAAATATCACTTACACACAAAGTCATAGGTTCCCTAAGTCTTCAGAAAAATACTAGATTTTACTAGATATTTTCCTTGATATTCCTTTTTAGTCTTATTTCACTCACTAGTTTTATTTATAGAACAATAAACAAATGTTGTTTTTCACATCAATTCATTTCTTGATATACAATTTACCTTTACAAAACCAAATCTATTAATTTTTAGCTCTTTCTATCCCACTGAAAAAGTTCCATAATCATTCTTGTTATTTTTGTGTGAACTTCATTGAATTTTCATTGTATTCCTACTAAGAAACAACATAAGCCACGATTCTTAATAGTTTCATTGACACTATGTCATCATCATGTAATTCCAAGTGTTCAACAGTTTCCTTTTTTCTTCTATTTTTTTCTTGTTATCTACAAATGCATCACAGTTTTAGCCAATTACTGCAGACCTAACTGTATGTATTTAAGACAGACTTTCTACTGATCCAGTTTTCCCTCCCTTAAAGCTATGTTTGAATTACTTTTCTTGGATCTTGCCAGAGAATTTCTGCCAGAGTTTGACAGGGTATGGCCAACATAACCAAGATTTGAATTAATTTTATCATACCACAGAGGTTTTTATTCAATGAAGCTCTTATTACTTGATCTGTCTTTTTACTTGAAATTATGAAGTTCATCCTTTGGTAAAAATGCCTCTGATAGATAGGTGAGACCTTCAGTATTTTTGTAGGTATTGCAAGATTCTTTTAGAACTGTCTATCAGTTACATAAAATGACAGAGCAAAGCACAGTTGAAACACTGATCCCCTGTGTGTTCACTCCATGTGCTTTAATAGTGCCAATTACAATTTAAAAAGATCATGGATTACCGGAAGTTTCAACCTTATAATTGCTCTTATAACAAATGATATTTCACACATACTTTATCAAGAAATCATCTGAAAATATTAATATACATAGTGATAAACAATTAGAATGTAGTAAAAGAGGTTTCAAATAAAGACCATCAAAGTCTTTAAAATGATGAATATATTCTCTCCCAACAGACATAACTGTTAAATAAGAGTACTATCCCCACAAAATGGGAGTTTTGCTTTTGGACTTCTATCCAAACAGTAAATTTGTTGGAATTAACTAAGTGGGAGTACATTAATTTTCAAATATGGATTTAGAAAATTTAGTATGTGCAATGATTATTTTTTCTTAATTTATTTTTGTTCCTAAGCTGAATATCAAAGTCTGTCCCTGAATCTTATCAAGACTAAATTTATTTCTTATTCTCTTTTGACAGGGATTGGACCTGTTCTCTTGGTGAACTTCTGTAGGTAGAGATGGACCCTTGCCTGGATAGGCAGACAGTCTAATAAAGAAGAGCAGTTAGACTAAAATTTATTTGGATCTTGATCTGTCTAAGGACTGCTCAGAACAAATCCAGCTAGACAAGCTCAGTGAAATTTTCCAAGTAAGATTGGAACTGCTATATCTGATGAAAGCTTCAGTGCAGTTAGGCCAGTGGCTTGTTTCTTACAGTTGCAGTGTTAGGAAAGACCTTCTGAAGACTTAAAATTTTATTTGCTGAATAGACACCATCAGCAAATTTTAAAATAAGGGACAAAAACTGGAAAGGTACATGCGCAGACTTTTCTATCTGGTTCCAGTGCTTTGAGGGGATACTTACAAGCCCAGACTTCAGTGCAATTATAGGCATATATGTATTATTTTCTAAATTACTCTCTATTTTTGTTATAAAAACAGTAATCCACTGTTTGGACCAAATATTCTCTCAGAAAAGATTAGGCAGGGCTTGAAAGCAATCTTGATAAACCCTTATTAGGAATTAAATTGATAATGAGGAGTTATGTATGAAATCTGTTTGACAGTAAAGGTAGTCCATGGGCTTTCATCTAGTGAACAGGTGCAGAACAGTGCAGATGAGACTGAAGGAGGACAGTGATAGACTAGGGAATAACAGCATTTCAGATTTAAAATTCTTGTCCAAAAATACAATTGAACAATGTGTTTTTTTCTGCTGTGAAAATGACTGAATCAGAGTGCATTACTATCTCTGTAATATTCATTATGGAGAATATCTGTGACATAGTAACAATGATGATTGTGTAGGATTAATTGTGACATTGAATATGAACTACAGTGGAATAAAATTCTCAATAGTTTTATTTTTTTATTTAATTTTTTTAATACTTGACACAAAATCAGCCATTGCAGTCTTGGTTGCACTTAATTGAACTTACTTTTTATTTATGGTCTTTAATTGCATATAATTTGTTAGGTGTAAACATCCCAATAATAAATGGAATAAGCCTCTTTCACCAGATAACATTTAAAAACTTGACACTCTGAATTGAAAACATAAATAAAAACATAACCTCCCAGACAGTTCTTGCTTTTCAGTCAGTGTCTCTATTTCCATCATTATGAGCCTAGTGAAGCAGTATTTTAAACTAAATGAGGCAATCAGGAAGATGAACTAAAAATCTTAAAATAATTGATGTAAAAATGAGTTAAACTAAGAAGTTCTGAACTTGATTTTAAATATGCTTTAGTAATTAAAAAAATAATAATCTACTTTGTCTAAAAATGTTTTTCTTCTGTTTTACGAAGCTTCCCAAACCTAGGAATCCTTCTGAATCCTTATAAATTTTAGAAAGATCAGAATAAACCTTACAGTCCACTGAAAATCCTAACAGTTATGTGGTATACATTGCAGAAAAACTGTTATTTACAAAAGATGCATTCTACACTCCTCATCTACAGCAGAATGGGCCTAACATTACAAACAAATTCAAGACAAAAAGCCTTAAAATCGTAAGATTCATCAAAGCATAAGATTCATCAACGTCCATGATGCTTTAACATGGGGGGACTGTTTTCTAGCTGAAAAGGTCCAGATAGTCATAAGAAGTGGAGGAATCCTCATAAGGAAGGCCTGAGCCCAAATTTTGTTTACAAGCATGTGTTTTGGCCTGTGAAGCATCAATGTTGAAAAAACTTTGTAAAAAAAGAAGAACAAACCCAAACCATCACAAAAACAACCCAACAAAGAAAATATACAACAACAACAAACAAACAAAAAAACCCCAAACTAAAACAAGAAAAAAAAAACCAAACACCACCCCACCCCACCCCACCCCAAACTTAACCCTTATAAATATATGCTTCTAAAATGGGAAAGTACTAAAGATGTAAGTCTTCACCATACACCTCAGCACCAGGAAGAGGGCTACTCCACATGGGAAAGTGAGTCAGGAGCTGAGGGCAGCAACAAGACTGGTGGGGACAGCCTCAGACTCACTGGCAAGGAGTGTAGTCACATAGAACCCAAGCAAGAAGAGCAGACCACATCCAGTGGTGGAAATCTGGTTCAGCAAAGAGTCCACAACACCAGACAAGTCCATGGTCATGAGGCAGGTCGGAGGTCAAGACATCAGGGTCCAGATCAGAAAGGTACATGGCCAGGCATAGACGTGACTGCAACATAGATCAAGCAAGGGCCCAGGGCAGGGGCTTGAGCTTAAATGCAGCTCCTGAGTGAAGGTGGGGAAGCTCCCAGGGTGGTTTCTCAGAACATTTTTTTTCATGATTCATTTCACACCAGTCAGATCCAAGGTTACACAACCAATGAGTCAAGGTTGAGTTGAGTTAAGGTACTCAACTGATTATGTCACTTGTGTTTTGCAAATGTTTGATACAGCATAGGCCAAGACACATATTTAATAAAACCTAGCAAAGTATTGTCCCAAATTAACTTTCTTGTGTGTGTGTGTGATGGAATATGTTAAACAAATCCAGTTCATGTATAGACTGTTTTTGCACATGAAAGACTGACTAAACCAAAAATGTCATATATTTAAAGAGATGTGCTTCAATGACTTTATATGGTAGCCAAAAGGAATCAATGCATGTTTTTCCAGTATGCAGTGAGGAATGTATTTATGGAAGCAAAAGTGGAAGTCTTTTAGTCTAAACTACAACAAAAAGAAGAAAGAAAGCTCATTCCCCCCAAATGGACTAGCTAATTGTTTTAAGTAATGAAATTTTTCCAACAATTGTTTGGATAAATATGCTAAAAATTGACCAGATATTATGAGTGTTTTGTTGAATGAGTCTCTGCCTTGGCAGATGTGCTGTCTTGAAGTTGAAAGGGTTAACCTTCTTCTGGGGTTAAGAGTACAAGAAAAACTCACAAGGTCCTCTATCAGTTCCACCTTCTTTAATGGTCATCTGGCAATCCATCAGCACTGGGAATCATATACAAGCCTTCTGGAGTCTTGTTGCGATATTGTCTTCAACAGAAATTGCTGCATTCCCTTATGCATCTTGTGTGTTTCAAAATGGTTGCATGAGATCTTACCTCAGCTGAAGTTAATGGACATTTGGGTATTATTTGCAGGACTTGGGGCTTAATGTAGAAAACAAATCAAAAGAAAGAATACTTATCATCAGGCTAATAACAAAGTTCCCAGATACATCCTTCTTAACATGAGACATTAGTCTGTACTAATATGATTTAAAATACCTTTTTATTTTGAACACAGGTATTTCAGTATATAGTCTCCTGTGAATTAAAATAAGATTCTTCAGTATGGTATTGAAATGGCTATATTTTTTTCCAAGTTGGACCAACCTGATTCACAAAAGTGTTGTAGAGTGATTCTTGTCAATCACTTGTTTTGACTTACAATTAAATTTTAATTGTTGCATATTAGAATAGCATTTAACTGCAATTTTTTATCAATCAGTATTTGTTGACTACTGTCATGGTTTAACCCCAGCCAGCAACTACGTACCACACAGCCGCTCATTCATTTCCCCCCACCCAGTGGGTTGGGTGAAAGAATTGGGAAAAAAAAGTAAAACTCATGGGCTGAGATAAGAACAGTTTAATAGAACAGAAAGAAAGAAAATAATAATGATAATAATAACTGTGGTGGGTTGACCCTGGCTGGGTGCCAGTTGCCCACCAAAGCCGCTCTATCACTCCCCCTCCTCAGCTGGACGGGGGGGGGAAATATAACAAAAGGCTCATGGGTCAAGATAAGGACAGTTTAATAAAGTGAAAGCACAGGTCGTGCGCAAAAGTGAAGAAAAACAAATGATGTTATTCTCTGCTTCCCATCAGCAGGTGACGTCTAGCCACTTCCTGGGAAGCAGGGCTTCAGTACGCGTAGTGGTTGCTCCGGAAGACAAAAATGCCCCCCTTCCGTCTCCCTTTACTTAGCTTTTATATCTGAGCTGACGTCATATGGTATGGAATATCTGTTTGGTTAGTTTAGGTCAGCTGTCCTGGTTATGCCCCCTCCCAAGATCTTGCCCAGCCCCAGCCTGCCATTGTGGGGGGGACGCAAAAATGTAAGAGAGACAGCCTTGATGCTGTGCCAGCACTGCTCAGCAGTAGCCAAAACACTGGTGTGTTATCAACACCTTTCTAGCTACTGATGCAGAGCACAGTGCTATGAGGGCTGCTATGGGGAGAATTAACTCCATCTCAGCCAGACCCAATACAATAACAATAATAGAATGACAATAATAATAACACTAACAAAATTGGAATATACAAAATAAGTGATACACAATGGAATTGCTCACCACTCGCTGACTAAGGCCCAGTTAATTCCTGAGCAGTGATCTAGTCCCCAGGCCAACTCCCCCCAGTTTATATACTGGGCATGACATCACATGGTATGGAATACCGCTTTGGCCAGTTTGGGTCAGCTGCCCTGGCTGTGTCCCCTCCCAACTTCTTGTGCCCCTCCAGCCTTCTTGCTGGCTGAGCATGAGAAGATGAAAAATCCTTGCCTTAGTCTAAACATTACTTAGCAAACACTGAAAACATCAGTGTGTTATCAACATTCTTCTCATACTGAACCCAAAACATAACCCTATACCAGCTACTAGAAAGAAAATTAACTCTTTCACAGATGAAACCAGGACAACTACACATGGATGGGATTTGTTTTGTACTTGTGAAAAAACGTATCAGTTTGTGCTCATGCTCTTTGTAGGGTTCAAAAATCCTCTTTATTGCCATCTGACTGGGGTCCAGTTACACTGTATGTGGGGAAGTCTCAAACATATCAGATGACGGAAATATGCAGCAGTAAATAATACTGATTATTCCAGAAATTTAACTTAATAGGAGACAGATAATTGACAGGCAAGCAAATCTTTCCTCAAAAAGTTTGGGACTGAGATATAATTTGCTAAAATATTTGTATAGACTTAAAATTGTGTATAAATAAAAATTAAAAAAATATTAGTTCATGAATTATTTGCTAACAGAAATGGGTAATACTGCAAAACAAATTATTCATAAGGAATTCTTCGCCTAGCTGTTACAAAACACTTCAGAAGAAAATACATATTTTTTACTCACAGGTTATGATCTACAGAGCTCAGTTCCTATCAAAGCTTTCCAATTTCTTAATGCCTTAAGCAATATTTTGCAGACACATATTAGTGGCAGAAAAATAAGAGATTTTCCCTGCACATGTGCATTGGTTAGAGCAAGTGTTGTCTATGCATAATTATAAATGCCTGCTTTGCAAGAGGTGAGAAGGGACAGTGTTTAAACAATTAAACATTTGATTTCTAGTCTCCAAGGTAAGATTAGAGTTGTTTGAATAATATTCTAATCAGTGATGAAGTTTAGTAATATGTACTTAAAAAAACCCCCAAACTTTATTTGCTAGAAGCTTATCCATTGGCAGGGGACATTTCACTTAGTTTTGTTACAGATAGATCATATAAAACCATAAATTGGCAGTGTGCCATTGCAGCAACAAAATAAAACCAAGTTTGAGCATCAGCAAGAGTAGTCAGATCAGAGGATGTAATTATCCCCACTCTACTCTACACTTATTAAGCTACGCTTGATATTGTATCAAGTTTTGGTTCTCCCAGTTCCAGAGAGAAGCTGAAGAACCTGACAGGATTTTTTGAATGACAACTGAGACGACTGGTGGCTTGCAGAACATGATGTATGAAGAAAGGTGGAAGGATTTTTTTTTTGTTGAACCTACGCAACAGAATCATGGGGGGATCTAATCACAGTCTTCCAGTACTTGAAATCCAGCTGATTGTAGGCCCTGTGTTTTTAAATTTCTTCCCCATTCCTACTATTCTGTTTCTCAGAAGGTGTAGACATACAGCTAAACATGGTAGCATCAAGATTTGCAACCGTCAATTCATGCTGTCTTTAAATACTGTTTTGCTTTATCCTCACAGCTTCTAAAGGACATCTTTGTAGTGCAGTTTTCTAACTCTCACTTCTGATATGTGAATGGCCAGTTCTCAGTAATGAAAAACCCAGTTAAATTCAATATTTGTTTGAATTTCTCAGTCAGTTCCAATAAGAGTTTACTTGTTGATGTTTTGGATTTGAAATGCTCAGCAATCTTAGCATATAATGAATTCAGAGATACATAATTTCTGTGTGTGTGTGTGAGCATTATCTAAGAAAAATAATTTCTCTGTAACACTTCAGAAAAGGGAGGATAGTCTACTTATTCTATATATATATTTATGCTAATCAGGAGGATCTATGAGGCTGCACTTCTAAATTACCTCCAGAAAACTGACAGTTAATATTTGTCATTTAGCTAAAATTATGTAGTGTAGTGTAGTATAACAGAAGAACATTTTTTGTTAGATTTTCTGTTGAATATTTACAGCATCAATCAACATGGATTTTATACATGCAAATTCAAATGCAAAAAAGAAATTATATGAAAAATAAAACAGAAATACTGCTGGAATATTTTCAATAGCTTCTAAATTGTTCATCAACATTCAAAATGAATTTTGTTTCATTATGAAACAGTTCGTTTCCCGTGAAGAAGTAGTGACTTTTTTTCAGAAATTAACGTTTAGACAACATTATGCCTTTTATAACCTTTCCAAAATATGAATACGCTGATTAATTCACAAGACATAGATCTTGAACTACCCTTCTAAACATCAAGAGCTTTCATTGAAGGCCAATCCATAGCAGCTTATTCCAAAGAGACAAGCTTTGACTTTCAGATTTCCATGAGGTCTTTTAGTTTTCATTTATGCTCATGCTGTATTTAGCTTATCCCATCTGCTTCCAATTACTGTGACTGCATGTGGTTTGTTTTTATTTTTATTTTGGTGTGGTTCTCTCTTTGATAGGCCTGTCCTTTCAGATGAAGAAGAATTGATTCCCCTGGAATTAAATATTTTCAAAGACAGAGCAGCAAAACTAAATGCAAAATTATTTACAGCATGTTAATATGGGTCACACCTCAGGTGTTTGTGCCTGTATAGTAAGCTAAACTCTAGATATAGTGAAGTTTACCAGAAAGTTTACTGTGTAAAAGAACTTCTAAGTTTTCAATATCTGTTCCAGACTCTGTTTAGGAGGATAAAATAGTTGTCTATTATCTCAGTAGAAAGTAACGTCTAAGCAAATAAAATTCATATTCTGTTGATTTTTTTTTTCTGCACTATAGCTGTATTGGGAAAGGTATTTTTTGCCTTTACACTGTCATTAAAGAACCAATGAGCTCACTGGAGCTAGTTACAAAAAAATACTTTTATTCAAGGAGGGTTAGAGTTACGAGGAATAAAAAGCTAAGTAGGCCACAAATTTAGAAAGTTGTCTCTTTAGTAATGTAATTTGTTACACTGGGGACCCATATTGTCTGTTTACTCAAGCAGGTGGATTTGCTGAAGAAGAGAAGTGCTGATGATGCAATGTACTGACCCACATATCAGTTCCCAACAGACTGCACCAGCTGGTATAGTTTATGCTTATAGCTTAAACAAAGCCAACATTTTTCCCTTTCCATTACCTCCTGCTGACGGGTTACAGAACAATATAAATATTGTCAAGTTATCTTCTAGGAAAAGATCTGTAAGCAAGTCTATACTTACGGTTATTTATGAGTTGGTTTTTTTTTTCTTTCTTTCTTATTCTGTTTATTTCTTGTGTGAATATCAAATAAAAATTTAGATCTGGGAAACTCCACTTGTATACTTACTAAATTACCTACCTCGTTCATATATTTTAAACACAAACAGTAATCCTTGAACCTTAGTCTACAAAGGAAAAGAAATTATTACTTGCTTTTTTATTGTTCACTGTTGTTCATTTTCACAGATCCCTAAAATGGTACGAGAGCAATAGTAAGATATCTTGAGTTTTACCTCAAGAGTTGTACAGCTTGGCAGCTATCTTTTCCGAGGCTTTTCAAAACATAATAAAAAAGAGTACCAGGGTTAATGCAGTCAAAAAATTTAATTTCTGTCATATCTGAGATGCTTTAAATCTCAGATTGTAATTGTGGTGTTTGTTTAATTAACAGTAGCATTTTGTCAGCTCAGATCTCTGTTAAACAGAAAGTGGAGTCAACGCCTCTTTATTAAGCAAGGTTGTTGAAATAAAAAACTTTAATTTCTGTGTGAGTCACAAATTTTTCATGTGAAAATGTTCTCAACAACCAGGAATATCCAAGGTCAGTACTTCCTCATAACAGCGATTGTGCCTAATGCTCTTTCATTTAAAATTAAAATATTGTATCTGGGTTTCTAATAACAGAGTATTGTGAGGTTATTGTATTTGTGGTTCAAGCATAGTTTTTTGCTTTACCAAGCTGTATCTGCTGACTCCTTTCATGTTATACCAGAAATTGATCATGACTGATCCTCATGTGTACAGTTTATGCCCATAAATCATTTCTGTATACATTTATACACTGGTAGGGAATTGGATTATGAATTAGATGGAAGACATAACGCTTACTGCGGGATATCACTACTTTATATAGACCTAGTTGAGGTAGTTTTATGTAGCTGGCTCAAATAGCTGTGGAGTAGAATTTTGTCACAGAATTGCATGAGGGCTAGTAGCCTTGTGTCATGAAGGTTCTGGACCCTGCACCTTATGTTATAATGACACAGTTTATAAATAGAAGACTGTTCTAAATTTAACTCATGTCTGTGAGCGTTGTAATCAGTTGATTGACTAGTGATAAATGTGATTAATGAGAACACAGATGTGTCCTTGATGCAAATATGGTTCTGATGTTGCTCATGAAACAATAATAGGAGAAAGCTAATGGTTAATTTGAGTGAATGGTGATGCACAAGGTTCAGTATATGAATAGCCATGACATAATCTTTGATGCTGAAAGTCAGGTTATCTTTTGGCTAGTTTTCAGGATCATGGTGGAACAGTATTTCTTGATTGTAATAAAACTTGAATGCTTATCCTGAGCAATGCTTTTGCAAGTTGTGAAGTGTCAATGAAATTTCCACTTTTTTTCAGACAACTCCATGACGTCTACAATGACTTTTAAAAAATAAAGCAAAACAGTATTTAAACTTTCCAGATGGGTCAGGGCTTTTGATTTTTCTTTTTCTTTTTTTTTTTTTTTTTTTTTTTTTATGCACTGGCTTGCTTCCTTCTAAGGAGCAAATAATCCAGGAAATATTATAAGAAATATTAGTCTTTAGAAAAAGTATTTTGATATTAAATTCTCAGTGTGGAAGAAGCAATTTAAAGTTTACTAGACAAAATGCCTTTATTTGTCATTGTGCACTGACGTATTAAAATAAAAATGTGCATTGTTCTCTTTAAACACTGAGATAATGTATATTTTACTGTGCTTAGGAACCATGACAACACAAAGAGATGTTTCACATTTAAACCAGATACCACAGTAACATAAGAATAAGAATGTTTGCATAGTTTTAGAGGGAATAGAACTGATTGACTGTAATAGTGATTTAGAATTTATGAAAAATTATTTTTTTGATATCTGGTTATGTGGAAAGAAAATATTAGAGCCACTCACTGTCAATAGATATGTTTTTTAGAGTGTCTGCCCAAACAGTAGAACATCTGTTAGGAATGACAACAGCATCTTCTGTGACATGGCCAAATTGAACATCTGGAATAGGTTCACCAAGCTTTGGGTAGCCATTTTATTTAGAGGACACAATAGTTTCTAAGGCAACGTAGGTCTTTCTCTGAAATAGGTTTTCTCAGAAAAATAGATTTCTGAATTTCACTATCTCTGAATATAACTATAATGCAATAATGCACCTTCCTAGAGGGGATGCTGCACATACTGTAGATTCTTCAGAAGCTAATCTGTACATGACCTGGTCACCATATCCTAATCTTTCCACATATCCTCTTCCTTGGTAAACTAATATTTTCTGTACTTACAAGCTTTATTGTTTGTTTATAAATTATAGGTGTTGGATAAATGATCTATATCTGGATCATGACTCATCAGAATGGTTTATTTGTCATATCTACTTTTCCTTATCCATGGGAACCCTCTCATAGCCTAAAAACACTAAAGTAGCTTTTCTATCATTCATTTTGGCTCTTTCAGTAAGTAGTGCAGCTAAGCAAGAGGGAGTATATTGCTGCTATATCTAATTAATCATCCATTTTCAAATGCTTCCTTAGATTACAGCAGCCATTAGAGTACTCTAAGTAAATGTCTTACTAATTGTAGCAATCAAAAAATACAGTTGCATAAGAATAAAAGGAAATGAATAAAGATAAAAATTCTACATCTCCCATTGTTTCCTACAGCAATCACAATTCTGCTAGACTAGAAAGAACTAATTATGCATTTAGTCTACATATTTTCAATAGGGATTTCTAGTTTTCAGTTCTATGTAAATTTGCTTGGTAGAAAACTAAATTAGTGGTCATCTTATCAATGTAATGAGCATCATACTAAACATTGTTAAGCTCCATTTTAAGAACTTGCTCAGATCATAAGAAAGCAACTTTCACAAGAAACATTTACTCACTTTCAATGGTAATTTCAGCTCAGTATCTTTAGAATAAAGATAATTCCAAATTATTGCAGGTCCTCTGCAAGAAGGTGAATTTCACCCTAGAGAAATGCCTTAGCACATTGCATCATTCCAAGACCAAATTCAAACCTAAACTCAGAGTGAAGAAATGCAAAACTGCCAGAGATTTCTTCCATAAAGAGGAAATCCTTCATAGATTTCTCTAATCATCTATGTATCTTTCTTTCTTATAGAAGAAATCATAAAAAATATTTTTGATCAAGCTGAATATATTTGGACATCAGTAAGGATTTGTGATTTGTGCTTTGTTTTTCTGAACTATTTTTAAATCAACTATTAAAATTAACTTTACTAAAAGATTCTCTCATTAAAAATTCTAAATCTAAGTGTGTCTGTAACTCCATAAGATCATTCCACAGAGATGCCTGGTCTTCCCTGTACCAGGGATAATTGAAAAAATGGCAATAGTAAGACAGACAGATCTGACCAGGTCACTTTTTGATTTGATTACTATTATGAAGAGATAATATGAACAAAGGGCTTTTTGGCTTGCATTTTTTAATATAAATCTGTTTACTCAGAAAAAAGTATAACCAGCACTAATAAAAACACATTGGGTCAGAAAAAAAAAAAAAAAAGTCTTATTCTCAGTCCAAAGGCATTATGCATGTATTTTTGTAAACAGTAAAGGCAAAACTGAATATTTAGTTTATTTTTTCTTCTTGTATATATAGCTTTCCTGTAGAAATGCATAATCTAGAACTAACACTTCTTTAATAACATCAAAGAAGTATAGACCAATAAACCACAAATGGATAACTAATTTTTGTGAAATATTCAGGCAAGCTCAATAAGAAATCTAAACCTTGAAACATAATTTTCAGCACTTGAGGACAACACAGATCCTTTAGAGGGAAAAGAATCTCTTTATTGCAATGTATCAACCTATTATCACTTGTGGTGAAAACTATACACAAATCAGACATTGTAAAATGCCACGTATCATCCCTTGCAGGGTTTTTATTTGAGCTCCTTAGTCATCAGGTATTTGGTTAAGAAAAAACATTAATTGATTAATTCTTAGCTATGCTGGTGACACCAAGCTGAGTGGTGCAGTTGACACACCTGAGAGACAGGATGCCATTCAGAGGGACTTGGACAAGCTTGAGAAGTGGGCCCATGTGAGCCTCCTGAGGTTCAACAAGGCCAAGTGCAAGGTCCTGAACATGGGTCAGGGCAACCTCTGGTATCAGTACAGGCTGGGGGATTAAGGGATTGAGAACAGCCCTGCAGAGAAGGACTTGGGGGTACTGGTGGATGAAAAGCTGGACTTGACTCGGCAATGTGCACTCGCATCCCAGAAAGCCAACTGTATCCTGGGCTGCATCAAAAGAAGAGTGGCTAGCAGTATGAGGGAGGTGATTCTGCCCCTCTACACTGTTCTTGTGAGACCCCACCTGGAGTACTGGTCCAGCTCTGGGGTCCCAGCACAAGACAGACATGGACCTCTTAGAGTGGGTCCAGAGCAGAGCCATGAAAATGATCAGAGGGTTGGAGCACCTCTCCTATGAAAGAGGCTGAGGGTTGGGGTTCTTCAGCCTGTGGAAGAGAAAGCTCCAGGCAGACCTTATTGTGGCCTTTCAATACTTAAAGGGCGCTTGTAAGAAAGATGAGGACAAATGTTTTAGTAGAGCCTATAGTGATCGGACAACGAGTAATGGTTTTAAACTGAATGAGGGTAGATTTAGACGAGATATAAGGAAGAAATTTTTTACCATGAGGGTGGTGAGGCACTGGAGCAAGTTGCCCAGAGAGGCTGTAGATGCCCCGTCCCTGGAAACATTGAAGGTTAGGTTGGATGGGGCTTTAAGCAACCTGATCTAATTGAAGATGTCCCTGGTCATTGCAAGGGGATTGGACCAGAAGATCTTCAAAGGTCCCTTCTAACCCAAACCATTCTATGATTCTATGATTCTATTTCTTGTCAAGCTAATATCAAAGTAGAAAGAATGTCATGTGAGTTCAAAAAGGAAAAAAAATCCTCACTGCATATATTTTCAGTCTTATAATATTTTTCTATTATGGGAATGCTATGTGTTTAATCCTCTTCGGTACTTTGAAATGAAGTTTCTTCTTGAACTTTCCACCTAAAAACCTAAGTGTTCTGATCCTCTTTTTGGTTTTGTTTTTTTTTTTTTTTTGTTGTTGTTTTTTTTTTTTTTTTCCTGGAAAAGAAAATGAGAACATTTCCCAAAGTAATTATAGAAATTCAATTCAGTCCTCCAGTGCCCTTCTTATTCCTTTTTCCTATGAGTGTTTCCAGGTAAAATTATATTGTTTGGAAAGCATTTTTTGTATATGTGAATACCTAAAGAGCATAAATAGCTGGTACTTACAGCTTTTACACTTCTTTTCAAATGTTCTACCATTCTGTCATTACATTTCCTCTGAAAGGGGAATAACTGCATTTTTCCTTCCAAAGACGACATTAAAGTTAGTGGTACTGTGAGTTTGAGATAGGAATGGAAATTTGTCAGTTGTTTTAAAAACCATAGACTGTCTAAAAAAAAACCCCATTACTGTTTTTCTATGGGTTAAACATAGTTTTATTAAATATGGAAAAAACTGTGGTTTCCCTTGTCCAGCTTCAGTGTACTTAACAGAGATCTCATTAACCTGCAAGATATTTTCTAAATCAGTCACAGATGCAGTCATGAGTAGTCGGCTGGAAATGAGGTAATTGGGGTGTGACAGAACTCTTAGTCTGTATCCATAATTCATAGTTCATAATAAAAGAAAATGTGAAGGTGTCCTATGAAGAAAAATTCTTATGGTAAGTTAAGTTTTGTAAAAGTTGATAAAAATAATGGCTCTTATGGTTTTGATATCAGTGCACCATGTTTTAATATGGAGAACAAAGATCATGTTTCAGCAATACAAGGACCCAGGGAAATACAGGCTGGTCAGCCTCACTTGATCCCTGGGAAGGTGATGGAACTAATCCTGGAAACCATTTCCAGGCACATGAAGGACAAGAAAATCACCAGGGGTAGTCAACATGGATTCACAAAGGGGAAGTCATGCCTGCCCAACTTGATGACCTTCTATGATGAAATGACCAGCCTTGTAGAGAGCAGTGGATACTGTCGACCTAGACTTCAGGAAAGCTTTTGACACTTCAACCTGTAACATCCTCACAGAGAAGCTGATGAAATACGGGCTGGATGAACAGGCAGTGAAGTCGATTGAAAACTGCCTGAATGGCTGGGCTCAGAGGATGGTGATCAGAGGTATGAAGTCTGGCTGAAGGCCAATTTCATTTTTGAATGAATAGAGAATGAGTATTATACATTTTTTGAGAGGACGCAGAATTCTTGTCACTTTTACAGAATCTAACTTATCACAAACCTTTGGAGACACTCTGTCAAAGAATGGTTATTCATAAAGGAATGCAGTAGAGAGTTAGAAAAGTCCATTCTTGGAAACTTCTTAGTATATGGCCCAGACAGATTTGAAATGATTCAGGCAGAATGTGCTTCTTCACTTCCAAAAAAGAAGCATTTCACTGATGAATATGGATGACCGCCTCAAGGGTTTATTTTATGTCTGACAGTATCTTTCTATCTCTGGACTATTACATTATAGGGGTTTTAGAAGCCATGATTGAGATTATTCCTTTCTTTCATCTACTACATTTCTATTTGGAGGAAGTTGATCCTATTTTCACCACCAGGAAAGATCTTCGAATATCTATTGCAGTTTCATTTTGCTTCATTTATAGAGGCAGAGAAAAATAAAATATTATCAAATCACTATAGCCACATTATACCTGTATAGGTCTATAACAGCTCACTGACAGGTCCTTCTCCATTTTCCATGATGTTAATGTTATAATAACCACACTAGCAACATTCACAGCTCTCCATATGTAATAATTAGGAATACTGAAGCGAAGTCACTTAAAAAAGACTAAAGAAATAGAAATACTAAGTGCTGTACCATAGTAAGGGTGGGTTTAGGTGTACCTTTAGAAGAGCTATCTTGCTTTCTGCCTAACAAACAAGAGACTCCTTAGCAGCAGAGCTGAGTGGCAGAAGTAATAACATAACAGCAAGAGCACTAGAGATAGTAGAAGAATTTCAAATAAAATAATTACCTTTACTAGCTCTGCAGAAGTTTCAGCAAATGCTGAAGAAGAGAAAATTGCAGGTGCTGACTTCAGAGAGTTGTAAAAAATCTCTGTAGAAAGTACCCTAAACTACACATTTTAAGTTTCTGATTGTTTTTCTCCTATATTGCCTCCTGCTGCTGGAAGCCCACCTGGTCTCTGTTACGTTTCCTATTCAGCATATTTAAAGTTTGCTAGAACTGCTTCAGGGTTGAATATTTTACAATAATGTTAATATGGCAGATTTTGACATTCTATTGTTCAAATGGCAAGAGTCTTTTCTATTTTATTTTTTTTGCTAGGTTGAAATTCAGACTCCCTTCTGAGTTCAGCGTCACAGAAGATGCTGAACTTTGGACTGAGAACTTGCAGAGCAACAGTGTAATTTTTCTCCCAGTTGCATCAAGCAGTGGAATAAAAGACTTTCCTATTTAAATCAGCAGAGTCAAATGAAAGAAAGAGCAACATCTGGCCAAACCCCTAGAAAAATGATATTCATGAAATGCTACCACACTACAAAGCTGTTACACTATAGAGATCAATGTTTAAAGTCTAAAAGCTAAATTTCTCAGAGGTGCTCTTATAGGCAGCAGGTGAATGGTATGAGTCTCAGAGGTGTTGAGATTTCATGTCTTTAGATTTCATTCTCTATTCAAGATCAAAATACATTTTAGATTGGCTGTAACCTGCATGCTCACTTAGAAGTCCATCTTCAGACATCTGTTTTAAAATCTTTGCCATAGAGAAGAATTTGCTCCACAATACAAACATTTAAGAGAAAAATAAATTCAAGATGATTGATTTACATAAAGAAGTAACAATCTTTTAAATTTGCCTTAATATTTCAGTCAATATATGTTTTCTTTTCATAGGAAGTATAAAGAGAAATGGAATCTATATGTAATATGGATTTTAAAAATCTTCAGAGTTAATTTGCTTTAAAGAAGATGTTCTTAAATATGGTTTTTGTGTAGATAGGTCAACAGATACAAATGTTTTCAATACATTCTTTTTTGTCTTTGGAAATACAGTAGGAATGCTACCTACATTCTGCAAGTTCCAGAAATGTTGCTGAAAGTGAAAGGAAATAACTGTTGACTTAGTGTTTAACAGAGTAAGACATGCTTAGTTATCAAAGCTGCGTAGATGCTTTACAGGACATTAGCAACAAACATTTTGTTGGTCAGAGTTACCTGGCTATTTAATATTTTTTGTTATGTAAACAGTCAACTCTAAAGCTCAATGCATAGTCCAATACAATTGTAAATATATTTTGAAACCCTTTACAAATTACAACAGTTGAGTAGGACACCACACAAGGATATTGCAGAGTGTAAGCATCACCTTTCTCTGATCTACCATACAGATCTCTAACAGAGTTAAAGACAGTATGAAGAATAAGTGTTGCAGCTCACACAGTAGAAATACATTGCCATTTCTCTGGAAAAAGGAGAATCTGAGGGAAGGAATTGTGATATTCTGTTATTGAGTTAAATAGTTGAAATCCATGAAATTGCTGAAATCCCTGTGAAAATTATTACTGAATTTTTGTTATAACCAGTCTTAAAATTTTGGCCGAAGAAAGATGTTTTCTATTTTTTTTTTTACATTTCCGATCTGTTAATGGAAGTACAATACAGTCATCTGAACACACTATGGATTATTTCCATCACAGATTGATAACATATTTGGGGGGTTTTATTGATAACATATTACTCAATTTGATAGAATTGGAGCAAATAACTTTGATTTGCAGAAATTTAAATAGGCTTTAAGGTTGTGGAAACATTCTCATTGATAGAGACACTGAGTAAAATGGTAGAAACATATTGTCTAGCCCCATCACTGACATACAAAGATTGTTCACAACAGGACCAAGAGACAGAACCAAAGCAGGTTCAATGTATGGATGCCCCTGTTTCTTTTAAAATACTTGATTTTTTGACCCTGTTTACTTACAGTACTTGATGCAGCTTACACATGCCAGTAAAGGTTTACTTCATAGAAAAAAATCTCAGCAGATGTTTATGATTAGCATTGTAAACAGTACACACTGTTAGCAACATAAGCAGTAGCAGTGGATGTTATTACAGAGGCTGGATGTTATTAGAGAGGTTTACTGTCAAAAAGAGTGTTATAATTCCCCAACCAAGTGCACATTTTTTCTGTAAAGGGACACATCAAAAGACAATGAATTTTGATATTGTTAGAAAATAAGACTAAGAACAGAATTATGCGACTTTTTTGACCTTCTTCAGTGCTCACTATATTATAGAATCATATACATTTACAAAACTATGTCATATTACATGTACTCGCACAGTTGTACCTGATTTTGACTGTACCTCTAAATGCTTTTATTGTACTTTGGGTTTTCGTAATTAATTCATATTTATACTATTCTATCGTCTTATATTTACATTTATTTTATGTTTAGTTATTAAAGTGTCTGAAGTGATAAGTCATGTGATCTTGATCTGATACTTGATAGACAATTTTGTGTATCACATGCAATTACCACAAGTCACTGGCAGGATTATCATATTATCAATTTTGATGTAATATACTGAAGTTATATACAATCTTCATGATAGAACTGAAACTGGGAAAACCATCTCTTTCATAGCAGTGAAAAAAATTGAAAGCACCTCCTGATTCATGAAGTAGAACATTTTGCTTTCACAGAAATGCACATCTTGTAACTTCCATTCTCAATTTTATAAATCTCTATCTAAAAGTAATGGGTTTTTTTATTCCACCTTAACAATTAAAAATCAATTACAAGACCTTTGTGCTTTAATTGCTAACATAAAAGCAGGCTTTAAGTAGCCAATATTTAAGAAGTTGTTTTTTTAAAAAAACTTTTGAACACCACATAAAAATGACAATATTCACAACATCATTGAATGAGATGCCTCTTTTTTTTTTTTTTTTTTTTTTTTTGTGGTGCTGTAGCACTACAGAAATAAAGGGGCTTCAAATCAAGATGTTATCTTGATGTGTAATCTTGCAAGGCATTTGTTCCTGAAAAAAAGTCAGTTAATTTAAGAACAGCCATGCTTCTGGACTAGATTCTTCAATTAAGTGCTTAAAAATATAATCCAGACTAGCGGGCCTAGTTCTTGCCTGATTCTTAGTAGCTGCCAGTGTAATTACTTTAAAGACAATTCCTGAGACATTTGAAGCATTAGGGATCTTAAAACAGAAGTATTTGTTCATACATTTAAATGTAGATTGTATTCTTACAAATAAACCATTATGCTTGTGAATGGCTTTATACAGCTGATTAGGCTCATTTAAGCCAACTGAGCTATTTAAGTGTGAAAGTGTTGGCAGGATCCTGAACTGTTTGTTGATACTGCATCAGTATACTTTTATATATGCAACACATCAAAAAACCTGTTCCATGTAACACATTAAACCATTAAAAATAAACAGTATAAAAAATAAGACTGTTTGTTGTCATGATTGCATATTCAAGCACCGATTTTGGAATATTCTCATTTAAGACTGACCATTTAAGTCAAACAATGAGGTTCCATTAATAATGCTGAGAAGAACAGGAAACCTGACAGATTAAAAACCCATATGTTTTCCTTAGAAATGTCTCACAACTGACTTTTATTTTAATAATTTATAGTGAAAAAAACTATGATTGTAACACAGATAGATGTATCCCGGTGAATATGACTGTTGCCATCATTAGCAAAAGCCCACAGGCTTTGAACAGATCTGACAGTGCAGTATCTTGGAGCAGGTCTGGGCTTGCATTGGCATGAGCTGGTTTTAACTTGTCTCAACAATGGACTGATGGCCAAGTGACCACAGTCTCAGTCACTTGAGGTGAAGCTCTGTGAATGCCTCCTGTGATCAAGAGTGACCAGCCAAGGGAGTCATAGCACAGCAAACCACTGCTCCTTCTGTCTGTTAAGGCTGGCTCTTGAACAGCCTTCAAACTTGAGCTGGGAAGCCAGTGAGCACGAAGCAGACTCTGGTGAGAACGCATATAGAAACAACCCTACATGGGGACCTACAGACTCTGGAGGAAGGTAGGTTGTCCCTCTGTGGACACTGACCTACCTCCTCATGCAGAGCCCTGAGGCTGCTGCCAACTTGCCAGGTCCCGCTGCCCTGTCCCACTTCTGTTGGCTTCAGGGCAGCTGGAAGGGGGAGTATAACTTCAGAGAAAAGGTGTAGATATTAGTAAGTTTTCTGTGAGAGACTGAAAGAGTTAACGTCTCAAACATTGTGACGGGGCAAGTTCTGCCTAACAACAAACCCTGCATAACAATGAAGCACAGGTGAAAAGAAGCACAGATCAGCACAGGACATGAGCAACAGGACAGGGAGGCCATGCCAGGGGGTGCTCAGTTCCCTGTTCTGATATGCTGAGCGGGGCACCACACCAGGTATTCCCAAAGATCAAACAACGGTCATGTCTGCAGGCAGGGAGAAGTTACTCCCCAAATGACCCCCAAGCCCACCAATGCATTTCTTGAAAGTTCTGAAAGCACAAACTGTGCATGACATCTAATTAGCCCAATGAGTTTTAGTGCCTGCCCAAAGGAGGGGCAAGGAGATCAAAAAAGGGCACAAACTAAAGCCCCATGTGCACACGCCCTCTGGAACTGGACCCCTGGGCTGACCGGACCAACGCTGGACCCAAGACCAGTGAAATCTTTTTTTTTTTCTCTCTCTGTCTCACTTTCTCTTTCTCTCTCCTTTTCCATAATGCCTACACCTCATCCCTTTAGACATAGAACCATTGACCAAGTCTGGGACTAGGAGTGGATCCAGCTGCCCCTGGGCTCCTCTCTGAGAAGGAGTCTGGAAAGCAAGGGGGTCTGCTCTGAACCTCGTGACTCAATGGGAGGGATCTCCTTATTCCCTGAACTGATGTACATAGTTACCATGGGTTACACAGTTTACTGAGGTAGTTTCATGCCAATTCCTGTTGAGAGAAACCTCGCCACCTGCTGTTAACACCTCCAGAGTGCAGTTTGCTTCTGCCATGAATAAAATGTTTAAGTGATTGTTTGGTGTTGTTTCACCTTAATTTAGCCAGATGGAATTCCGAACTCAACACAACTCCCTGGTCTGTCCAGCCCAGGTCATGACATCTTGTATGACACGTTAAAGGGTACTACTGTCAGCAATGTTTTTATGTAGTAATTTAGACTACAAGTATCCAGATTATTGTAATTGGATTGAAGATAACTTTTTGTTGTATTTTGATTAGAATTTAGTTAGGCTTACAATAAATAATTCTTGACTCCACATGTGAGATGTGTTCCATTTTTGCCAATAACAGGATTTTAAGTGTAACACAATATATTAAATTCTCTAACCATTTCCTAGAAGCAGCTCACCATTTTTGGTAAAAGTATTCTAGGAAGATTTAGCCTGAGGCAGAATTCTGACATAAAACTTTGACCTAAATAGCATGTTTTTCATAGTTTTTTTCCTCAAAACAAGGCTTTAGAGTGAAATTTTAGGTCAGCCTTTAAAATAAATAGCTTCATATAGTACAGAGGACATACAATCTAATAGAAAATATTTTTTCTGAAAAGGAAATTAAGATAGTGTTAGAGTTGCTCCAGTTGTGAAATAGGATTTTTTCTTTTTCTTATGTAGAACAAAATGAAGAGAATAATTCATTTTTTTTTGAAGTGTTTGTATTTTGGGCTCTAGTAGAGCTGTCTATCAAATTATCCTTTATTATTTAATAGCAAATTTTGTTTATAAATTACATGTAGTACCTTTTTATTTGCATATATACATAGAAAACAGAGTTTTTTCTGTTGTATGACTTACACATACATTTATCTAACAAAATGATGTGAAAGACTTTGAAATGTGTGATTTTTATCATGACTGAAAGGCACAAGAATAATTCTTATTGTTTATTTGCTCATAACAGTTTAATCTTACATGTAATAATTGACTTTTTAAATACAGTTTAGGATCTTATGCTACAATAATAACATGCAAATAAGTTTTTGAAAGGATGTAAATATTCCTGTAAAAACATAATCTTATCATAATCTAAATGCATATTCTTACTATTTGTACCTGAAAGAAACAGATTGGACACACTTTGTGACCTTTCAAAACACATTGCCAGACTTCTTAGTGAATCACCAGAAAAACAATATTGAAAATCAACCACCTTTCTGGTGATTCATTATAGAATATATACCTGTACTCACATAAATATTGTTTATTAGAAATTTACCAGCACATAGGACCTGAGATGGAGTTAGGCCATCATTATACCCATTGAGACTTTAATCACATAAATTAAGGTTTTAAAAAAGTAATTTAAAATGTTTCCAGTACTCAGTTATGGCTGCTGCAGTTTTACTTACAATTCTGCTGTTTCATTTTGTTGACATATGCTATTACTGTAGCAATCTGTTTTAATTGATTTGCTTAGTAAGATGAAATACTACTGATAACTTACAAAATCCAGTTCCTATAATCTTTGTTTACAGAAGATAAAGGCTCAAGCAAACTTACATTTCTATAATCTCTAAGATTTGGTAATTATTTTACATATTGAGGGTTTTTTTCAGGGTTCCTGTGCATTGAGAACTTGTATGCTTGTTCTTTCCTTTCAGTAACATCAGACAAATACTCATAAAAGCAGATCAATGTATCTATTTATGGATTCCTTTTCTGTAACTAAATAAAGATTAGAAATTTAGTACATGTGTGTCAATTTATTTTTACATTCACTTATACATGCGTGTATAAAACATGATAAAAGCACCCACTAAACAAAAGAAAAACTAACACAATGATCAGAAACTGGTAATATGATCTTTTTACCAACACCTGATTACAGTTTTCAGCAATAAAGTGTTTTTTTCAGTTTTATTTCAGTACTCCATGATGGAAATACCAGATGCCTCTCTAAGTCTAGAATAAAGGTGCCATTATACCACATATTATAATGATGGGCTGTGTCAAGAGGTGTTCATTCTCTCTTCTACAATGTGGAATCAGCTATGGCTTTGTCATGGTGACAGTTGTTTGCCTACACTGCTCTTAAAAGATTCTAATGTCTGTGGCATGATAAGCTCTGAGGCAACGACTGCACAATCAAACAGTTAATATCTGGTTAAAAAATGGCACAGAAAAATTGAGGAAGCTATGGAAGCTGGCTATTTATGCAAGCGTAGTAGTATTTTTAAGGTAAAAATGAATTCTTAAATTTGAAAAGAATTAGAAATTGTAGATAACAGTTACACTAATACTGTATTCATAATCTTGTGACCATTAACTAAATAATAGTCTTTTATAAAATAGTAATATTTGAGTAGAGTAAAAATTAAGGGATGGGAAAAGGGTAGTGTTGGTTTCAGTATTTATGAAAATAAAACCCAAATTATTGTCACAGCTTGAAAGGAAAATAGCATAGGATTAATAACAAGCTTGCAAGTATGCCAGATAAAATCAGTTAAAGTCACATAGTTAAGAATAAGGAGTAGGTGTATAGATGGTATAGAAGCTGAAATACATAACTAAGATGGGAACAGGATCAGATGATAAGATCTTTTGGCCTCTAGTTCCATATTTACTAAAATTATTGAAATTACTTTTTTACCTCCATTTTTCCACTGAGTCTGTAGACATTAGATCATAAGTCTTAATTCTGTTTGTCACTGACATTAACAGTTACTGTGAATGATTTCCTTGGGTGTTGAATTAAGCAGTCTATAATAAATATTAAACAGACGGTCTATATGAAAAAATATATATTCTATTTTATTTTACATTAATTTGGATTTCTCAAAAAGGGCACACTGCTTAACTGAAAGAGAAGAGGAGATACAATATACCTAACACAGCAAATAATTTCCTACAGAAATTGCTGTCTTGGTCTTGTGATGATGGTTTGACAAGTACTGTTCCCACAAATGCTGAATCTGCTAGTCTAAGGCAGTCCTATTTTCATTATTGCTGAGGCTTTGTTCTTCATTGGGTTATCTTCAGGTTTACAAGGTTCTTTAATTGATCAAATAAAAGAAAAAAATGTAGTCCAAAATGGTTGTGTGATGCTGCATAGAAAAATTTTAATTGATTACAATGCTACACAGCTAGGATTAAACTAGTGGAATCAATGTTTGCAGCGATTATAATATCATATGTTAACAGAAAAAAAAAAAGAAAAAAAAGAAGTGCTGAAATACCTTTATGTATTTTCCACTTTCCAAGTAATGCACTGAAAAGAAGAAATATTTGGATCTCATTGCTGCCAAAGCAAAAGAAGAAAAAAACAAAAAAAAATGGGGATGCCAAATCACTTCCTTTCATTTCTCTTTATAGGACATAAACAAACACACCCTGCATGTTATCTTTCAAATTATGTACCTCTTAGGGCTGTAAAAGGAAATAGAAAAGTACAATATGATTTACTCTGAACAAAAAAAAAATTTCAGGTACATACATTTTGATACAATATTTAGTTTGTCTGTTTCTTTTGTGTGTGTATGTCACTCCACTATTACAAAAGGAAAAACTGAGAGAAGTTAAAATTTTTTACTAAAAATCATTATACAAGCTACTGATAGCCTGTATATTCCTGCTTTTGAAAGAATCCTAGACTTCTGCTCTGAAAACTTGATGTTAGCAGAGTGGTTAGTAGTGTCTCCCCCTGTAAAATACAAAAGGTCCACGAACTATATGGACTGTTTGATGTAGAGGAACACATTTCTCAAGTGTCTAGCTCATTCCTTAAATAGCAATGGAGTTTATTAAGAAAATTAAAATAAATTTAATGTAATAATAATTGTATTCAATGTCTGTCAAGATTCAGTGTAAAATTTATGAGAGTTTTTTCTCTTATATAAGAACCATTCCAGTTAATAAACACTTTTCATCTTAAGAAATAAATACATGGGTCACAACAACCTGGGCTAAGCAGAAAAGGAGTTCTTCAGTAGAGAGCTAAAATGTAATAATAGATGGGCAGGTCCAGAATAGATGCCAGTCACAATACATGATGGCTCTGAGTTACATTTCTTGCCTAAAAGAAAAGAATTTCTTCCTAAATATCAAATACTAATAGACAATGAGTTAAACCTTAGAAAAAAAAAATTGCCATTGTGAAAATAGTCACCTTCAAGCCACCCTCAGGAGTTTACCTTCAAGAGGAATTTGAGGATGCCTAATATGCCAATCCTCCCCATTGAAAAAAAACCAAAGAAACAGAAAAAGAACACCACAACCTTCAAAAGTTGTAAAAATATACTAAAAAGTTTAGTCCAATAAATTGTAAATTGTGGCAATGACTCAGATGTTTAAATAAAGTAGATTAATCTTTCAAATGCTGAACTACATTTTGTATATCATTCTCTGCAAACTTAACTAAGATTAATCGGAACTAAGACTGGGTAAGAGTGGCTGGAAAGCTCCCTGGAGGAAAAGGACCTGGGGGTCTTGGTCGACAGCCGGCTGCATATGAGTCAACAGTGTGCCCAGGTGGCCAAGAAGGCCAACGGCATCCTGGTCTGTATCAGAAATAGTGTGGCCAGCAGGAGCAGGGAGGTGGTTGTTCCCCTGTATTTGGCACTTGGTGAGGCCGCACCTCGAGTACTGTGTTCAGTTTTGGGCCCCTCACTACAGGAAAGACATGGAGGTGCTGGAGCATGTCCAGAGAAGGGCAATGAAACTGGTGAAGGGTCTAGAGAACCATTTTTATGACTTCTGAGGGAACTGGGGCTGTTTAGTCTGGAGAAAAGGAGTCTGAGGGGAGACCTTATTGCTCTCCACAACTACCTGAAAGGAGGTTGTAGTGAGATGGGTGTTGGTCTCTTCTGCCAAGTAACAATCAATAGGACGAGACGAAATGGCCTCAAGTTGCACGAGGGGACGTTAGATTGAATATTAGGAAAAAATTCTTCACTGAAAGGTTTGTCAAGCATTGGAATAGGCTGCCCAGGGAAGCGGTTGAGTCACCATCCCTGGAGGTATTTAAAAGACGTGTAGATGTAGCACTTAGGGACATGGTTTAGTGGTGGACTTGGCAGTGCTGGGTTAACAGTTGGACTCAATGATCTTAACAGTCTTTTCCAACCTAAATGATTCTATGATTCTAAATCTTGCAGTTTAATTATTAATCAATGTAAGCAAGCCAGGCACCCAAAATGCAGACAACTGGTGTGGTTTAGAATTCCTAGTGAATTAATAGTTCATTCAT